>NC_137737.1:928225-1377426 GCF_963264785.1 Psittacula echo
AACTCAGACCCCAAGCCCAAAACTCAGACCCCAAGCCCAAAACTCAGACCCCAAGCCCAAAACTCAGACCCCAAGCCCAAAACTCAGACCCCAAGCCCAAAACTCAGACCCCAAGCCCAAAACTCAGACCCCAAGCCCAAAACTCAGACCCCAAGCCCAAAACTCAGACCCCAAGCCCAAAACTCAGACCCCAAGCCCAAAACTCAGACCCCAAGCCCAAAACTCAGACCCCAAGCCCAAAACTCAGACCCCAAGCCCAAAACTCAGACCCCAAGCCCAAAACTCAGACCCCAAGCCCAAAACTCAGACCCCAAGCCCAAAACTCAGACCCCAAGCCCAAAACTCAGACCCCAAGCCCAAAACTCAGACCCCAAGCCCAAAACTCAGACCCCAAGCCCAAAACTCAGACCCCAAGCCCAAAACTCAGACCCCAAGCCCAAAACTCAGACCCCAAGCCCAAAACTCAGACCCCAAGCCCAAAACTCAGACCCCAAGCCCAAAACTCAGACCCCAAGCCCAAAACTCAGACCCCAAGCCCAAAACTCAGACCCCAAGCCCAAAACTCAGACCCCAAGCCCAAAACTCAGACCCCAAGCCCAAAACTCAGACCCCAAGCCCAAAACTCAGACCCCAAGCCCAAAACTCAGACCCCAAGCCCAAAACTCAGACCTCAAGCCCAAAACTCAGACCTCAAGCCCAAAACTCAGACCTCAAGCCCAAAACTCAGACCTCAAGCCCAAAACTCAGACCTCAAGCCCAAAACTCAGACCTCAAGCCCAAAACTCAGACCTCAAGCCCAAAACTCAGACCTCAAGCCCAAAACTCAGACCCCAAGCCCAAAACCTAAAACCCAAGCCCAAAACTTAAAACCCAAGCCCAAAACTCAGTCCTCAGGCCCAAAACATAAAACCCAAGCCCAAAACTCAGACCTCAAGCCCAAAACTCAGACCTCAAGCCCAAAACTCAGACCTCAAGCCCAAAACTCAGACCTCAAGCCCAAAACTCAGACCTCAAGCCCAAAACTCAGACCTCAAGCCCAAAACTCAGACCTCAAGCCCAAAACTCAGACCTCAAGCCCAAAACCTAAAACCCAAGCCCAAAACTTAAAACCCAAGCCCAAAACTCAGTCCTCAGGCCCAAAACATAAAACCCAAGCCCAAAACTCAGACCTCAAGCCCAAAACTCAGACCTCAAGCCCAAAACTCAGACCTCAAGCCCAAAACTCAGACCTCAAGCCCAAAACTCAGACCTCAAGCCCAAAACTCAGACCTCAAGCCCAAAACTCAGACCTCAAGCCCAAAACTCAGACCTCAAGCCCAAAACTCAGACCTCAAGCCCAAAACTCAGACCTCAAGCCCAAAACTCAGACCTCAAGCCCAAAACTCAGACCTCAAGCCCAAAACTCAGACCTCAAGCCCAAAACTCAGACCTCAAGCCCAAAACTCAGACCTCAAGCCCAAAACTCAGACCTCAAGCCCAAAACTCAGACCTCAAGCCCAAAACTCAGACCTCAAGCCCAAAACTCAGACCTCAAGCCCAAAACTCAGACCTCAAGCCCAAAACTCAGACCTCAAGCCCAAAACTCAGACCTCAAGCCCAAAACTCAGACCTCAAGCCCAAAACTCAGACCTCAAGCCCAAAACTCAGACCTCAAGCCCAAAACTCAGACCTCAAGCCCAAAACTCAGACCTCAAGCCCAAAACTCAGACCTCAAGCCCAAAACTCAGACCTCAAGCCCAAAACTCAGACCTCAAGCCCAAAACTCAGACCTCAAGCCCAAAACTCAGACCTCAAGCCCAAAACTCAGACCTCAAGCCCAAAACCTAAAACCCAAGCCCAAAACTTAAAACCCAAGCCCAAAACTCAGTCCTCAGGCCCAAAACATAAAACCCAAGCCCAAAACTCAGACCTCAAGCCCAAAACTCAGACCTCAAGCCCAAAACTCAGACCTCAAGCCCAAAACTCAGACCTCAAGCCCAAAACTCAGACCTCAAGCCCAAAACTCAGACCTCAAGCCCAAAACTCAGACCTCAAGCCCAAAACTCAGACCTCAAGCCCAAAACTCAGACCTCAAGCCCAAAACTCAGACCTCAAGCCCAAAACTCAGACCTCAAGCCCAAAACTCAGACCTCAAGCCCAAAACTCAGACCTCAAGCCCAAAACTCAGACCTCAAGCCCAAAACTCAGACCTCAAGCCCAAAACTCAGACCTCAAGCCCAAAACTCAGACCTCAAGCCCAAAACTCAGACCTCAAGCCCAAAACTCAGACCTCAAGCCCAAAACTCAGACCTCAAGCCCAAAACTCAGACCCCAAGCCCAAAACCTAAAACCCAAGCCCAAAACTTAAAACCCAAGCCCAAAACTCAGTCCTCAGGCCCAAAACATAAAACCCAAGCCCAAAACTCAGACCTCAAGCCCAAAACTCAGACCTCAAGCCCAAAACTCAGACCTCAAGCCCAAAACTCAGACCTCAAGCCCAAAACTCAGACCTCAAGCCCAAAACTCAGACCTCAAGCCCAAAACTCAGACCTCAAGCCCAAAACTCAGACCTCAAGCCCAAAACTCAGACCTCAAGCCCAAAACCTAAAACCCAAGCCCAAAACTCAGTCCTCAGGCCCAAAACATAAAACCCAAGCCCAAAACTCAGACCTCAAGCCCAAAACTCAGACCTCAAGCCCAAAACTCAGACCTCAAGCCCAAAACTCAGACCTCAAGCCCAAAACTCAGACCTCAAGCCCAAAACTCAGACCTCAAGCCCAAAACTCAGACCTCAAGCCCAAAACTCAGACCTCAAGCCCAAAACTCAGACCTCAAGCCCAAAACTCAGACCTCAAGCCCAAAACTCAGACCTCAAGCCCAAAACTCAGACCTCAAGCCCAAAACTCAGACCTCAAGCCCAAAACTCAGACCTCAAGCCCAAAACTCAGACCTCAAGCCCAAAACTCAGACCTCAAGCCCAAAACTCAGACCTCAAGCCCAAAACTCAGACCCCAAGCCCAAAACCTAAAACCCAAGCCCAAAACTTAAAACCCAAGCCCAAAACTCAGTCCTCAGGCCCAAAACATAAAACCCAAGCCCAAAACTCAGACCTCAAGCCCAAAACTCAGACCTCAAGCCCAAAACTCAGACCTCAAGCCCAAAACTCAGACCTCAAGCCCAAAACTCAGACCTCAAGCCCAAAACTCAGACCTCAAGCCCAAAACCTAAAACCCAAGCCCAAAACTTAAAACCCAAGCCCAAAACTCAGTCCTCAGGCCCAAAACATAAAACCCAAGCCCAAAACTCAGACCTCAAGCCCAAAACTCAGACCTCAAGCCCAAAACTCAGACCTCAAGCCCAAAACTCAGACCTCAAGCCCAAAACTCAGACCTCAAGCCCAAAACTCAGACCTCAAGCCCAAAACTCAGACCTCAAGCCCAAAACTCAGACCTCAAGCCCAAAACTCAGACCTCAAGCCCAAAACTCAGACCTCAAGCCCAAAACTCAGACCTCAAGCCCAAAACTCAGACCTCAAGCCCAAAACTCAGACCTCAAGCCCAAAACTCAGACCTCAAGCCCAAAACTCAGACCTCAAGCCCAAAACTCAGACCTCAAGCCCAAAACTCAGACCTCAAGCCCAAAACTCAGACCTCAAGCCCAAAACTCAGACCTCAAGCCCAAAACTCAGACCCCAAGCCCAAAACCTAAAACCCAAGCCCAAAACTTAAAACCCAAGCCCAAAACTCAGTCCTCAGGCCCAAAACATAAAACCCAAGCCCAAAACTCAGACCTCAAGCCCAAAACTCAGACCTCAAGCCCAAAACTCAGACCTCAAGCCCAAAACTCAGACCTCAAGCCCAAAACTCAGACCTCAAGCCCAAAACTCAGACCTCAAGCCCAAAACTCAGACCTCAAGCCCAAAACCTAAAACCCAAGCCCAAAACTTAAAACCCAAGCCCAAAACTTAAAACCCAAGCCCAAAACTCAGACCTCAAGCCCAAAACTCAGACCTCAAGCCCAAAACTCAGACCTCAAGCCCAAAACTCAGACCTCAAGCCCAAAACTCAGACCTCAAGCCCAAAACTCAGACCTCAAGCCCAAAACTCAGACCTCAAGCCCAAAACTCAGACCTCAAGCCCAAAACTCAGACCTCAAGCCCAAAACTCAGACCTCAAGCCCAAAACTCAGACCTCAAGCCCAAAACTCAGACCTCAAGCCCAAAACTCAGACCTCAAGCCCAAAACTCAGACCTCAAGCCCAAAACTCAGACCTCAAGCCCAAAACTCAGACCTCAAGCCCAAAACTCAGACCTCAAGCCCAAAACTCAGACCTCAAGCCCAAAACTCAGACCTCAAGCCCAAAACTCAGACCTCAAGCCCAAAACTCAGACCTCAAGCCCAAAACTCAGACCTCAAGCCCAAAACTCAGACCTCAAGCCCAAAACTCAGACCTCAAGCCCAAAACTCAGACCTCAAGCCCAAAACTCAGACCTCAAGCCCAAAACTCAGACCTCAAGCCCAAAACTCAGACCTCAAGCCCAAAACTCAGACCTCAAGCCCAAAACTCAGACCCCAAGCCCAAAACCTAAAACCCAAGCCCAAAACTCAGTCCTCAGGCCCAAAACATAAAATCCAGGCCCAAAACTCAGACCTCAAGCCCAAAACTCAGACCTCAAGCCCAAAACTCAGACCTCAAGCCCAAAACTCAGACCTCAAGCCCAAAACTCAGACCTCAAGCCCAAAACTCAGACCTCAAGCCCAAAACTCAGACCTCAAGCCCAAAACTCAGACCTCAAGCCCAAAACTCAGACCTCAAGCCCAAAACTCAGACCTCAAGCCCAAAACTCAGACCTCAAGCCCAAAACTCAGACCTCAAGCCCAAAACTCAGACCTCAAGCCCAAAACTCAGACCTCAAGCCCAAAACTCAGACCTCAAGCCCAAAACTCAGACCTCAAGCCCAAAACTCAGACCTCAAGCCCAAAACTCAGACCTCAAGCCCAAAACTCAGACCTCAAGCCCAAAACTCAGACCTCAAGCCCAAAACTCAGACCTCAAGCCCAAAACTCAGACCTCAAGCCCAAAACTCAGACCTCAAGCCCAAAACTCAGACCTCAAGCCCAAAACTCAGACCTCAAGCCCAAAACTCAGACCTCAAGCCCAAAACTCAGACCTCAAGCCCAAAACTCAGACCTCAAGCCCAAAACTCAGACCTCAAGCCCAAAACTCAGACCTCAAGCCCAAAACTCAGACCTCAAGCCCAAAACTCAGACCTCAAGCCCAAAACTCAGACCTCAAGCCCAAAACTCAGACCTCAAGCCCAAAACTCAGACCTCAAGCCCAAAACTCAGACCTCAAGCCCAAAACTCAGACCTCAAGCCCAAAACTCAGACCTCAAGCCCAAAACTCAGACCTCAAGCCCAAAACTCAGACCTCAAGCCCAAAACTCAGACCCCAAGCCCAAAACCTAAAACCCAAGCCCAAAACTTAAAACCCAAGCCCAAAACTCAGTCCTCAGGCCCAAAACATAAAACCCAAGCCCAAAACTCAGACCTCAAGCCCAAAACTCAGACCTCAAGCCCAAAACTCAGACCTCAAGCCCAAAACTCAGACCTCAAGCCCAAAACTCAGACCTCAAGCCCAAAACCTAAAACCCAAGCCCAAAACTTAAAACCCAAGCCCAAAACTCAGTCCTCAGGCCCAAAACATAAAACCCAAGCCCAAAACTCAGACCTCAAGCCCAAAACTCAGACCTCAAGCCCAAAACTCAGACCTCAAGCCCAAAACTCAGACCTCAAGCCCAAAACTCAGACCTCAAGCCCAAAACTCAGACCTCAAGCCCAAAACTCAGACCTCAAGCCCAAAACTCAGACCCCAAGCCCAAAACCTAAAACCCAAGCCCAAAACTTAAAACCCAAGCCCAAAACTCAGTCCTCAGGCCCAAAACATAAAACCCAAGCCCAAAACTCAGACCTCAAGCCCAAAACTCAGACCTCAAGCCCAAAACTCAGACCTCAAGCCCAAAACTCAGACCTCAAGCCCAAAACTCAGACCTCAAGCCCAAAACCTAAAACCCAAGCCCAAAACTTAAAACCCAAGCCCAAAACTCAGTCCTCAGGCCCAAAACTCAGACCTCAAGCCCAAAACTCAGACCTCAAGCCCAAAACTCAGACCTCAAGCCCAAAACTCAGACCTCAAGCCCAAAACTCAGACCTCAAGCCCAAAACTCAGACCTCAAGCCCAAAACTCAGACCTCAAGCCCAAAACTCAGACCTCAAGCCCAAAACTCAGACCTCAAGCCCAAAACTCAGACCTCAAGCCCAAAACTCAGACCTCAAGCCCAAAACTCAGACCTCAAGCCCAAAACTCAGACCTCAAGCCCAAAACTCAGACCTCAAGCCCAAAACTCAGACCTCAAGCCCAAAACTCAGACCTCAAGCCCAAAACTCAGACCTCAAGCCCAAAACTCAGACCTCAAGCCCAAAACTCAGACCTCAAGCCCAAAACTCAGACCTCAAGCCCAAAACTCAGACCTCAAGCCCAAAACTCAGACCTCAAGCCCAAAACTCAGACCTCAAGCCCAAAACTCAGACCTCAAGCCCAAAACTCAGACCTCAAGCCCAAAACTCAGACCTCAAGCCCAAAACTCAGACCTCAAGCCCAAAACTCAGACCTCAAGCCCAAAACTCAGACCCCAAGCCCAAAACCTAAAACCCAAGCCCAAAACTCAGTCCTCAGGCCCAAAACATAAAATCCAGGCCCAAAACTCAGACCTCAAGCCCAAAACTCAGACCTCAAGCCCAAAACTCAGACCTCAAGCCCAAAACTCAGACCTCAAGCCCAAAACTCAGACCTCAAGCCCAAAACTCAGACCTCAAGCCCAAAACTCAGACCTCAAGCCCAAAACTCAGACCTCAAGCCCAAAACTCAGACCTCAAGCCCAAAACTCAGACCTCAAGCCCAAAACTCAGACCTCAAGCCCAAAACTCAGACCTCAAGCCCAAAACTCAGACCTCAAGCCCAAAACTCAGACCTCAAGCCCAAAACTCAGACCTCAAGCCCAAAACTCAGACCTCAAGCCCAAAACTCAGACCTCAAGCCCAAAACTCAGACCTCAAGCCCAAAACTCAGACCTCAAGCCCAAAACTCAGACCTCAAGCCCAAAACTCAGACCTCAAGCCCAAAACTCAGACCTCAAGCCCAAAACTCAGACCTCAAGCCCAAAACTCAGACCTCAAGCCCAAAACTCAGACCTCAAGCCCAAAACTCAGACCTCAAGCCCAAAACTCAGACCTCAAGCCCAAAACTCAGACCTCAAGCCCAAAACTCAGACCTCAAGCCCAAAACTCAGACCTCAAGCCCAAAACTCAGACCTCAAGCCCAAAACTCAGACCCCAAGCCCAAAACCTAAAACCCAAGCCCAAAACTTAAAACCCAAGCCCAAAACTCAGTCCTCAGGCCCAAAACATAAAATCCAGGCCCAAAACTCAGACCTCAAGCCCAAAACTCAGACCTCAAGCCCAAAACTCAGACCTCAAGCCCAAAACTCAGACCTCAAGCCCAAAACTCAGACCTCAAGCCCAAAACTCAGACCTCAAGCCCAAAACTCAGACCTCAAGCCCAAAACTCAGACCTCAAGCCCAAAACTCAGACCTCAAGCCCAAAACTCAGACCTCAAGCCCAAAACTCAGACCTCAAGCCCAAAACTCAGACCTCAAGCCCAAAACTCAGACCTCAAGCCCAAAACTCAGACCTCAAGCCCAAAACTCAGACCTCAAGCCCAAAACTCAGACCTCAAGCCCAAAACTCAGACCTCAAGCCCAAAACTCAGACCTCAAGCCCAAAACTCAGACCTCAAGCCCAAAACTCAGACCTCAAGCCCAAAACTCAGACCTCAAGCCCAAAACTCAGACCTCAAGCCCAAAACTCAGACCTCAAGCCCAAAACTCAGACCTCAAGCCCAAAACTCAGACCTCAAGCCCAAAACTCAGACCTCAAGCCCAAAACTCAGACCTCAAGCCCAAAACTCAGACCTCAAGCCCAAAACTCAGACCTCAAGCCCAAAACTCAGACCCCAAGCCCAAAACCTAAAACCCAAGCCCAAAACTTAAAACCCAAGCCCAAAACTCAGTCCTCAGGCCCAAAACATAAAATCCAGGCCCAAAACTCAGACCTCAAGCCCAAAACTCAGACCTCAAGCCCAAAACTCAGACCTCAAGCCCAAAACTCAGACCTCAAGCCCAAAACTCAGACCCCAAGCCCAAAACCTAAAACCCAAGCCCAAAACCTAAAACCCAAGCCCAAAACTTAAAACCCAAGCCCAAAACTCAGTCCTCAGGCCCAAAACATAAAATCCAGGCCCAAAACTCAGACCTCAAGCCCAAAACTCAGACCTCAAGCCCAAAACTCAGACCTCAAGCCCAAAACTCAGACCTCAAGCCCAAAACTCAGACCTCAAGCCCAAAACTCAGACCTCAAGCCCAAAACTCAGACCTCAAGCCCAAAACTCAGACCTCAAGCCCAAAACTCAGACCTCAAGCCCAAAACTCAGACCTCAAGCCCAAAACTCAGACCTCAAGCCCAAAACTCAGACCTCAAGCCCAAAACTCAGACCTCAAGCCCAAAACTCAGACCTCAAGCCCAAAACTCAGACCTCAAGCCCAAAACTCAGACCTCAAGCCCAAAACTCAGACCTCAAGCCCAAAACTCAGACCTCAAGCCCAAAACTCAGACCTCAAGCCCAAAACTCAGACCTCAAGCCCAAAACTCAGACCTCAAGCCCAAAACTCAGACCTCAAGCCCAAAACTCAGACCTCAAGCCCAAAACTCAGACCTCAAGCCCAAAACTCAGACCCCAAGCCCAAAACCTAAAACCCAAGCCCAAAACTTAAAACCCAAGCCCAAAACTCAGTCCTCAGGCCCAAAACATAAAATCCAGGCCCAAAACTCAGACCTCAAGCCCAAAACTCAGACCTCAAGCCCAAAACTCAGACCTCAAGCCCAAAACTCAGACCTCAAGCCCAAAACTCAGACCTCAAGCCCAAAACTCAGACCTCAAGCCCAAAACTCAGACCTCAAGCCCAAAACTCAGACCTCAAGCCCAAAACTCAGACCTCAAGCCCAAAACTCAGACCTCAAGCCCAAAACTCAGACCTCAAGCCCAAAACTCAGACCTCAAGCCCAAAACTCAGACCTCAAGCCCAAAACTCAGACCTCAAGCCCAAAACTCAGACCTCAAGCCCAAAACTCAGACCTCAAGCCCAAAACTCAGACCTCAAGCCCAAAACTCAGACCTCAAGCCCAAAACTCAGACCTCAAGCCCAAAACTCAGACCCCAAGCCCAAAACCTAAAACCCAAGCCCAAAACTAAGTCCTCAGGCCCAAAACATAAAATCCAGGCCCAAAACTCAGACCTCAAGCCCAAAACTCAGACCTCAAGCCCAAAACTCAGACCTCAAGCCCAAAACTCAGACCTCAAGCCCAAAACTCAGACCTCAAGCCCAAAACTCAGACCTCAAGCCCAAAACTCAGACCTCAAGCCCAAAACTCAGACCTCAAGCCCAAAACTCAGACCTCAAGCCCAAAACTCAGACCTCAAGCCCAAAACTCAGACCTCAAGCCCAAAACTCAGACCTCAAGCCCAAAACTCAGACCTCAAGCCCAAAACTCAGACCTCAAGCCCAAAACTCAGACCTCAAGCCCAAAACTCAGACCTCAAGCCCAAAACTCAGACCTCAAGCCCAAAACTCAGACCCCAAGCCCAAAACTCAGACCTCAAGCCCAAAACTCAGACCTCAAGCCCAAAACTCAGACCTCAAGCCCAAAACTCAGACCCCAAGCCCAAAACCTAAAACCCAAGCCCAAAACTTAAAACCCAAGCCCAAAACTCAGTCCTCAGGCCCAAAACCAAAAACCCAAGCCCAAAACTCAGACCTCAAGCCCAAAACTCAGACCTCAAGCCCAAAACTCAGACCTCAAGCCCAAAACTCAGACCTCAAGCCCAAAACTCAGACCTCAAGCCCAAAACTCAGACCTCAAGCCCAAAACTCAGACCTCAAGCCCAAAACTCAGACCTCAAGCCCAAAACTCAGACCTCAAGCCCAAAACTCAGACCTCAAGCCCAAAACTCAGACCTCAAGCCCAAAACTCAGACCTCAAGCCCAAAACTCAGACCTCAAGCCCAAAACTCAGACCTCAAGCCCAAAACTCAGACCTCAAGCCCAAAACTCAGACCTCAAGCCCAAAACTCAGACCTCAAGCCCAAAACTCAGACCTCAAGCCCAAAACTCAGACCTCAAGCCCAAAACTCAGACCTCAAGCCCAAAACTCAGACCTCAAGCCCAAAACTCAGACCCCAAGCCCAAAACTCAGACCCCAAGCCCAAAACTCAGACCCCAAGCCCAAACCTCAGACCCCAAGCCCAAAACTCAGACCCCAAGCCCAAAACTCAGACCTCAAGCCCAAAACTCAGACCTCAAGCCCAAACCTCAGACCCCAAGCCCAAACCTCAGACCCCAAGCCCAAACCTCAGACCCCAAGCCCAAACCTCAGACCCCAAGCCCAAACCTCAGACCCCAAGCCCAAACCTCAGACCCCAAGCCCAAAACTCAGACCTCAAGCCCAAAACTCAGACCTCAAGCCCAAAACTCAGACCTCAAGCCCAAAACTCAGACCTCAAGCCCAAAACTCAGACCTCAAGCCCAAAACTCAGACCTCAAGCCCAAAACTCAGACCTCAAGCCCAAAACTCAGACCTCAAGCCCAAAACTCAGACCTCAAGCCCAAAACTCAGACCTCAAGCCCAAAACTCAGACCTCAAGCCCAAAACTCAGACCTCAAGCCCAAAACTCAGACCTCAAGCCCAAAACTCAGACCTCAAGCCCAAAACTCAGACCTCAAGCCCAAAACTCAGACCTCAAGCCCAAAACTCAGACCTCAAGCCCAAAACTCAGACCTCAAGCCCAAAACTCAGACCTCAAGCCCAAAACTCAGACCTCAAGCCCAAAACTCAGACCTCAAGCCCAAAACTCAGACCTCAAGCCCAAAACTCAGACCCCAAGCCCAAAACTCAGACCCCAAGCCCAAAACTCAGACCCCAAGCCCAAAACTCAGACCCCAAGCCCAAAACTCAGACCCCAAGCCCAAAACTCAGACCCCAAGCCCAAAACTCAGACCCCAAGCCCAAAACTCAGACCCCAAGCCCAAAACTCAGACCCCAAGCCCAAAACTCAGACCCCAAGCCCAAAACTCAGACCCCAAGCCCAAAACTCAGACCCCAAGCCCAAAACTCAGACCCCAAGCCCAAAACTCAGACCCCAAGCCCAAAACTCAGACCCCAAGCCCAAAACTCAGACCCCAAGCCCAAAACTCAGACCCCAAGCCCAAAACTCAGACCCCAAGCCCAAAACTCAGACCCCAAGCCCAAAACTCAGACCCCAAGCCCAAAACTCAGACCCCAAGCCCAAAACTCAGACCCCAAGCCCAAAACTCAGACCCCAAGCCCAAAACTCAGACCCCAAGCCCAAAACTCAGACCCCAAGCCCAAAACTCAGACCCCAAGCCCAAAACTCAGACCCCAAGCCCAAAACTCAGACCCCAAGCCCAAAACTCAGACCCCAAGCCCAAAACTCAGACCCCAAGCCCAAAACTCAGACCCCAAGCCCAAAACTCAGACCCCAAGCCCAAAACTCAGACCCCAAGCCCAAAACTCAGACCCCAAGCCCAAAACTCAGACCCCAAGCCCAAAACTCAGACCCCAAGCCCAAAACTCAGACCCCAAGCCCAAAACTCAGACCCCAAGCCCAAAACTCAGACCCCAAGCCCAAAACTCAGACCCCAAGCCCAAAACTCAGACCCCAAGCCCAAAACTCAGACCCCAAGCCCAAAACTCAGACCCCAAGCCCAAAACTCAGACCCCAAGCCCAAAACTCAGACCCCAAGCCCAAAACTCAGACCCCAAGCCCAAAACTCAGACCCCAAGCCCAAAACTCAGACCCCAAGCCCAAAACTCAGACCCCAAGCCCAAAACTCAGACCCCAAGCCCAAAACTCAGACCCCAAGCCCAAAACTCAGACCCCAAGCCCAAAACTCAGACCCCAAGCCCAAAACTCAGACCCCAAGCCCAAAACTCAGACCCCAAGCCCAAAACTCAGACCCCAAGCCCAAAACTCAGACCCCAAGCCCAAAACTCAGACCCCAAGCCCAAAACTCAGACCCCAAGCCCAAAACTCAGACCCCAAGCCCAAAACTCAGACCCCAAGCCCAAAACTCAGACCCCAAGCCCAAAACTCAGACCCCAAGCCCAAAACTCAGACCCCAAGCCCAAAACTCAGACCCCAAGCCCAAAACTCAGACCCCAAGCCCAAAACTCAGACCCCAAGCCCAAAACTCAGACCCCAAGCCCAAAACTCAGACCCCAAGCCCAAAACTCAGACCCCAAGCCCAAAACTCAGACCCCAAGCCCAAAACTCAGACCCCAAGCCCAAAACTCAGACCCCAAGCCCAAAACTCAGACCCCAAGCCCAAAACTCAGACCCCAAGCCCAAAACTCAGACCCCAAGCCCAAAACTCAGACCCCAAGCCCAAAACTCAGACCCCAAGCCCAAAACTCAGACCCCAAGCCCAAAACTCAGACCCCAAGCCCAAAACTCAGACCCCAAGCCCAAAACTCAGACCCCAAGCCCAAAACTCAGACCCCAAGCCCAAAACTCAGACCCCAAGCCCAAAACTCAGACCCCAAGCCCAAAACTCAGACCCCAAGCCCAAAACTCAGACCCCAAGCCCAAAACTCAGACCCCAAGCCCAAAACTCAGACCCCAAGCCCAAAACTCAGACCCCAAGCCCAAAACTCAGACCCCAAGCCCAAAACTCAGACCCCAAGCCCAAAACTCAGACCCCAAGCCCAAAACTCAGACCCCAAGCCCAAAACTCAGACCCCAAGCCCAAAACTCAGACCCCAAGCCCAAAACTCAGACCCCAAGCCCAAAACTCAGACCCCAAGCCCAAAACTCAGACCCCAAGCCCAAAACTCAGACCTCAAGCCCAAAACTCAGACCTCAAGCCCAAAACTCAGACCTCAAGCCCAAAACTCAGACCTCAAGCCCAAAACTCAGACCTCAAGCCCAAAACTCAGACCTCAAGCCCAAAACTCAGACCTCAAGCCCAAAACTCAGACCTCAAGCCCAAAACCTAAAACCCAAGCCCAAAACCTAAAACCCAAGCCCAAAACCTAAAACCCAAGCCCAAAACTTAAAACCCAAGCCCAAAACTTAAAACCCAAGCCCAAAACTTAAAACCCAAGCCCAAAACTCAGTCCTCAGGCCCAAAACATAAAACCCAAGCCCAAAACTCAGACCTCAAGCCCAAAACTCAGACCTCAAGCCCAAAACTCAGACCTCAAGCCCAAAACTCAGACCTCAAGCCCAAAACTCAGACCTCAAGCCCAAAACTCAGACCTCAAGCCCAAAACTCAGACCTCAAGCCCAAAACTCAGACCTCAAGCCCAAAACTCAGACCTCAAGCCCAAAACTCAGACCTCAAGCCCAAAACTCAGACCTCAAGCCCAAAACTCAGACCTCAAGCCCAAAACTCAGACCTCAAGCCCAAAACTCAGACCTCAAGCCCAAAACTCAGACCTCAAGCCCAAAACTCAGACCTCAAGCCCAAAACTCAGACCTCAAGCCCAAAACTCAGACCTCAAGCCCAAAACTCAGACCTCAAGCCCAAAACTCAGACCTCAAGCCCAAAACTCAGACCTCAAGCCCAAAACTCAGACCTCAAGCCCAAAACTCAGACCTCAAGCCCAAAACTCAGACCTCAAGCCCAAAACTCAGACCTCAAGCCCAAAACTCAGACCTCAAGCCCAAAACTCAGACCCCAAGCCCAAAACCTAAAACCCAAGCCCAAAACTTAAAACCCAAGCCCAAAACTCAGTCCTCAGGCCCAAAACATAAAACCCAAGCCCAAAACTCAGACCTCAAGCCCAAAACTCAGACCTCAAGCCCAAAACTCAGACCTCAAGCCCAAAACTCAGACCTCAAGCCCAAAACTCAGACCTCAAGCCCAAAACCTAAAACCCAAGCCCAAAACTTAAAACCCAAGCCCAAAACTCAGTCCTCAGGCCCAAAACATAAAACCCAAGCCCAAAACTCAGACCCCAAGCCCAAAACTCAGACCCCAAGCCCAAAACTCAGACCCCAAGCCCAAAACTCAGACCCCAAGCCCAAAACTCAGACCCCAAGCCCAAAACTCAGACCCCAAGCCCAAAACTCAGACCCCAAGCCCAAAACTCAGACCCCAAGCCCAAAACTCAGACCCCAAGCCCAAAACTCAGACCCCAAGCCCAAAACTCAGACCCCAAGCCCAAAACTCAGACCCCAAGCCCAAAACTCAGACCCCAAGCCCAAAACTCAGACCCCAAGCCCAAAACTCAGACCCCAAGCCCAAAACTCAGACCCCAAGCCCAAAACTCAGACCCCAAGCCCAAAACTCAGACCCCAAGCCCAAAACTCAGACCCCAAGCCCAAAACTCAGACCCCAAGCCCAAAACTCAGACCCCAAGCCCAAAACTCAGACCCCAAGCCCAAAACTCAGACCCCAAGCCCAAAACTCAGACCCCAAGCCCAAAACTCAGACCCCAAGCCCAAAACTCAGACCCCAAGCCCAAAACTCAGACCCCAAGCCCAAAACTCAGACCCCAAGCCCAAAACTCAGACCCCAAGCCCAAAACTCAGACCCCAAGCCCAAAACTCAGACCCCAAGCCCAAAACTCAGACCCCAAGCCCAAAACTCAGACCCCAAGCCCAAAACTCAGACCCCAAGCCCAAAACTCAGACCCCAAGCCCAAAACTCAGACCCCAAGCCCAAAACTCAGACCCCAAGCCCAAAACTCAGACCCCAAGCCCAAAACTCAGACCCCAAGCCCAAAACTCAGACCCCAAGCCCAAAACTCAGACCCCAAGCCCAAAACTCAGACCCCAAGCCCAAAACTCAGACCCCAAGCCCAAAACTCAGACCCCAAGCCCAAAACTCAGACCCCAAGCCCAAAACTCAGACCCCAAGCCCAAAACTCAGACCCCAAGCCCAAAACTCAGACCCCAAGCCCAAAACTCAGACCCCAAGCCCAAAACTCAGACCCCAAGCCCAAAACTCAGACCCCAAGCCCAAAACTCAGACCCCAAGCCCAAAACTCAGACCCCAAGCCCAAAACTCAGACCCCAAGCCCAAAACTCAGACCCCAAGCCCAAAACTCAGACCCCAAGCCCAAAACTCAGACCCCAAGCCCAAAACTCAGACCCCAAGCCCAAAACTCAGACCCCAAGCCCAAAACTCAGACCCCAAGCCCAAAACTCAGACCCCAAGCCCAAAACTCAGACCCCAAGCCCAAAACTCAGACCCCAAGCCCAAAACTCAGACCCCAAGCCCAAAACTCAGACCCCAAGCCCAAAACTCAGACCCCAAGCCCAAAACTCAGACCCCAAGCCCAAAACTCAGACCCCAAGCCCAAAACTCAGACCCCAAGCCCAAAACTCAGACCCCAAGCCCAAAACTCAGACCCCAAGCCCAAAACTCAGACCCCAAGCCCAAAACTCAGACCCCAAGCCCAAAACTCAGACCCCAAGCCCAAAACTCAGACCCCAAGCCCAAAACTCAGACCCCAAGCCCAAAACTCAGACCCCAAGCCCAAAACTCAGACCCCAAGCCCAAAACTCAGACCCCAAGCCCAAAACTCAGACCCCAAGCCCAAAACTCAGACCCCAAGCCCAAAACTCAGACCCCAAGCCCAAAACTCAGACCCCAAGCCCAAAACTCAGACCCCAAGCCCAAAACTCAGACCCCAAGCCCAAAACTCAGACCCCAAGCCCAAAACTCAGACCCCAAGCCCAAAACTCAGACCCCAAGCCCAAAACTCAGACCCCAAGCCCAAAACTCAGACCCCAAGCCCAAAACTCAGACCCCAAGCCCAAAACTCAGACCCCAAGCCCAAAACTCAGACCCCAAGCCCAAAACTCAGACCCCAAGCCCAAAACTCAGACCTCAAGCCCAAAACTCAGACCTCAAGCCCAAAACTCAGACCTCAAGCCCAAAACTCAGACCTCAAGCCCAAAACTCAGACCTCAAGCCCAAAACTCAGACCTCAAGCCCAAAACTCAGACCTCAAGCCCAAAACTCAGACCTCAAGCCCAAAACCTAAAACCCAAGCCCAAAACCTAAAACCCAAGCCCAAAACCTAAAACCCAAGCCCAAAACTTAAAACCCAAGCCCAAAACTTAAAACCCAAGCCCAAAACTTAAAACCCAAGCCCAAAACTCAGTCCTCAGGCCCAAAACATAAAACCCAAGCCCAAAACTCAGACCTCAAGCCCAAAACTCAGACCTCAAGCCCAAAACTCAGACCTCAAGCCCAAAACTCAGACCTCAAGCCCAAAACTCAGACCTCAAGCCCAAAACTCAGACCTCAAGCCCAAAACTCAGACCTCAAGCCCAAAACTCAGACCTCAAGCCCAAAACTCAGACCTCAAGCCCAAAACTCAGACCTCAAGCCCAAAACTCAGACCTCAAGCCCAAAACTCAGACCTCAAGCCCAAAACTCAGACCTCAAGCCCAAAACTCAGACCTCAAGCCCAAAACTCAGACCTCAAGCCCAAAACTCAGACCTCAAGCCCAAAACCTAAAACCCAAGCCCAAAACCTAAAACCCAAGCCCAAAACTTAAAACCCAAGCCCAAAACTCAGTCCTCAGGCCCAAAACATAAAACCCAAGCCCAAAACTCAGACCTCAAGCCCAAAACTCAGACCTCAAGCCCAAAACTCAGACCTCAAGCCCAAAACTCAGACCTCAAGCCCAAAACTCAGACCTCAAGCCCAAAACTCAGACCTCAAGCCCAAAACTCAGACCTCAAGCCCAAAACTCAGACCTCAAGCCCAAAACTCAGACCTCAAGCCCAAAACTCAGACCTCAAGCCCAAAACTCAGACCTCAAGCCCAAAACTCAGACCTCAAGCCCAAAACTCAGACCTCAAGCCCAAAACTCAGACCTCAAGCCCAAAACTCAGACCTCAAGCCCAAAACTCAGACCTCAAGCCCAAAACTCAGACCTCAAGCCCAAAACTCAGACCTCAAGCCCAAAACTCAGACCTCAAGCCCAAAACTCAGACCTCAAGCCCAAAACTCAGACCTCAAGCCCAAAACTCAGACCTCAAGCCCAAAACTCAGACCTCAAGCCCAAAACTCAGACCTCAAGCCCAAAACTCAGACCTCAAGCCCAAAACTCAGACCTCAAGCCCAAAACTCAGACCTCAAGCCCAAAACTCAGACCTCAAGCCCAAAACTCAGACCTCAAGCCCAAAACTCAGACCTCAAGCCCAAAACTCAGACCTCAAGCCCAAAACTCAGACCCCAAGCCCAAAACCTAAAACCCAAGCCCAAAACTTAAAACCCAAGCCCAAAACTCAGTCCTCAGGCCCAAAACATAAAACCCAAGCCCAAAACTCAGACCTCAAGCCCAAAACTCAGACCTCAAGCCCAAAACTCAGACCTCAAGCCCAAAACTCAGACCTCAAGCCCAAAACTCAGACCTCAAGCCCAAAACCTAAAACCCAAGCCCAAAACTTAAAACCCAAGCCCAAAACTCAGTCCTCAGGCCCAAAACATAAAACCCAAGCCCAAAACTCAGACCCCAAGCCCAAAACTCAGACCCCAAGCCCAAAACTCAGACCCCAAGCCCAAAACTCAGACCCCAAGCCCAAAACTCAGACCCCAAGCCCAAAACTCAGACCCCAAGCCCAAAACTCAGACCCCAAGCCCAAAACTCAGACCCCAAGCCCAAAACTCAGACCCCAAGCCCAAAACTCAGACCCCAAGCCCAAAACTCAGACCCCAAGCCCAAAACTCAGACCCCAAGCCCAAAACTCAGACCCCAAGCCCAAAACTCAGACCCCAAGCCCAAAACTCAGACCCCAAGCCCAAAACTCAGACCCCAAGCCCAAAACTCAGACCCCAAGCCCAAAACTCAGACCCCAAGCCCAAAACTCAGACCCCAAGCCCAAAACTCAGACCCCAAGCCCAAAACTCAGACCCCAAGCCCAAAACTCAGACCTCAAGCCCAAAACTCAGACCTCAAGCCCAAAACTCAGACCTCAAGCCCAAAACTCAGACCTCAAGCCCAAAACTCAGACCTCAAGCCCAAAACTCAGACCTCAAGCCCAAAACTCAGACCTCAAGCCCAAAACTCAGACCTCAAGCCCAAAACTCAGACCTCAAGCCCAAAACTCAGACCTCAAGCCCAAAACTCAGACCTCAAGCCCAAAACTCAGACCTCAAGCCCAAAACTCAGACCTCAAGCCCAAAACTCAGACCTCAAGCCCAAAACTCAGACCTCAAGCCCAAAACCTAAAACCCAAGCCCAAAACCTAAAACCCAAGCCCAAAACTTAAAACCCAAGCCCAAAACTCAGTCCTCAGGCCCAAAACATAAAACCCAAGCCCAAAACTCAGACCTCAAGCCCAAAACTCAGACCTCAAGCCCAAAACTCAGACCTCAAGCCCAAAACTCAGACCTCAAGCCCAAAACTCAGACCTCAAGCCCAAAACTCAGACCTCAAGCCCAAAACTCAGACCTCAAGCCCAAAACCTAAAACCCAAGCCCAAAACCTAAAACCCAAGCCCAAAACTTAAAACCCAAGCCCAAAACTTAAAACCCAAGCCCAAAACTCAGTCCTCAGGCCCAAAACATAAAACCCAAGCCCAAAACCTAAAACCCAAGCCCAAAACCTAAAACCCAAGCCCAAAACTTAAAACCCAAGCCCAAAACTCAGTCCTCAGGCCCAAAACATAAAACCCAAGCCCAAAACTCAGACCTCAAGCCCAAAACTCAGACCTCAAGCCCAAAACTCAGACCTCAAGCCCAAAACTCAGACCTCAAGCCCAAAACTCAGACCTCAAGCCCAAAACTCAGACCTCAAGCCCAAAACTCAGACCTCAAGCCCAAAACTCAGACCTCAAGCCCAAAACCTAAAACCCAAGCCCAAAACCTAAAACCCAAGCCCAAAACCTAAAACCCAAGCCCAAAACTTAAAACCCAAGCCCAAAACTCAGTCCTCAGGCCCAAAACATAAAACCCAAGCCCAAAACTCAGTCCTCAAGCCCAAAACTCAGACCTCAAGCCCAAAACTCAGACCTCAAGCCCAAAACTCAGACCTCAAGCCCAAAACTCAGACCTCAAGCCCAAAACTCAGACCTCAAGCCCAAAACTCAGACCTCAAGCCCAAAACTCAGACCTCAAGCCCAAAACTCAGACCTCAAGCCCAAAACTCAGACCTCAAGCCCAAAACTCAGACCTCAAGCCCAAAACTCAGACCTCAAGCCCAAAACTCAGACCTCAAGCCCAAAACTCAGACCTCAAGCCCAAAACTCAGACCTCAAGCCCAAAACTCAGACCTCAAGCCCAAAACTCAGACCTCAAGCCCAAAACTCAGACCTCAAGCCCAAAACTCAGACCTCAAGCCCAAAACTCAGACCTCAAGCCCAAAACTCAGACCTCAAGCCCAAAACTCAGACCTCAAGCCCAAAACTCAGACCTCAAGCCCAAAACTCAGACCTCAAGCCCAAAACTCAGACCTCAAGCCCAAAACTCAGACCTCAAGCCCAAAACTCAGACCTCAAGCCCAAAACTCAGACCTCAAGCCCAAAACTCAGACCTCAAGCCCAAAACTCAGACCCCAAGCCCAAAACCTAAAACCCAAGCCCAAAACTTAAAACCCAAGCCCAAAACTCAGTCCTCAGGCCCAAAACATAAAACCCAAGCCCAAAACTCAGACCTCAAGCCCAAAACTCAGACCTCAAGCCCAAAACTCAGACCTCAAGCCCAAAACTCAGACCTCAAGCCCAAAACTCAGACCTCAAGCCCAAAACCTAAAACCCAAGCCCAAAACTTAAAACCCAAGCCCAAAACTCAGTCCTCAGGCCCAAAACATAAAACCCAAGCCCAAAACTCAGACCTCAAGCCCAAAACTCAGACCTCAAGCCCAAAACTCAGACCTCAAGCCCAAAACTCAGACCTCAAGCCCAAAACTCAGACCTCAAGCCCAAAACTCAGACCTCAAGCCCAAAACTCAGACCTCAAGCCCAAAACTCAGACCTCAAGCCCAAAACTCAGACCTCAAGCCCAAAACTCAGACCTCAAGCCCAAAACTCAGACCTCAAGCCCAAAACTCAGACCTCAAGCCCAAAACTCAGACCTCAAGCCCAAAACTCAGACCTCAAGCCCAAAACTCAGACCTCAAGCCCAAAACTCAGACCTCAAGCCCAAAACTCAGACCTCAAGCCCAAAACTCAGACCTCAAGCCCAAAACTCAGACCTCAAGCCCAAAACTCAGACCTCAAGCCCAAAACCTAAAACCCAAGCCCAAAACTTAAAACCCAAGCCCAAAACTCAGTCCTCAGGCCCAAAACATAAAACCCAAGCCCAAAACTCAGACCCCAAGCCCAAAACTCAGACCCCAAGCCCAAAACTCAGACCCCAAGCCCAAAACTCAGACCCCAAGCCCAAAACTCAGACCCCAAGCCCAAAACTCAGACCCCAAGCCCAAAACTCAGACCCCAAGCCCAAAACTCAGACCCCAAGCCCAAAACTCAGACCCCAAGCCCAAAACTCAGACCCCAAGCCCAAAACTCAGACCCCAAGCCCAAAACTCAGACCCCAAGCCCAAAACTCAGACCCCAAGCCCAAAACTCAGACCCCAAGCCCAAAACTCAGACCCCAAGCCCAAAACTCAGACCCCAAGCCCAAAACTCAGACCCCAAGCCCAAAACTCAGACCCCAAGCCCAAAACTCAGACCCCAAGCCCAAAACTCAGACCCCAAGCCCAAAACTCAGACCTCAAGCCCAAAACTCAGACCTCAAGCCCAAAACTCAGACCTCAAGCCCAAAACTCAGACCTCAAGCCCAAAACTCAGACCTCAAGCCCAAAACTCAGACCTCAAGCCCAAAACTCAGACCTCAAGCCCAAAACTCAGACCTCAAGCCCAAAACTCAGACCTCAAGCCCAAAACTCAGACCTCAAGCCCAAAACTCAGACCTCAAGCCCAAAACTCAGACCTCAAGCCCAAAACTCAGACCTCAAGCCCAAAACTCAGACCTCAAGCCCAAAACTCAGACCTCAAGCCCAAAACTCAGACCTCAAGCCCAAAACCTAAAACCCAAGCCCAAAACCTAAAACCCAAGCCCAAAACTTAAAACCCAAGCCCAAAACTCAGTCCTCAGGCCCAAAACATAAAACCCAAGCCCAAAACTCAGACCTCAAGCCCAAAACTCAGACCTCAAGCCCAAAACTCAGACCTCAAGCCCAAAACTCAGACCTCAAGCCCAAAACTCAGACCTCAAGCCCAAAACTCAGACCTCAAGCCCAAAACCTAAAACCCAAGCCCAAAACCTAAAACCCAAGCCCAAAACTTAAAACCCAAGCCCAAAACTCAGTCCTCAGGCCCAAAACATAAAACCCAAGCCCAAAACCTAAAACCCAAGCCCAAAACCTAAAACCCAAGCCCAAAACTTAAAACCCAAGCCCAAAACTCAGTCCTCAGGCCCAAAACATAAAACCCAAGCCCAAAACTCAGACCTCAAGCCCAAAACTCAGACCTCAAGCCCAAAACTCAGACCTCAAGCCCAAAACTCAGACCTCAAGCCCAAAACTCAGACCTCAAGCCCAAAACTCAGACCTCAAGCCCAAAACTCAGACCTCAAGCCCAAAACCTAAAACCCAAGCCCAAAACCTAAAACCCAAGCCCAAAACTTAAAACCCAAGCCCAAAACTCAGTCCTCAGGCCCAAAACATAAAACCCAAGCCCAAAACTCAGACCTCAAGCCCAAAACTCAGACCTCAAGCCCAAAACTCAGACCTCAAGCCCAAAACTCAGACCTCAAGCCCAAAACTCAGACCTCAAGCCCAAAACTCAGACCTCAAGCCCAAAACTCAGACCTCAAGCCCAAAACTCAGACCTCAAGCCCAAAACTCAGACCTCAAGCCCAAAACTCAGACCTCAAGCCCAAAACTCAGACCTCAAGCCCAAAACTCAGACCTCAAGCCCAAAACTCAGACCTCAAGCCCAAAACTCAGACCTCAAGCCCAAAACTCAGACCTCAAGCCCAAAACTCAGACCTCAAGCCCAAAACTCAGACCTCAAGCCCAAAACTCAGACCTCAAGCCCAAAACTCAGACCTCAAGCCCAAAACTCAGACCTCAAGCCCAAAACTCAGACCTCAAGCCCAAAACTCAGACCTCAAGCCCAAAACTCAGACCTCAAGCCCAAAACTCAGACCTCAAGCCCAAAACTCAGACCTCAAGCCCAAAACTCAGACCTCAAGCCCAAAACTCAGACCTCAAGCCCAAAACTCAGACCTCAAGCCCAAAACTCAGACCTCAAGCCCAAAACTCAGACCTCAAGCCCAAAACTCAGACCTCAAGCCCAAAACTCAGACCTCAAGCCCAAAACCTAAAACCCAAGCCCAAAACCTAAAACCCAAGCCCAAAACTTAAAACCCAAGCCCAAAACTCAGTCCTCAGGCCCAAAACATAAAACCCAAGCCCAAAACCTAAAACCCAAGCCCAAAACCTAAAACCCAAGCCCAAAACTTAAAACCCAAGCCCAAAACTCAGTCCTCAGGCCCAAAACATAAAACCCAAGCCCAAAACTCAGACCTCAAGCCCAAAACTCAGACCTCAAGCCCAAAACTCAGACCTCAAGCCCAAAACTCAGACCTCAAGCCCAAAACTCAGACCTCAAGCCCAAAACTCAGACCTCAAGCCCAAAACCTAAAACCCAAGCCCAAAACCTAAAACCCAAGCCCAAAACTTAAAACCCAAGCCCAAAACTCAGTCCTCAGGCCCAAAACATAAAACCCAAGCCCAAAACTCAGACCTCAAGCCCAAAACTCAGACCTCAAGCCCAAAACTCAGACCTCAAGCCCAAAACTCAGACCTCAAGCCCAAAACTCAGACCTCAAGCCCAAAACTCAGACCTCAAGCCCAAAACCTAAAACCCAAGCCCAAAACCTAAAACCCAAGCCCAAAACTTAAAACCCAAGCCCAAAACTCAGTCCTCAGGCCCAAAACATAAAACCCAAGCCCAAAACTCAGACCTCAAGCCCAAAACTCAGACCTCAAGCCCAAAACTCAGACCTCAAGCCCAAAACTCAGACCTCAAGCCCAAAACTCAGACCTCAAGCCCAAAACTCAGACCTCAAGCCCAAAACTCAGACCTCAAGCCCAAAACTCAGACCTCAAGCCCAAAACTCAGACCTCAAGCCCAAAACTCAGACCTCAAGCCCAAAACTCAGACCTCAAGCCCAAAACTCAGACCTCAAGCCCAAAACTCAGACCTCAAGCCCAAAACTCAGACCTCAAGCCCAAAACTCAGACCTCAAGCCCAAAACTCAGACCTCAAGCCCAAAACTCAGACCTCAAGCCCAAAACTCAGACCTCAAGCCCAAAACTCAGACCTCAAGCCCAAAACTCAGACCTCAAGCCCAAAACTCAGACCTCAAGCCCAAAACTCAGACCTCAAGCCCAAAACTCAGACCTCAAGCCCAAAACTCAGACCTCAAGCCCAAAACTCAGACCTCAAGCCCAAAACTCAGACCTCAAGCCCAAAACTCAGACCTCAAGCCCAAAACTCAGACCTCAAGCCCAAAACTCAGACCTCAAGCCCAAAACTCAGACCTCAAGCCCAAAACTCAGACCCCAAGCCCAAAACTTAAAACCCAAGCCCAAAACTTAAAATCCAGGCCCAAAACTCAGACCTCAAGCCCAAAACTCAGACCTCAAGCCCAAAACTCAGACCTCAAGCCCAAAACTCAGACCTCAAGCCCAAAACTCAGACCTCAAGCCCAAAACTCAGACCTCAAGCCCAAAACTCAGACCTCAAGCCCAAAACTCAGACCTCAAGCCCAAAACTCAGACCTCAAGCCCAAAACTCAGACCTCAAGCCCAAAACTCAGACCTCAAGCCCAAAACTCAGACCTCAAGCCCAAAACTCAGACCTCAAGCCCAAAACTCAGACCCCAAGCCCAAAACCTAAAACCCAAGCCCAAAACTTAAAACCCAAGCCCAAAACTCAGTCCTCAGGCCCAAAACATAAAACCCAAGCCCAAAACTCAGACCTCAAGCCCAAAACTCAGACCTCAAGCCCAAAACTCAGACCTCAAGCCCAAAACTCAGACCTCAAGCCCAAAACTCAGACCTCAAGCCCAAAACTCAGACCTCAAGCCCAAAACTCAGACCTCAAGCCCAAAACTCAGACCTCAAGCCCAAAACTCAGACCTCAAGCCCAAAACTCAGACCTCAAGCCCAAAACTCAGACCTCAAGCCCAAAACTCAGACCTCAAGCCCAAAACTCAGACCTCAAGCCCAAAACTCAGACCTCAAGCCCAAAACTCAGACCTCAAGCCCAAAACTCAGACCTCAAGCCCAAAACTCAGACCTCAAGCCCAAAACTCAGACCTCAAGCCCAAAACTCAGACCCCAAGCCCAAAACCTAAAACCCAAGCCCAAAACTTAAAACCCAAGCCCAAAACTCAGTCCTCAGGCCCAAAACATAAAACCCAAGCCCAAAACTCAGACCTCAAGCCCAAAACTCAGACCTCAAGCCCAAAACTCAGACCTCAAGCCCAAAACTCAGACCTCAAGCCCAAAACTCAGACCTCAAGCCCAAAACTCAGACCTCAAGCCCAAAACTCAGACCTCAAGCCCAAAACTCAGACCTCAAGCCCAAAACCTAAAACCCAAGCCCAAAACTTAAAACCCAAGCCCAAAACTCAGTCCTCAGGCCCAAAACATAAAACCCAAGCCCAAAACTCAGACCTCAAGCCCAAAACTCAGACCTCAAGCCCAAAACTCAGACCTCAAGCCCAAAACTCAGACCTCAAGCCCAAAACTCAGACCTCAAGCCCAAAACTCAGACCTCAAGCCCAAAACTCAGACCTCAAGCCCAAAACTCAGACCTCAAGCCCAAAACTCAGACCTCAAGCCCAAAACTCAGACCTCAAGCCCAAAACTCAGACCTCAAGCCCAAAACTCAGACCTCAAGCCCAAAACTCAGACCTCAAGCCCAAAACTCAGACCTCAAGCCCAAAACTCAGACCTCAAGCCCAAAACTCAGACCTCAAGCCCAAAACTCAGACCTCAAGCCCAAAACTCAGACCTCAAGCCCAAAACTCAGACCTCAAGCCCAAAACTCAGACCTCAAGCCCAAAACTCAGACCTCAAGCCCAAAACTCAGACCTCAAGCCCAAAACTCAGACCTCAAGCCCAAAACTCAGACCTCAAGCCCAAAACTCAGACCTCAAGCCCAAAACTCAGACCTCAAGCCCAAAACTCAGACCTCAAGCCCAAAACTCAGACCTCAAGCCCAAAACTCAGACCTCAAGCCCAAAACTCAGACCTCAAGCCCAAAACTCAGACCTCAAGCCCAAAACTCAGACCTCAAGCCCAAAACTCAGACCTCAAGCCAAAACTCAGACCTCAAGCCCAAAACTCAGACCTCAAGCCCAAAACTCAGACCTCAAGCCCAAAACTCAGACCTCAAGCCCAAAACTCAGACCTCAAGCCCAAAACTCAGACCTCAAGCCCAAAACTCAGACCTCAAGCCCAAAACTCAGACCCCAAGCCCAAAACCTAAAACCCAAGCCCAAAACTCAGTCCTCAGGCCCAAAACATAAAATCCAGGCCCAAAACTCAGACCTCAAGCCCAAAACTCAGACCTCAAGCCCAAAACTCAGACCTCAAGCCCAAAACTCAGACCTCAAGCCCAAAACTCAGACCTCAAGCCCAAAACTCAGACCTCAAGCCCAAAACTCAGACCTCAAGCCCAAAACTCAGACCTCAAGCCCAAAACTCAGACCTCAAGCCCAAAACTCAGACCTCAAGCCCAAAACTCAGACCTCAAGCCCAAAACTCAGACCTCAAGCCCAAAACTCAGACCTCAAGCCCAAAACTCAGACCTCAAGCCCAAAACTCAGACCTCAAGCCCAAAACTCAGACCTCAAGCCCAAAACTCAGACCTCAAGCCCAAAACTCAGACCTCAAGCCCAAAACTCAGACCTCAAGCCCAAAACTCAGACCTCAAGCCCAAAACTCAGACCTCAAGCCCAAAACTCAGACCTCAAGCCCAAAACTCAGACCTCAAGCCCAAAACTCAGACCTCAAGCCCAAAACTCAGACCTCAAGCCCAAAACTCAGACCTCAAGCCCAAAACTCAGACCTCAAGCCCAAAACTCAGACCTCAAGCCCAAAACTCAGACCTCAAGCCCAAAACTCAGACCTCAAGCCCAAAACTCAGACCTCAAGCCCAAAACTCAGACCCCAAGCCCAAAACCTAAAACCCAAGCCCAAAACTTAAAACCCAAGCCCAAAACTCAGTCCTCAGGCCCAAAACATAAAATCCAGGCCCAAAACTCAGACCTCAAGCCCAAAACTCAGACCTCAAGCCCAAAACTCAGACCTCAAGCCCAAAACTCAGACCTCAAGCCCAAAACTCAGACCTCAAGCCCAAAACTCAGACCTCAAGCCCAAAACTCAGACCTCAAGCCCAAAACTCAGACCTCAAGCCCAAAACTCAGACCTCAAGCCCAAAACTCAGACCTCAAGCCCAAAACTCAGACCTCAAGCCCAAAACTCAGACCTCAAGCCCAAAACTCAGACCTCAAGCCCAAAACTCAGACCTCAAGCCCAAAACTCAGACCTCAAGCCCAAAACTCAGACCTCAAGCCCAAAACTCAGACCTCAAGCCCAAAACTCAGACCTCAAGCCCAAAACTCAGACCTCAAGCCCAAAACTCAGACCTCAAGCCCAAAACTCAGACCTCAAGCCCAAAACTCAGACCTCAAGCCCAAAACTCAGACCTCAAGCCCAAAACTCAGACCTCAAGCCCAAAACTCAGACCTCAAGCCCAAAACTCAGACCTCAAGCCCAAAACTCAGACCTCAAGCCCAAAACTCAGACCTCAAGCCCAAAACTCAGACCTCAAGCCCAAAACTCAGACCTCAAGCCCAAAACTCAGACCTCAAGCCCAAAACTCAGACCTCAAGCCCAAAACTCAGACCTCAAGCCCAAAACTCAGACCTCAAGCCCAAAACTCAGACCTCAAGCCCAAAACTCAGACCTCAAGCCCAAAACTCAGACCTCAAGCCCAAAACTCAGACCTCAAGCCCAAAACTCAGACCTCAAGCCCAAAACTCAGACCTCAAGCCCAAAACTCAGACCTCAAGCCCAAAACTCAGACCTCAAGCCCAAAACTCAGACCTCAAGCCCAAAACTCAGACCTCAAGCCCAAAACTCAGACCTCAAGCCCAAAACTCAGACCTCAAGCCCAAAACTCAGACCTCAAGCCCAAAACTCAGACCTCAAGCCCAAAACTCAGACCTCAAGCCCAAAACTCAGACCTCAAGCCCAAAACTCAGACCCCAAGCCCAAAACTTAAAACCCAAGCCCAAAACTCAGTCCTCAGGCCCAAAACATAAAATCCAGGCCCAAAACTCAGACCTCAAGCCCAAAACTCAGACCTCAAGCCCAAAACTCAGACCTCAAGCCCAAAACTCAGACCTCAAGCCCAAAACTCAGACCTCAAGCCCAAAACTCAGACCTCAAGCCCAAAACTCAGACCTCAAGCCCAAAACTCAGACCTCAAGCCCAAAACTCAGACCTCAAGCCCAAAACTCAGACCTCAAGCCCAAAACTCAGACCTCAAGCCCAAAACTCAGACCTCAAGCCCAAAACTCAGACCTCAAGCCCAAAACTCAGACCTCAAGCCCAAAACTCAGACCTCAAGCCCAAAACTCAGACCTCAAGCCCAAAACCTAAAACCCAAGCCCAAAACTTAAAACCCAAGCCCAAAACTCAGTCCTCAGGCCCAAAACATAAAATCCAGGCCCAAAACTCAGACCTCAAGCCCAAAACTCAGACCTCAAGCCCAAAACTCAGACCTCAAGCCCAAAACTCAGACCTCAAGCCCAAAACTCAGACCTCAAGCCCAAAACTCAGACCTCAAGCCCAAAACTCAGACCTCAAGCCCAAAACTCAGACCTCAAGCCCAAAACTCAGACCTCAAGCCCAAAACTCAGACCTCAAGCCCAAAACTCAGACCTCAAGCCCAAAACTCAGACCTCAAGCCCAAAACTCAGACCTCAAGCCCAAAACTCAGACCTCAAGCCCAAAACTCAGACCTCAAGCCCAAAACTCAGACCTCAAGCCCAAAACTCAGACCTCAAGCCCAAAACTCAGACCTCAAGCCCAAAACTCAGACCTCAAGCCCAAAACTCAGACCTCAAGCCCAAAACTCAGACCTCAAGCCCAAAACTCAGACCTCAAGCCCAAAACTCAGACCTCAAGCCCAAAACTCAGACCTCAAGCCCAAAACTCAGACCTCAAGCCCAAAACTCAGACCTCAAGCCCAAAACTCAGACCTCAAGCCCAAAACTCAGACCTCAAGCCCAAAACTCAGACCTCAAGCCCAAAACTCAGACCCCAAGCCCAAAACCTAAAACCCAAGCCCAAAACTTAAAACCCAAGCCCAAAACTCAGTCCTCAGGCCCAAAACATAAAATCCAGGCCCAAAACTCAGACCTCAAGCCCAAAACTCAGACCTCAAGCCCAAAACTCAGACCTCAAGCCCAAAACTCAGACCTCAAGCCCAAAACTCAGACCTCAAGCCCAAAACTCAGACCTCAAGCCCAAAACTCAGAC
The DNA here is from genome assembly GCF_963264785.1 of Psittacula echo. Classification (NCBI taxonomy): domain Eukaryota; kingdom Metazoa; phylum Chordata; class Aves; order Psittaciformes; family Psittacidae; genus Psittacula; species Psittacula echo. The sequence continues at coordinate 956,934 of NC_137737.1, forward strand.
CTCAAGCCCAAAACTCAGACCTCAAGCCCAAAACTCAGACCTCAAGCCCAAAACTCAGACCTCAAGCCCAAAACTCAGACCTCAAGCCCAAAACTCAGACCTCAAGCCCAAAACTCAGACCTCAAGCCCAAAACTCAGACCTCAAGCCCAAAACTCAGACCTCAAGCCCAAAACTCAGACCTCAAGCCCAAAACTCAGACCTCAAGCCCAAAACTCAGACCTCAAGCCCAAAACTCAGACCTCAAGCCCAAAACTCAGACCTCAAGCCCAAAACTCAGACCTCAAGCCCAAAACTCAGACCTCAAGCCCAAAACTCAGACCTCAAGCCCAAAACTCAGACCTCAAGCCCAAAACTCAGACCTCAAGCCCAAAACTCAGACCTCAAGCCCAAAACTCAGACCTCAAGCCCAAAACTCAGACCTCAAGCCCAAAACTCAGACCTCAAGCCCAAAACTCAGACCTCAAGCCCAAAACTCAGACCCCAAGCCCAAAACCTAAAACCCAAGCCCAAAACTTAAAACCCAAGCCCAAAACTCAGTCCTCAGGCCCAAAACATAAAATCCAGGCCCAAAACTCAGACCTCAAGCCCAAAACTCAGACCTCAAGCCCAAAACTCAGACCTCAAGCCCAAAACTCAGACCTCAAGCCCAAAACTCAGACCTCAAGCCCAAAACTCAGACCTCAAGCCCAAAACTCAGACCTCAAGCCCAAAACTCAGACCTCAAGCCCAAAACTCAGACCTCAAGCCCAAAACTCAGACCTCAAGCCCAAAACTCAGACCTCAAGCCCAAAACTCAGACCTCAAGCCCAAAACTCAGACCTCAAGCCCAAAACTCAGACCTCAAGCCCAAAACTCAGACCTCAAGCCCAAAACTCAGACCTCAAGCCCAAAACTCAGACCTCAAGCCCAAAACTCAGACCTCAAGCCCAAAACTCAGACCTCAAGCCCAAAACTCAGACCTCAAGCCCAAAACTCAGACCTCAAGCCCAAAACTCAGACCTCAAGCCCAAAACTCAGACCTCAAGCCCAAAACTCAGACCTCAAGCCCAAAACTCAGACCTCAAGCCCAAAACTCAGACCTCAAGCCCAAAACTCAGACCTCAAGCCCAAAACTCAGACCTCAAGCCCAAAACTCAGACCTCAAGCCCAAAACTCAGACCTCAAGCCCAAAACTCAGACCTCAAGCCCAAAACTCAGACCTCAAGCCCAAAACTCAGACCTCAAGCCCAAAACTCAGACCCCAAGCCCAAAACCTAAAACCCAAGCCCAAAACTTAAAACCCAAGCCCAAAACTCAGTCCTCAGGCCCAAAACATAAAATCCAGGCCCAAAACTCAGACCTCAAGCCCAAAACTCAGACCTCAAGCCCAAAACTCAGACCTCAAGCCCAAAACTCAGACCTCAAGCCCAAAACTCAGACCTCAAGCCCAAAACTCAGACCTCAAGCCCAAAACTCAGACCTCAAGCCCAAAACTCAGACCTCAAGCCCAAAACTCAGACCTCAAGCCCAAAACTCAGACCTCAAGCCCAAAACTCAGACCTCAAGCCCAAAACTCAGACCTCAAGCCCAAAACTCAGACCTCAAGCCCAAAACTCAGACCTCAAGCCCAAAACTCAGACCTCAAGCCCAAAACTCAGACCTCAAGCCCAAAACTCAGACCTCAAGCCCAAAACTCAGACCTCAAGCCCAAAACTCAGACCTCAAGCCCAAAACTCAGACCTCAAGCCCAAAACTCAGACCTCAAGCCCAAAACTCAGACCTCAAGCCCAAAACTCAGACCTCAAGCCCAAAACTCAGACCTCAAGCCCAAAACTCAGACCTCAAGCCCAAAACTCAGACCTCAAGCCCAAAACTCAGACCTCAAGCCCAAAACTCAGACCTCAAGCCCAAAACTCAGACCTCAAGCCCAAAACTCAGACCTCAAGCCCAAAACTCAGACCTCAAGCCCAAAACTCAGACCTCAAGCCCAAAACTCAGACCTCAAGCCCAAAACTCAGACCTCAAGCCCAAAACTCAGACCTCAAGCCCAAAACTCAGACCTCAAGCCCAAAACTCAGACCTCAAGCCCAAAACTCAGACCTCAAGCCCAAAACTCAGACCTCAAGCCCAAAACTCAGACCTCAAGCCCAAAACTCAGACCTCAAGCCCAAAACTCAGACCCCAAGCCCAAAACCTAAAACCCAAGCCCAAAACATAAAATCCAGGCCCAAAACTCAGACCTCAAGCCCAAAACTCAGACCTCAAGCCCAAAACTCAGACCTCAAGCCCAAAACTCAGACCTCAAGCCCAAAACTCAGACCTCAAGCCCAAAACTCAGACCTCAAGCCCAAAACTCAGACCTCAAGCCCAAAACTCAGACCTCAAGCCCAAAACTCAGACCTCAAGCCCAAAACTCAGACCTCAAGCCCAAAACTCAGACCTCAAGCCCAAAACTCAGACCTCAAGCCCAAAACTCAGACCTCAAGCCCAAAACTCAGACCTCAAGCCCAAAACTCAGACCTCAAGCCCAAAACTCAGACCTCAAGCCCAAAACTCAGACCTCAAGCCCAAAACTCAGACCTCAAGCCCAAAACTCAGACCTCAAGCCCAAAACTCAGACCTCAAGCCCAAAACTCAGACCTCAAGCCCAAAACTCAGACCTCAAGCCCAAAACTCAGACCTCAAGCCCAAAACTCAGACCCCAAGCCCAAAACCTAAAACCCAAGCCCAAAACTAAGTCCTCAGGCCCAAAACATAAAATCCAGGCCCAAAACTCAGACCTCAAGCCCAAAACTCAGACCTCAAGCCCAAAACTCAGACCTCAAGCCCAAAACTCAGACCTCAAGCCCAAAACTCAGACCTCAAGCCCAAAACTCAGACCTCAAGCCCAAAACTCAGACCTCAAGCCCAAAACTCAGACCTCAAGCCCAAAACTCAGACCTCAAGCCCAAAACTCAGACCTCAAGCCCAAAACTCAGACCTCAAGCCCAAAACTCAGACCTCAAGCCCAAAACTCAGACCTCAAGCCCAAAACTCAGACCTCAAGCCCAAAACTCAGACCTCAAGCCCAAAACTCAGACCTCAAGCCCAAAACTCAGACCTCAAGCCCAAAACTCAGACCTCAAGCCCAAAACTCAGACCTCAAGCCCAAAACTCAGACCTCAAGCCCAAAACTCAGACCTCAAGCCCAAAACTCAGACCTCAAGCCCAAAACTCAGACCTCAAGCCCAAAACTCAGACCTCAAGCCCAAAACTCAGACCTCAAGCCCAAAACTCAGACCCCAAGCCCAAAACTCAGACCCCAAGCCCAAAACTCAGACCCCAAGCCCAAAACTCAGACCCCAAGCCCAAAACTCAGACCCCAAGCCCAAAACTCAGACCCCAAGCCCAAAACTCAGACCCCAAGCCCAAAACTCAGACCCCAAGCCCAAAACTCAGACCCCAAGCCCAAAACTCAGACCCCAAGCCCAAAACTCAGACCCCAAGCCCAAAACTCAGACCCCAAGCCCAAAACTCAGACCCCAAGCCCAAAACTCAGACCCCAAGCCCAAAACTCAGACCCCAAGCCCAAAACTCAGACCCCAAGCCCAAAACTCAGACCCCAAGCCCAAAACTCAGACCCCAAGCCCAAAACTCAGACCCCAAGCCCAAAACTCAGACCCCAAGCCCAAAACTCAGACCCCAAGCCCAAAACTCAGACCCCAAGCCCAAAACTCAGACCCCAAGCCCAAAACTCAGACCCCAAGCCCAAAACTCAGACCCCAAGCCCAAAACTCAGACCCCAAGCCCAAAACTCAGACCCCAAGCCCAAAACTCAGACCCCAAGCCCAAAACTCAGACCCCAAGCCCAAAACTCAGACCCCAAGCCCAAAACTCAGACCCCAAGCCCAAAACTCAGACCCCAAGCCCAAAACTCAGACCCCAAGCCCAAAACTCAGACCCCAAGCCCAAAACTCAGACCCCAAGCCCAAAACTCAGACCCCAAGCCCAAAACTCAGACCCCAAGCCCAAAACTCAGACCCCAAGCCCAAAACTCAGACCCCAAGCCCAAAACTCAGACCCCAAGCCCAAAACTCAGACCCCAAGCCCAAAACTCAGACCCCAAGCCCAAAACTCAGACCCCAAGCCCAAAACTCAGACCCCAAGCCCAAAACTCAGACCCCAAGCCCAAAACTCAGACCCCAAGCCCAAAACTCAGACCCCAAGCCCAAAACTCAGACCTCAAGCCCAAAACTCAGACCTCAAGCCCAAAACTCAGACCTCAAGCCCAAAACTCAGACCTCAAGCCCAAAACTCAGACCTCAAGCCCAAAACTCAGACCTCAAGCCCAAAACTCAGACCTCAAGCCCAAAACTCAGACCTCAAGCCCAAAACTCAGACCTCAAGCCCAAAACTCAGACCTCAAGCCCAAAACTCAGACCTCAAGCCCAAAACTCAGACCTCAAGCCCAAAACTCAGACCTCAAGCCCAAAACTCAGACCTCAAGCCCAAAACTCAGACCTCAAGCCCAAAACTCAGACCTCAAGCCCAAAACTCAGACCTCAAGCCCAAAACTCAGACCTCAAGCCCAAAACTCAGACCTCAAGCCCAAAACTCAGACCTCAAGCCCAAAACTCAGACCTCAAGCCCAAAACTCAGACCTCAAGCCCAAAACCTAAAACCCAAGCCCAAAACCTAAAACCCAAGCCCAAAACTTAAAACCCAAGCCCAAAACTCAGTCCTCAGTCCCAAAACTCAGTCCTCAGTCCCAAAACTCAGACCTCAAGCCCAAAACTCAGACCTCAAGCCCAAAACTCAGACCTCAAGCCCAAAACTCAGACCTCAAGCCCAAAACTCAGACCTCAAGCCCAAAACTCAGACCTCAAGCCCAAAACTCAGACCTCAAGCCCAAAACTCAGACCTCAAGCCCAAAACTCAGACCTCAAGCCCAAAACTCAGACCTCAAGCCCAAAACTCAGACCCCAAGCCCAAAACTCAGACCCCAAGCCCAAAACTCAGACCCCAAGCCCAAAACTCAGACCCCAAGCCCAAAACTCAGACCCCAAGCCCAAAACTCAGACCCCAAGCCCAAAACTCACACCCCAAGCCCAAAACTCAGACCCCAAGCCCAAAACTCACACCCCAAGCCCAAAACTCACACCCCAAGCCCAAAACTCACACCCCAAGCCCAAAACTCACACCCCAAGCCCAAAACTCACACCCCAAGCCCAAAACTCACACCCCAAGCCCAAAACTCACACCCCAAGCCCAAAACTCACACCCCAAGCCCAAAACTCACACCCCAAGCCCAAAACTCACACCCCAAGCCCAAAACTCACACCCCAAGCCCAAAACTCACACCCCAAGCCCAAAACTCACACCCCAAGCCCAAAACTCACACCCCAAGCCCAAAACTCACACCCCAAGCCCAAAACTCACACCCCAAGCCCAAAACTCACACCCCAAGCCCAAAACTCACACCCCAAGCCCAAAACTCACACCCCAAGACCAAAACTCACACCCCAAGACCAAAACTCACACCCCAAGACCAAAACTCACACCCCAAGACCAAAACTCACACCCCAAGACCAAAACTCACACCCCAAGACCAAAACTCAGACCTCAAGCCCAAAACTCACACCCCAAGCCCAAAACTCAGACCCCAAGCCCAAAACTCAGACCCCAAGCCCAAAACTCAGACCCCAAGCCCAAAACTCAGACCCCAAGCCCAAAACTCAGACCTCAAGCCCAAAACTCAGACCTCAAGCCCAAAACTCAGACCTCAAGCCCAAAACTCAGACCTCAAGCCCAAAACTCAGACCTCAAGCCCAAAACTCAGACCTCAAGCCCAAAACTCAGACCTCAAGCCCAAAACTCAGACCTCAAGCCCAAAACTCAGACCTCAAGCCCAAAACTCAGACCTCAAGCCCAAAACTCAGACCTCAAGCCCAAAACTCAGACCTCAAGCCCAAAACTCAGACCTCAAGCCCAAAACTCAGACCTCAAGCCCAAAACTCAGACCTCAAGCCCAAAACTCAGACCTCAAGCCCAAAACTCAGACCTCAAGCCCAAAACTCAGACCTCAAGCCCAAAACCTAAAACCCAAGCCCAAAACTTAAAACCCAAGCCCAAAACTTAAAACCCAAGCCCAAAACTTAAAACCCAAGCCCAAAACTCAGTCCTCAGACCCAAAACTTAAAACCCAAGCCCAAAACTCAGACCTCAAGCCCAAAACTCAGACCTCAAGCCCAAAACTCAGACCTCAAGCCCAAAACTCAGACCTCAAGCCCAAAACTCAGACCCCAAGCCCAAAACTCAGACCCCAAGCCCAAAACTCAGACCCCAAGCCCAAAACTCAGACCCCAAGCCCAAAACTCAGACCCCAAGCCCAAAACTCAGACCCCAAGCCCAAAACTCAGACCCCAAGCCCAAAACTCAGACCCCAAGCCCAAAACTCAGACCTCAAGCCCAAAACTCAGACCTCAAGCCCAAAACTCAGACCTCAAGCCCAAAACCTAAAACCCAAGCCCAAAACTTAAAACCCAAGCCCAAAACTTAAAACCCAAGCCCAAAACTCAGTCCTCAGACCCAAAACTTAAAACCCAAGCCCAAAACTCAGACCTCAAGCCCAAAACTCAGACCTCAAGCCCAAAACTCAGACCTCAAGCCCAAAACTCAGACCTCAAGCCCAAAACTCAGACCTCAAGCCCAAAACTCAGACCCCAAGCCCAAAACTCAGACCCCAAGCCCAAAACTCAGACCCCAAGCCCAAAACTCAGACCCCAAGCCCAAAACTCAGACCCCAAGCCCAAAACTCAGACCCCAAGCCCAAAACTCAGACCTCAAGCCCAAAACTCAGACCTCAAGCCCAAAACTCAGACCTCAAGCCCAAAACTCAGACCCCAAGCCCAAAACTCAGACCTCAAGCCCAAAACTCAGACCTCAAGCCCAAAACTCAGACCCCAAGCCCAAAACTCAGACCCCAAGCCCAAAACTCAGACCCCAAGCCCAAAACTCAGACCCCAAGCCCAAAACTCAGACCCCAAGCCCAAAACTCAGACCCCAAGCCCAAAACTCAGACCCCAAGCCCAAAACTCAGACCCCAAGCCCAAAACTCAGACCCCAAGCCCAAAACTCAGACCCCAAGCCCAAAACTCAGACCCCAAGCCCAAAACTCAGACCCCAAGCCCAAAACTCAGACCCCAAGCCCAAAACTCAGACCCCAAGCCCAAAACTCAGACCCCAAGCCCAAAACTCAGACCCCAAGCCCAAAACTCAGACCCCAAGCCCAAAACTCAGACCCCAAGCCCAAAACTCAGACCCCAAGCCCAAAACTCAGACCCCAAGCCCAAAACTCAGACCCCAAGCCCAAAACTCAGACCCCAAGCCCAAAACTCAGACCCCAAGCCCAAAACTCAGACCCCAAGCCCAAAACTCAGACCCCAAGCCCAAAACTCAGACCCCAAGCCCAAAACTCAGACCCCAAGCCCAAAACTCAGACCCCAAGCCCAAAACTCAGACCTCAAGCCCAAAACTCAGACCTCAAGCCCAAAACTCAGACCCCAAGCCCAAAACTCAGACCCCAAGCCCAAAACTCAGACCCCAAGCCCAAAACTCAGACCTCAAGCCCAAAACTCAGACCTCAAGCCCAAAACTCAGACCTCAAGCCCAAAACTCAGACCTCAAGCCCAAAACTCAGACCTCAAGCCCAAAACTCAGACCTCAAGCCCAAAACTCAGACCTCAAGCCCAAAACTCAGACCTCAAGCCCAAAACTCAGACCTCAAGCCCAAAACTCAGACCTCAAGCCCAAAACTCAGACCTCAAGCCCAAAACTCAGACCTCAAGCCCAAAACTCAGACCTCAAGCCCAAAACTCAGACCTCAAGCCCAAAACTCAGACCTCAAGCCCAAAACTCAGACCTCAAGCCCAAAACTCAGACCTCAAGCCCAAAACTCAGACCTCAAGCCCAAAACTCAGACCTCAAGCCCAAAACTCAGACCTCAAGCCCAAAACTCAGACCTCAAGCCCAAAACCTAAAACCCAAGCCCAAAACTTAAAACCCAAGCCCAAAACTCAGTCCTCAGTCCCAAAACTCAGACCTCAAGCCCAAAACTCAGACCTCAAGCCCAAAACTCAGACCTCAAGCCCAAAACTCAGACCTCAAGCCCAAAACTCAGACCTCAAGCCCAAAACTCAGACCTCAAGCCCAAAACTCAGACCTCAAGCCCAAAACTCAGACCTCAAGCCCAAAACTCAGACCTCAAGCCCAAAACTCAGACCTCAAGCCCAAAACTCAGACCTCAAGCCCAAAACTCAGACCTCAAGCCCAAAACTCAGACCTCAAGCCCAAAACTCAGACCCCAAGCCCAAAACTCAGACCCCAAGCCCAAAACTCAGACCCCAAGCCCAAAACTCAGACCCCAAGCCCAAAACTCAGACCCCAAGCCCAAAACTCAGACCCCAAGCCCAAAACTCACACCCCAAGCCCAAAACTCACACCCCAAGCCCAAAACTCACACCCCAAGCCCAAAACTCACACCCCAAGCCCAAAACTCACACCCCAAGCCCAAAACTCACACCCCAAGCCCAAAACTCACACCCCAAGCCCAAAACTCACACCCCAAGCCCAAAACTCACACCCCAAGCCCAAAACTCACACCCCAAGCCCAAAACTCACACCCCAAGCCCAAAACTCACACCCCAAGCCCAAAACTCACACCCCAAGCCCAAAACTCACACCCCAAGCCCAAAACTCACACCCCAAGCCCAAAACTCACACCCCAAGCCCAAAACTCACACCCCAAGCCCAAAACTCACACCCCAAGCCCAAAACTCACACCCCAAGCCCAAAACTCACACCCCAAGCCCAAAACTCACACCCCAAGCCCAAAACTCACACCCCAAGCCCAAAACTCACACCCCAAGCCCAAAACTCACACCCCAAGCCCAAAACTCACACCCCAAGCCCAAAACTCACACCCCAAGCCCAAAACTCACACCCCAAGCCCAAAACTCACACCCCAAGCCCAAAACTCACACCCCAAGACCAAAACTCACACCCCAAGACCAAAACTCACACCCCAAGACCAAAACTCAGACCCCAAGCCCAAAACTCAGACCCCAAGCCCAAAACTCAGACCCCAAGCCCAAAACTCAGACCCCAAGCCCAAAACTCAGACCCCAAGCCCAAAACTCAGACCCCAAGCCCAAAACTCAGACCTCAAGCCCAAAACTCAGACCTCAAGCCCAAAACTCAGACCTCAAGCCCAAAACTCAGACCTCAAGCCCAAAACTCAGACCTCAAGCCCAAAACTCAGACCTCAAGCCCAAAACTCAGACCTCAAGCCCAAAACTCAGACCTCAAGCCCAAAACTCAGACCTCAAGCCCAAAACTCAGACCTCAAGCCCAAAACTCAGACCTCAAGCCCAAAACTCAGACCTCAAGCCCAAAACTCAGACCTCAAGCCCAAAACTCAGACCTCAAGCCCAAAACTCAGACCTCAAGCCCAAAACTCAGACCTCAAGCCCAAAACTCAGACCTCAAGCCCAAAACTCAGACCTCAAGCCCAAAACTCAGACCTCAAGCCCAAAACTCAGACCTCAAGCCCAAAACTCAGACCTCAAGCCCAAAACTCAGACCTCAAGCCCAAAACTCAGACCTCAAGCCCAAAACTCAGACCTCAAGCCCAAAACTCAGACCTCAAGCCCAAAACCTAAAACCCAAGCCCAAAACTTAAAACCCAAGCCCAAAACTTAAAACCCAAGCCCAAAACTTAAAACCCAAGCCCAAAACTCAGTCCTCAGGCCCAAAACTTAAAACCCAAGCCCAAAACTCAGACCTCAAGCCCAAAACTCAGACCTCAAGCCCAAAACTCAGACCTCAAGCCCAAAACTCAGACCTCAAGCCCAAAACTCAGACCTCAAGCCCAAAACTCAGACCTCAAGCCCAAAACTCAGACCTCAAGCCCAAAACTCAGACCTCAAGCCCAAAACTCAGACCCCAAGCCCAAAACTCAGACCCCAAGCCCAAAACTCAGACCCCAAGCCCAAAACTCAGACCCCAAGCCCAAAACTCAGACCCCAAGCCCAAAACTCAGACCCCAAGCCCAAAACTCAGACCCCAAGCCCAAAACTCAGACCCCAAGCCCAAAACTCAGACCCCAAGCCCAAAACTCAGACCCCAAGCCCAAAACTCAGACCCCAAGCCCAAAACTCAGACCTCAAGCCCAAAACTCAGACCTCAAGCCCAAAACTCAGACCTCAAGCCCAAAACTCAGACCTCAAGCCCAAAACTCAGACCTCAAGCCCAAAACTCAGACCTCAAGCCCAAAACTCAGACCTCAAGCCCAAAACTCAGACCTCAAGCCCAAAACTCAGACCTCAAGCCCAAAACTCAGACCTCAAGCCCAAAACTCAGACCTCAAGCCCAAAACTCAGACCTCAAGCCCAAAACTCAGACCTCAAGCCCAAAACTCAGACCTCAAGCCCAAAACTCAGACCTCAAGCCCAAAACTCAGACCTCAAGCCCAAAACTCAGACCTCAAGCCCAAAACTCAGACCTCAAGCCCAAAACTCAGACCTCAAGCCCAAAACTCAGACCTCAAGCCCAAAACTCAGACCTCAAGCCCAAAACTCAGACCTCAAGCCCAAAACTCAGACCTCAAGCCCAAAACTCAGACCTCAAGCCCAAAACTCAGACCTCAAGCCCAAAACTCAGACCTCAAGCCCAAAACTCAGACCTCAAGCCCAAAACTCAGACCTCAAGCCCAAAACTCAGACCCCAAGCCCAAAACTTAAAACCCAAGCCCAAAACTCAGTCCTCAGGCCCAAAACATAAAATCCAGGCCCAAAACTCAGACCTCAAGCCCAAAACTCAGACCTCAAGCCCAAAACTCAGACCTCAAGCCCAAAACTCAGACCTCAAGCCCAAAACTCAGACCTCAAGCCCAAAACTCAGACCCCAAGCCCAAAACTTAAAACCCAAGCCCAAAACTCAGTCCTCAGGCCCAAAACATAAAATCCAGGCCCAAAACTCAGACCTCAAGCCCAAAACTCAGACCTCAAGCCCAAAACTCAGACCTCAAGCCCAAAACTCAGACCTCAAGCCCAAAACTCAGACCTCAAGCCCAAAACTCAGACCTCAAGCCCAAAACTCAGACCTCAAGCCCAAAACTCAGACCTCAAGCCCAAAACTCAGACCTCAAGCCCAAAACTCAGACCTCAAGCCCAAAACTCAGACCTCAAGCCCAAAACTCAGACCTCAAGCCCAAAACTCAGACCTCAAGCCCAAAACTCAGACCTCAAGCCCAAAACCTAAAACCCAAGCCCAAAACTTAAAACCCAAGCCCAAAACTCAGTCCTCAGGCCCAAAACATAAAATCCAGGCCCAAAACTCAGACCTCAAGCCCAAAACTCAGACCTCAAGCCCAAAACTCAGACCTCAAGCCCAAAACTCAGACCTCAAGCCCAAAACTCAGACCTCAAGCCCAAAACTCAGACCTCAAGCCCAAAACTCAGACCTCAAGCCCAAAACTCAGACCTCAAGCCCAAAACTCAGACCTCAAGCCCAAAACTCAGACCTCAAGCCCAAAACTCAGACCTCAAGCCCAAAACTCAGACCTCAAGCCCAAAACTCAGACCTCAAGCCCAAAACTCAGACCTCAAGCCCAAAACTCAGACCTCAAGCCCAAAACTCAGACCTCAAGCCCAAAACTCAGACCTCAAGCCCAAAACTCAGACCTCAAGCCCAAAACTCAGACCTCAAGCCCAAAACTCAGACCTCAAGCCCAAAACTCAGACCTCAAGCCCAAAACTCAGACCTCAAGCCCAAAACTCAGACCTCAAGCCCAAAACTCAGACCTCAAGCCCAAAACTCAGACCTCAAGCCCAAAACTCAGACCTCAAGCCCAAAACTCAGACCTCAAGCCCAAAACTCAGACCTCAAGCCCAAAACTCAGACCTCAAGCCCAAAACTCAGACCTCAAGCCCAAAACTCAGACCTCAAGCCCAAAACTCAGACCTCAAGCCCAAAACTCAGACCCCAAGCCCAAAACCTAAAACCCAAGCCCAAAACTTAAAACCCAAGCCCAAAACTCAGTCCTCAGGCCCAAAACATAAAATCCAGGCCCAAAACTCAGACCTCAAGCCCAAAACTCAGACCTCAAGCCCAAAACTCAGACCTCAAGCCCAAAACTCAGACCTCAAGCCCAAAACTCAGACCTCAAGCCCAAAACTCAGACCTCAAGCCCAAAACTCAGACCTCAAGCCCAAAACTCAGACCTCAAGCCCAAAACTCAGACCTCAAGCCCAAAACTCAGACCTCAAGCCCAAAACTCAGACCTCAAGCCCAAAACTCAGACCTCAAGCCCAAAACTCAGACCTCAAGCCCAAAACTCAGACCTCAAGCCCAAAACTCAGACCTCAAGCCCAAAACTCAGACCTCAAGCCCAAAACTCAGACCTCAAGCCCAAAACTCAGACCTCAAGCCCAAAACTCAGACCTCAAGCCCAAAACTCAGACCTCAAGCCCAAAACTCAGACCTCAAGCCCAAAACTCAGACCTCAAGCCCAAAACTCAGACCTCAAGCCCAAAACTCAGACCTCAAGCCCAAAACTCAGACCTCAAGCCCAAAACTCAGACCTCAAGCCCAAAACTCAGACCTCAAGCCCAAAACTCAGACCTCAAGCCCAAAACTCAGACCTCAAGCCCAAAACTCAGACCTCAAGCCCAAAACTCAGACCCCAAGCCCAAAACCTAAAACCCAAGCCCAAAACTTAAAACCCAAGCCCAAAACTCAGTCCTCAGGCCCAAAACATAAAATCCAGGCCCAAAACTCAGACCTCAAGCCCAAAACTCAGACCTCAAGCCCAAAACTCAGACCTCAAGCCCAAAACTCAGACCTCAAGCCCAAAACTCAGACCTCAAGCCCAAAACTCAGACCTCAAGCCCAAAACTCAGACCTCAAGCCCAAAACTCAGACCTCAAGCCCAAAACTCAGACCTCAAGCCCAAAACTCAGACCTCAAGCCCAAAACTCAGACCTCAAGCCCAAAACTCAGACCTCAAGCCCAAAACTCAGACCTCAAGCCCAAAACTCAGACCTCAAGCCCAAAACTCAGACCTCAAGCCCAAAACTCAGACCTCAAGCCCAAAACTCAGACCTCAAGCCCAAAACTCAGACCTCAAGCCCAAAACTCAGACCTCAAGCCCAAAACTCAGACCTCAAGCCCAAAACTCAGACCTCAAGCCCAAAACTCAGACCTCAAGCCCAAAACTCAGACCTCAAGCCCAAAACTCAGACCTCAAGCCCAAAACTCAGACCTCAAGCCCAAAACTCAGACCTCAAGCCCAAAACTCAGACCTCAAGCCCAAAACTCAGACCTCAAGCCCAAAACTCAGACCTCAAGCCCAAAACTCAGACCTCAAGCCCAAAACTCAGACCTCAAGCCCAAAACTCAGACCTCAAGCCCAAAACTCAGACCTCAAGCCCAAAACTCAGACCCCAAGCCCAAAACCTAAAACCCAAGCCCAAAACTTAAAACCCAAGCCCAAAACTCAGTCCTCAGGCCCAAAACATAAAATCCAGGCCCAAAACTCAGACCTCAAGCCCAAAACTCAGACCTCAAGCCCAAAACTCAGACCTCAAGCCCAAAACTCAGACCTCAAGCCCAAAACTCAGACCTCAAGCCCAAAACTCAGACCTCAAGCCCAAAACTCAGACCTCAAGCCCAAAACTCAGACCTCAAGCCCAAAACTCAGACCTCAAGCCCAAAACTCAGACCTCAAGCCCAAAACTCAGACCTCAAGCCCAAAACTCAGACCTCAAGCCCAAAACTCAGACCTCAAGCCCAAAACTCAGACCTCAAGCCCAAAACTCAGACCTCAAGCCCAAAACTCAGACCTCAAGCCCAAAACTCAGACCTCAAGCCCAAAACTCAGACCTCAAGCCCAAAACTCAGACCTCAAGCCCAAAACTCAGACCTCAAGCCCAAAACTCAGACCTCAAGCCCAAAACTCAGACCTCAAGCCCAAAACTCAGACCTCAAGCCCAAAACTCAGACCTCAAGCCCAAAACTCAGACCTCAAGCCCAAAACTCAGACCTCAAGCCCAAAACTCAGACCTCAAGCCCAAAACTCAGACCTCAAGCCCAAAACTCAGACCTCAAGCCCAAAACTCAGACCTCAAGCCCAAAACTCAGACCTCAAGCCCAAAACTCAGACCTCAAGCCCAAAACTCAGACCTCAAGCCCAAAACTCAGACCTCAAGCCCAAAACTCAGACCTCAAGCCCAAAACTCAGACCTCAAGCCCAAAACTCAGACCTCAAGCCCAAAACTCAGACCTCAAGCCCAAAACTCAGACCTCAAGCCCAAAACTCAGACCTCAAGCCCAAAACTCAGACCTCAAGCCCAAAACTCAGACCTCAAGCCCAAAACTCAGACCTCAAGCCCAAAACTCAGACCCCAAGCCCAAAACCTAAAACCCAAGCCCAAAACTTAAAACCCAAGCCCAAAACTCAGTCCTCAGGCCCAAAACATAAAATCCAGGCCCAAAACTCAGACCTCAAGCCCAAAACTCAGACCTCAAGCCCAAAACTCAGACCTCAAGCCCAAAACTCAGACCTCAAGCCCAAAACTCAGACCTCAAGCCCAAAACTCAGACCTCAAGCCCAAAACTCAGACCTCAAGCCCAAAACTCAGACCTCAAGCCCAAAACTCAGACCTCAAGCCCAAAACTCAGACCTCAAGCCCAAAACTCAGACCTCAAGCCCAAAACTCAGACCTCAAGCCCAAAACTCAGACCTCAAGCCCAAAACTCAGACCTCAAGCCCAAAACTCAGACCTCAAGCCCAAAACTCAGACCTCAAGCCCAAAACTCAGACCTCAAGCCCAAAACTCAGACCTCAAGCCCAAAACTCAGACCTCAAGCCCAAAACTCAGACCTCAAGCCCAAAACTCAGACCCCAAGCCCAAAACCTAAAACCCAAGCCCAAAACTAAGTCCTCAGGCCCAAAACATAAAATCCAGGCCCAAAACTCAGACCTCAAGCCCAAAACTCAGACCTCAAGCCCAAAACTCAGACCTCAAGCCCAAAACTCAGACCTCAAGCCCAAAACTCAGACCTCAAGCCCAAAACTCAGACCTCAAGCCCAAAACTCAGACCTCAAGCCCAAAACTCAGACCTCAAGCCCAAAACTCAGACCTCAAGCCCAAAACTCAGACCTCAAGCCCAAAACTCAGACCTCAAGCCCAAAACTCAGACCTCAAGCCCAAAACTCAGACCTCAAGCCCAAAACTCAGACCTCAAGCCCAAAACTCAGACCTCAAGCCCAAAACTCAGACCTCAAGCCCAAAACTCAGACCTCAAGCCCAAAACTCAGACCTCAAGCCCAAAACTCAGACCTCAAGCCCAAAACTCAGACCTCAAGCCCAAAACTCAGACCTCAAGCCCAAAACTCAGACCTCAAGCCCAAAACTCAGACCTCAAGCCCAAAACTCAGACCTCAAGCCCAAAACTCAGACCTCAAGCCCAAAACTCAGACCCCAAGCCCAAAACTCAGACCCCAAGCCCAAAACTCAGACCCCAAGCCCAAAACTCAGACCCCAAGCCCAAAACTCAGACCCCAAGCCCAAAACTCAGACCCCAAGCCCAAAACTCAGACCCCAAGCCCAAAACTCAGACCCCAAGCCCAAAACTCAGACCCCAAGCCCAAAACTCAGACCCCAAGCCCAAAACTCAGACCCCAAGCCCAAAACTCAGACCCCAAGCCCAAAACTCAGACCCCAAGCCCAAAACTCAGACCCCAAGCCCAAAACTCAGACCCCAAGCCCAAAACTCAGACCCCAAGCCCAAAACTCAGACCCCAAGCCCAAAACTCAGACCCCAAGCCCAAAACTCAGACCCCAAGCCCAAAACTCAGACCCCAAGCCCAAAACTCAGACCCCAAGCCCAAAACTCAGACCCCAAGCCCAAAACTCAGACCCCAAGCCCAAAACTCAGACCCCAAGCCCAAAACTCAGACCCCAAGCCCAAAACTCAGACCCCAAGCCCAAAACTCAGACCCCAAGCCCAAAACTCAGACCCCAAGCCCAAAACTCAGACCCCAAGCCCAAAACTCAGACCCCAAGCCCAAAACTCAGACCCCAAGCCCAAAACTCAGACCCCAAGCCCAAAACTCAGACCCCAAGCCCAAAACTCAGACCCCAAGCCCAAAACTCAGACCCCAAGCCCAAAACTCAGACCCCAAGCCCAAAACTCAGACCCCAAGCCCAAAACTCAGACCCCAAGCCCAAAACTCAGACCCCAAGCCCAAAACTCAGACCCCAAGCCCAAAACTCAGACCCCAAGCCCAAAACTCAGACCCCAAGCCCAAAACTCAGACCCCAAGCCCAAAACTCAGACCCCAAGCCCAAAACTCAGACCTCAAGCCCAAAACTCAGACCTCAAGCCCAAAACTCAGACCTCAAGCCCAAAACTCAGACCTCAAGCCCAAAACTCAGACCTCAAGCCCAAAACTCAGACCTCAAGCCCAAAACTCAGACCTCAAGCCCAAAACTCAGACCTCAAGCCCAAAACTCAGACCTCAAGCCCAAAACTCAGACCTCAAGCCCAAAACTCAGACCTCAAGCCCAAAACTCAGACCTCAAGCCCAAAACTCAGACCTCAAGCCCAAAACTCAGACCTCAAGCCCAAAACTCAGACCTCAAGCCCAAAACTCAGACCTCAAGCCCAAAACTCAGACCTCAAGCCCAAAACTCAGACCTCAAGCCCAAAACTCAGACCTCAAGCCCAAAACTCAGACCTCAAGCCCAAAACTCAGACCTCAAGCCCAAAACTCAGACCTCAAGCCCAAAACTCAGACCTCAAGCCCAAAACTCAGACCTCAAGCCCAAAACCTAAAACCCAAGCCCAAAACCTAAAACCCAAGCCCAAAACTTAAAACCCAAGCCCAAAACTCAGTCCTCAGTCCCAAAACTCAGTCCTCAGTCCCAAAACTCAGACCTCAAGCCCAAAACTCAGACCTCAAGCCCAAAACTCAGACCTCAAGCCCAAAACTCAGACCTCAAGCCCAAAACTCAGACCTCAAGCCCAAAACTCAGACCTCAAGCCCAAAACTCAGACCTCAAGCCCAAAACTCAGACCTCAAGCCCAAAACTCAGACCTCAAGCCCAAAACTCAGACCTCAAGCCCAAAACTCAGACCTCAAGCCCAAAACTCAGACCCCAAGCCCAAAACTCAGACCCCAAGCCCAAAACTCAGACCCCAAGCCCAAAACTCAGACCCCAAGCCCAAAACTCAGACCCCAAGCCCAAAACTCAGACCCCAAGCCCAAAACTCAGACCCCAAGCCCAAAACTCAGACCCCAAGCCCAAAACTCACACCCCAAGCCCAAAACTCAGACCCCAAGCCCAAAACTCACACCCCAAGCCCAAAACTCACACCCCAAGCCCAAAACTCACACCCCAAGCCCAAAACTCACACCCCAAGCCCAAAACTCACACCCCAAGCCCAAAACTCACACCCCAAGCCCAAAACTCACACCCCAAGCCCAAAACTCACACCCCAAGCCCAAAACTCACACCCCAAGCCCAAAACTCACACCCCAAGCCCAAAACTCACACCCCAAGCCCAAAACTCACACCCCAAGCCCAAAACTCACACCCCAAGCCCAAAACTCACACCCCAAGCCCAAAACTCACACCCCAAGCCCAAAACTCACACCCCAAGCCCAAAACTCACACCCCAAGCCCAAAACTCACACCCCAAGCCCAAAACTCACACCCCAAGCCCAAAACTCACACCCCAAGCCCAAAACTCACACCCCAAGCCCAAAACTCACACCCCAAGCCCAAAACTCACACCCCAAGACCAAAACTCACACCCCAAGACCAAAACTCACACCCCAAGACCAAAACTCACACCCCAAGACCAAAACTCAGACCTCAAGCCCAAAACTCAGACCCCAAGCCCAAAACTCAGACCCCAAGCCCAAAACTCAGACCCCAAGCCCAAAACTCAGACCCCAAGCCCAAAACTCAGACCCCAAGCCCAAAACTCAGACCTCAAGCCCAAAACTCAGACCTCAAGCCCAAAACTCAGACCTCAAGCCCAAAACTCAGACCTCAAGCCCAAAACTCAGACCTCAAGCCCAAAACTCAGACCTCAAGCCCAAAACTCAGACCTCAAGCCCAAAACTCAGACCTCAAGCCCAAAACTCAGACCTCAAGCCCAAAACTCAGACCTCAAGCCCAAAACTCAGACCTCAAGCCCAAAACTCAGACCTCAAGCCCAAAACTCAGACCTCAAGCCCAAAACTCAGACCTCAAGCCCAAAACTCAGACCTCAAGCCCAAAACTCAGACCTCAAGCCCAAAACTCAGACCTCAAGCCCAAAACCTAAAACCCAAGCCCAAAACTTAAAACCCAAGCCCAAAACTTAAAACCCAAGCCCAAAACTCAGTCCTCAGACCCAAAACTTAAAACCCAAGCCCAAAACTCAGACCTCAAGCCCAAAACTCAGACCTCAAGCCCAAAACTCAGACCTCAAGCCCAAAACTCAGACCTCAAGCCCAAAACTCAGACCCCAAGCCCAAAACTCAGACCCCAAGCCCAAAACTCAGACCCCAAGCCCAAAACTCAGACCCCAAGCCCAAAACTCAGACCCCAAGCCCAAAACTCAGACCCCAAGCCCAAAACTCAGACCCCAAGCCCAAAACTCAGACCCCAAGCCCAAAACTCAGACCTCAAGCCCAAAACTCAGACCTCAAGCCCAAAACTCAGACCTCAAGCCCAAAACCTAAAACCCAAGCCCAAAACTTAAAACCCAAGCCCAAAACTTAAAACCCAAGCCCAAAACTCAGTCCTCAGACCCAAAACTTAAAACCCAAGCCCAAAACTCAGACCTCAAGCCCAAAACTCAGACCTCAAGCCCAAAACTCAGACCTCAAGCCCAAAACTCAGACCTCAAGCCCAAAACTCAGACCTCAAGCCCAAAACTCAGACCCCAAGCCCAAAACTCAGACCCCAAGCCCAAAACTCAGACCCCAAGCCCAAAACTCAGACCCCAAGCCCAAAACTCAGACCCCAAGCCCAAAACTCAGACCCCAAGCCCAAAACTCAGACCTCAAGCCCAAAACTCAGACCTCAAGCCCAAAACTCAGACCTCAAGCCCAAAACTCAGACCTCAAGCCCAAAACTCAGACCTCAAGCCCAAAACTCAGACCTCAAGCCCAAAACTCAGACCCCAAGCCCAAAACTCAGACCCCAAGCCCAAAACTCAGACCCCAAGCCCAAAACTCAGACCCCAAGCCCAAAACTCAGACCCCAAGCCCAAAACTCAGACCCCAAGCCCAAAACTCAGACCCCAAGCCCAAAACTCAGACCCCAAGCCCAAAACTCAGACCCCAAGCCCAAAACTCAGACCCCAAGCCCAAAACTCAGACCCCAAGCCCAAAACTCAGACCCCAAGCCCAAAACTCAGACCCCAAGCCCAAAACTCAGACCCCAAGCCCAAAACTCAGACCCCAAGCCCAAAACTCAGACCCCAAGCCCAAAACTCAGACCCCAAGCCCAAAACTCAGACCCCAAGCCCAAAACTCAGACCCCAAGCCCAAAACTCAGACCCCAAGCCCAAAACTCAGACCCCAAGCCCAAAACTCAGACCCCAAGCCCAAAACTCAGACCCCAAGCCCAAAACTCAGACCCCAAGCCCAAAACTCAGACCCCAAGCCCAAAACTCAGACCCCAAGCCCAAAACTCAGACCCCAAGCCCAAAACTCAGACCCCAAGCCCAAAACTCAGACCTCAAGCCCAAAACTCAGACCTCAAGCCCAAAACTCAGACCCCAAGCCCAAAACTCAGACCCCAAGCCCAAAACTCAGACCCCAAGCCCAAAACTCAGACCTCAAGCCCAAAACTCAGACCTCAAGCCCAAAACTCAGACCTCAAGCCCAAAACTCAGACCTCAAGCCCAAAACTCAGACCTCAAGCCCAAAACTCAGACCTCAAGCCCAAAACTCAGACCTCAAGCCCAAAACTCAGACCTCAAGCCCAAAACTCAGACCTCAAGCCCAAAACTCAGACCTCAAGCCCAAAACTCAGACCTCAAGCCCAAAACTCAGACCTCAAGCCCAAAACTCAGACCTCAAGCCCAAAACTCAGACCTCAAGCCCAAAACTCAGACCTCAAGCCCAAAACTCAGACCTCAAGCCCAAAACTCAGACCTCAAGCCCAAAACTCAGACCTCAAGCCCAAAACTCAGACCTCAAGCCCAAAACCTAAAACCCAAGCCCAAAACTTAAAACCCAAGCCCAAAACTCAGTCCTCAGTCCCAAAACTTAAAACTCAAGCCCAAAACTCAGACCTCAAGCCCAAAACTCAGACCTCAAGCCCAAAACTCAGACCTCAAGCCCAAAACTCAGACCTCAAGCCCAAAACTCAGACCTCAAGCCCAAAACTCAGACCTCAAGCCCAAAACTCAGACCTCAAGCCCAAAACTCAGACCTCAAGCCCAAAACTCAGACCTCAAGCCCAAAACTCAGACCTCAAGCCCAAAACTCAGACCTCAAGCCCAAAACTCAGACCCCAAGCCCAAAACTCAGACCCCAAGCCCAAAACTCAGACCCCAAGCCCAAAACTCAGACCCCAAGCCCAAAACTCACACCCCAAGCCCAAAACTCACACCCCAAGCCCAAAACTCACACCCCAAGCCCAAAACTCACACCCCAAGCCCAAAACTCACACCCCAAGCCCAAAACTCACACCCCAAGCCCAAAACTCACACCCCAAGCCCAAAACTCACACCCCAAGCCCAAAACTCACACCCCAAGCCCAAAACTCACACCCCAAGCCCAAAACTCACACCCCAAGCCCAAAACTCACACCCCAAGCCCAAAACTCACACCCCAAGCCCAAAACTCACACCCCAAGCCCAAAACTCACACCCCAAGCCCAAAACTCACACCCCAAGCCCAAAACTCACACCCCAAGCCCAAAACTCACACCCCAAGCCCAAAACTCACACCCCAAGCCCAAAACTCACACCCCAAGCCCAAAACTCACACCCCAAGCCCAAAACTCACACCCCAAGCCCAAAACTCACACCCCAAGCCCAAAACTCACACCCCAAGCCCAAAACTCACACCCCAAGCCCAAAACTCACACCCCAAGCCCAAAACTCACACCCCAAGCCCAAAACTCACACCCCAAGCCCAAAACTCACACCCCAAGACCAAAACTCACACCCCAAGACCAAAACTCACACCCCAAGCCCAAAACTCACACCCCAAGCCCAAAACTCACACCCCAAGCCCAAAACTCAGACCCCAAGCCCAAAACTCAGACCCCAAGCCCAAAACTCAGACCCCAAGCCCAAAACTCAGACCCCAAGCCCAAAACTCAGACCTCAAGCCCAAAACTCAGACCTCAAGCCCAAAACTCAGACCTCAAGCCCAAAACTCAGACCTCAAGCCCAAAACTCAGACCTCAAGCCCAAAACTCAGACCTCAAGCCCAAAACTCAGACCTCAAGCCCAAAACTCAGACCTCAAGCCCAAAACTCAGACCTCAAGCCCAAAACTCAGACCTCAAGCCCAAAACTCAGACCTCAAGCCCAAAACTCAGACCTCAAGCCCAAAACTCAGACCTCAAGCCCAAAACTCAGACCTCAAGCCCAAAACTCAGACCTCAAGCCCAAAACTCAGACCTCAAGCCCAAAACTCAGACCTCAAGCCCAAAACTCAGACCTCAAGCCCAAAACTCAGACCTCAAGCCCAAAACTCAGACCTCAAGCCCAAAACTCAGACCTCAAGCCCAAAACTCAGACCTCAAGCCCAAAACTCAGACCTCAAGCCCAAAACTCAGACCTCAAGCCCAAAACTCAGACCTCAAGCCCAAAACTCAGACCTCAAGCCCAAAACTCAGACCTCAAGCCCAAAACTCAGACCTCAAGCCCAAAACCTAAAACCCAAGCCCAAAACTTAAAACCCAAGCCCAAAACTTAAAACCCAAGCCCAAAACTCAGTCCTCAGGCCCAAAACTTAAAACCCAAGCCCAAAACTCAGACCTCAAGCCCAAAACTCAGACCTCAAGCCCAAAACTCAGACCTCAAGCCCAAAACTCAGACCTCAAGCCCAAAACTCAGACCTCAAGCCCAAAACTCAGACCTCAAGCCCAAAACTCAGACCTCAAGCCCAAAACTCAGACCCCAAGCCCAAAACTCAGACCCCAAGCCCAAAACTCAGACCCCAAGCCCAAAACTCAGACCCCAAGCCCAAAACTCAGACCCCAAGCCCAAAACTCAGACCCCAAGCCCAAAACTCAGACCCCAAGCCCAAAACTCAGACCCCAAGCCCAAAACTCAGACCCCAAGCCCAAAACTCAGACCCCAAGCCCAAAACTCAGACCCCAAGCCCAAAACTCAGACCCCAAGCCCAAAACTCAGACCCCAAGCCCAAAACTCAGACCCCAAGCCCAAAACTCAGACCCCAAGCCCAAAACTCAGACCCCAAGCCCAAAACTCAGACCCCAAGCCCAAAACTCAGACCCCAAGCCCAAAACTCAGACCCCAAGCCCAAAACTCAGACCCCAAGCCCAAAACTCAGACCCCAAGCCCAAAACTCAGACCCCAAGCCCAAAACTCAGACCCCAAGCCCAAAACTCAGACCCCAAGCCCAAAACTCAGACCCCAAGCCCAAAACTCAGACCCCAAGCCCAAAACTCAGACCTCAAGCCCAAAACTCAGACCTCAAGCCCAAAACTCAGACCTCAAGCCCAAAACTCAGACCTCAAGCCCAAAACTCAGACCTCAAGCCCAAAACTCAGACCTCAAGCCCAAAACTCAGACCTCAAGCCCAAAACTCAGACCTCAAGCCCAAAACTCAGACCTCAAGCCCAAAACTCAGACCTCAAGCCCAAAACTCAGACCTCAAGCCCAAAACTCAGACCTCAAGCCCAAAACTCAGACCTCAAGCCCAAAACTCAGACCTCAAGCCCAAAACTCAGACCTCAAGCCCAAAACTCAGACCCCAAGCCCAAAACTCAGACCCCAAGCCCAAAACTCAGACCCCAAGCCCAAAACTCAGACCCCAAGCCCAAAACTCAGACCCCAAGCCCAAAACTCAGACCCCAAGCCCAAAACTCAGACCCCAAGCCCAAAACTCAGACCCCAAGCCCAAAACTCAGACCCCAAGCCCAAAACTCAGACCCCAAGCCCAAAACTCAGACCCCAAGCCCAAAACTCAGACCCCAAGCCCAAAACTCAGACCCCAAGCCCAAAACTCAGACCCCAAGCCCAAAACTCAGACCCCAAGCCCAAAACTCAGACCCCAAGCCCAAAACTCAGACCCCAAGCCCAAAACTCAGACCCCAAGCCCAAAACTCAGACCCCAAGCCCAAAACTCAGACCCCAAGCCCAAAACTCAGACCCCAAGCCCAAAACTCAGACCCCAAGCCCAAAACTCAGACCCCAAGCCCAAAACTCAGACCCCAAGCCCAAAACTCAGACCCCAAGCCCAAAACTCAGACCCCAAGCCCAAAACTCAGACCCCAAGCCCAAAACTCAGACCCCAAGCCCAAAACTCAGACCCCAAGCCCAAAACTCAGACCCCAAGCCCAAAACTCAGACCCCAAGCCCAAAACTCAGACCCCAAGCCCAAAACTCAGACCCCAAGCCCAAAACTCAGACCCCAAGCCCAAAACTCAGACCCCAAGCCCAAAACTCAGACCCCAAGCCCAAAACTCAGACCCCAAGCCCAAAACTCAGACCCCAAGCCCAAAACTCAGACCCCAAGCCCAAAACTCAGACCCCAAGCCCAAAACTCAGACCTCAAGCCCAAAACTCAGACCTCAAGCCCAAAACTCAGACCTCAAGCCCAAAACTCAGACCTCAAGCCCAAAACTCAGACCTCAAGCCCAAAACTCAGACCTCAAGCCCAAAACTCAGACCTCAAGCCCAAAACTCAGACCTCAAGCCCAAAACTCAGACCTCAAGCCCAAAACTCAGACCTCAAGCCCAAAACTCAGACCTCAAGCCCAAAACTCAGACCTCAAGCCCAAAACTCAGACCTCAAGCCCAAAACTCAGACCTCAAGCCCAAAACTCAGACCTCAAGCCCAAAACTCAGACCTCAAGCCCAAAACTCAGACCTCAAGCCCAAAACTCAGACCTCAAGCCCAAAACTCAGACCTCAAGCCCAAAACCTAAAACCCAAGCCCAAAACTTAAAACCCAAGCCCAAAACTCAGTCCTCAGGCCCAAAACTTAAAACCCAAGCCCAAAACTCAGACCTCAAGCCCAAAACTCAGACCTCAAGCCCAAAACTCAGACCTCAAGCCCAAAACTCAGACCTCAAGCCCAAAACTCAGACCTCAAGCCCAAAACTCAGACCTCAAGCCCAAAACTCAGACCTCAAGCCCAAAACTCAGACCTCAAGCCCAAAACTCAGACCCCAAGCCCAAAACTCAGACCCCAAGCCCAAAACTCAGACCCCAAGCCCAAAACTCAGACCCCAAGCCCAAAACTCAGACCCCAAGCCCAAAACTCACACCCCAAGCCCAAAACTCACACCCCAAGCCCAAAACTCACACCCCAAGCCCAAAACTCACACCCCAAGCCCAAAACTCACACCCCAAGCCCAAAACTCACACCCCAAGCCCAAAACTCACACCCCAAGCCCAAAACTCAGACCCCAAGCCCAAAACTCAGACCCCAAGCCCAAAACTCAGACCCCAAGCCCAAAACTCAGACCCCAAGCCCAAAACTCAGACCCCAAGCCCAAAACTCAGACCCCAAGCCCAAAACTCAGACCTCAAGCCCAAAACTCAGACCTCAAGCCCAAAACTCAGACCCCAAGCCCAAAACTCACACCCCAAGCCCAAAACTCACACCCCAAGCCCAAAACTCACACCCCAAGCCCAAAACTCACACCCCAAGCCCAAAACTCACACCCCAAGCCCAAAACTCACACCCCAAGCCCAAAACTCACACCCCAAGCCCAAAACTCACACCCCAAGCCCAAAACTCACACCCCAAGCCCAAAACTCACACCCCAAGCCCAAAACTCACACCCCAAGCCCAAAACTCACACCCCAAGCCCAAAACTCACACCCCAAGCCCAAAACTCACACCCCAAGCCCAAAACTCACACCCCAAGCCCAAAACTCACACCCCAAGCCCAAAACTCACACCCCAAGCCCAAAACTCACACCCCAAGCCCAAAACTCACACCCCAAGCCCAAAACTCACACCCCAAGCCCAAAACTCACACCCCAAGCCCAAAACTCACACCCCAAGCCCAAAACTCACACCCCAAGCCCAAAACTCACACCCCAAGCCCAAAACTCACACCCCAAGCCCAAAACTCACACCCCAAGCCCAAAACTCACACCCCAAGCCCAAAACTCAGACCCCAAGCCCAAAACTCAGACCCCAAGCCCAAAACTCAGACCTCAAGCCCAAAACTCAGACCTCAAGCCCAAAACTCAGACCTCAAGCCCAAAACTCAGACCTCAAGCCCAAAACTCAGACCTCAAGCCCAAAACTCAGACCTCAAGCCCAAAACTCAGACCTCAAGCCCAAAACTCAGACCTCAAGCCCAAAACTCAGACCTCAAGCCCAAAACTCAGACCTCAAGCCCAAAACTCAGACCTCAAGCCCAAAACTCAGACCTCAAGCCCAAAACTCAGACCTCAAGCCCAAAACTCAGACCTCAAGCCCAAAACTCAGACCTCAAGCCCAAAACTCAGACCTCAAGCCCAAAACTCAGACCTCAAGCCCAAAACTCAGACCTCAAGCCCAAAACTCAGACCTCAAGCCCAAAACTCAGACCTCAAGCCCAAAACTCAGACCCCAAGCCCAAAACTCAGACCTCAAGCCCAAAACCTAAAACCCAAGCCCAAAACTTAAAACCCAAGCCCAAAACTTAAAACCCAAGCCCAAAACTCAGTCCTCAGGCCCAAAACTCAGACCCCAAGCCCAAAACTCACACCCCAAGCCCAAAACTCACACCCCAAGCCCAAAACTCACACCCCAAGCCCAAAACTCACACCCCAAGCCCAAAACTCACACCCCAAGCCCAAAACTCACACCCCAAGCCCAAAACTCACACCCCAAGCCCAAAACTCACACCCCAAGCCCAAAACTCACACCCCAAGCCCAAAACTCACACCCCAAGCCCAAAACTCACACCCCAAGCCCAAAACTCACACCCCAAGCCCAAAACTCACACCCCAAGCCCAAAACTCACACCCCAAGCCCAAAACTCACACCCCAAGCCCAAAACTCACACCCCAAGCCCAAAACTCACACCCCAAGCCCAAAACTCACACCCCAAGCCCAAAACTCACACCCCAAGCCCAAAACTCACACCCCAAGCCCAAAACTCACACCCCAAGCCCAAAACTCACACCCCAAGCCCAAAACTCACACCCCAAGCCCAAAACTCACACCCCAAGCCCAAAACTCACACCCCAAGCCCAAAACTCACACCCCAAGCCCAAAACTCACACCCCAAGCCCAAAACTCACACCCCAAGCCCAAAACTCAGACCCCAAGCCCAAAACTCAGACCCCAAGCCCAAAACTCAGACCCCAAGCCCAAAACTCAGACCCCAAGCCCAAAACTCAGACCTCAAGCCCAAAACTCAGACCTCAAGCCCAAAACTCAGACCTCAAGCCCAAAACTCAGACCTCAAGCCCAAAACTCAGACCTCAAGCCCAAAACTCAGACCTCAAGCCCAAAACTCAGACCTCAAGCCCAAAACTCAGACCTCAAGCCCAAAACTCAGACCTCAAGCCCAAAACTCAGACCTCAAGCCCAAAACTCAGACCTCAAGCCCAAAACTCAGACCTCAAGCCCAAAACTCAGACCTCAAGCCCAAAACTCAGACCTCAAGCCCAAAACTCAGACCTCAAGCCCAAAACTCAGACCTCAAGCCCAAAACTCAGACCTCAAGCCCAAAACTCAGACCTCAAGCCCAAAACTCAGACCTCAAGCCCAAAACTCAGACCTCAAGCCCAAAACTCAGACCTCAAGCCCAAAACTCAGACCTCAAGCCCAAAACTCAGACCCCAAGCCCAAAACTCAGACCTCAAGCCCAAAACTCAGACCTCAAGCCCAAAACTCAGACCTCAAGCCCAAAACTCAGACCTCAAGCCCAAAACTCAGACCTCAAGCCCAAAACTCAGACCTCAAGCCCAAAACTCAGACCTCAAGCCCAAAACTCAGACCCCAAGCCCAAAACTCAGACCTCAAGCCCAAAACCTAAAACCCAAGCCCAAAACTTAAAACCCAAGCCCAAAACTTAAAACCCAAGCCCAAAACTCAGTCCTCAGGCCCAAAACTTAAAACCCAAGCCCAAAACTCAGACCTCAAGCCCAAAACTCAGACCTCAAGCCCAAAACTCAGACCTCAAGCCCAAAACTCAGACCTCAAGCCCAAAACTCAGACCCCAAGCCCAAAACTCAGACCCCAAGCCCAAAACTCAGACCCCAAGCCCAAAACTCAGACCCCAAGCCCAAAACTCAGACCCCAAGCCCAAAACTCAGACCCCAAGCCCAAAACTCAGACCCCAAGCCCAAAACTCAGACCCCAAGCCCAAAACTCAGACCCCAAGCCCAAAACTCAGACCCCAAGCCCAAAACTCAGACCCCAAGCCCAAAACTCAGACCCCAAGCCCAAAACTCAGACCCCAAGCCCAAAACTCAGACCCCAAGCCCAAAACTCAGACCCCAAGCCCAAAACTCAGACCCCAAGCCCAAAACTCAGACCCCAAGCCCAAAACTCAGACCCCAAGCCCAAAACTCAGACCCCAAGCCCAAAACTCAGACCCCAAGCCCAAAACTCAGACCCCAAGCCCAAAACTCAGACCCCAAGCCCAAAACTCAGACCCCAAGCCCAAAACTCAGACCCCAAGCCCAAAACTCAGACCCCAAGCCCAAAACTCAGACCCCAAGCCCAAAACTCAGACCCCAAGCCCAAAACTCAGACCCCAAGCCCAAAACTCAGACCCCAAGCCCAAAACTCAGACCCCAAGCCCAAAACTCAGACCCCAAGCCCAAAACTCAGACCCCAAGCCCAAAACTCAGACCCCAAGCCCAAAACTCAGACCCCAAGCCCAAAACTCAGACCCCAAGCCCAAAACTCAGACCCCAAGCCCAAAACTCAGACCCCAAGCCCAAAACTCAGACCCCAAGCCCAAAACTCAGACCCCAAGCCCAAAACTCAGACCCCAAGCCCAAAACTCAGACCCCAAGCCCAAAACTCAGACCCCAAGCCCAAAACTCAGACCCCAAGCCCAAAACTCAGACCCCAAGCCCAAAACTCAGACCCCAAGCCCAAAACTCAGACCCCAAGCCCAAAACTCAGACCCCAAGCCCAAAACTCAGACCCCAAGCCCAAAACTCAGACCCCAAGCCCAAAACTCAGACCCCAAGCCCAAAACTCAGACCCCAAGCCCAAAACTCAGACCCCAAGCCCAAAACTCAGACCCCAAGCCCAAAACTCAGACCCCAAGCCCAAAACTCAGACCCCAAGCCCAAAACTCAGACCCCAAGCCCAAAACTCAGACCCCAAGCCCAAAACTCAGACCCCAAGCCCAAAACTCAGACCCCAAGCCCAAAACTCAGACCCCAAGCCCAAAACTCAGACCCCAAGCCCAAAACTCAGACCCCAAGCCCAAAACTCAGACCCCAAGCCCAAAACTCAGACCCCAAGCCCAAAACTCAGACCCCAAGCCCAAAACTCAGACCCCAAGCCCAAAACTCAGACCCCAAGCCCAAAACTCAGACCTCAAGCCCAAAACTCAGACCTCAAGCCCAAAACTCAGACCTCAAGCCCAAAACTCAGACCTCAAGCCCAAAACTCAGACCTCAAGCCCAAAACTCAGACCTCAAGCCCAAAACTCAGACCTCAAGCCCAAAACTCAGACCTCAAGCCCAAAACTCAGACCTCAAGCCCAAAACTCAGACCTCAAGCCCAAAACTCAGACCTCAAGCCCAAAACTCAGACCTCAAGCCCAAAACTCAGACCTCAAGCCCAAAACTCAGACCTCAAGCCCAAAACTCAGACCTCAAGCCCAAAACTCAGACCTCAAGCCCAAAACTCAGACCCCAAGCCCAAAACTCAGACCCCAAGCCCAAAACTCAGACCCCAAGCCCAAAACTCAGACCTCAAGCCCAAAACTCAGACCTCAAGCCCAAAACTCAGACCTCAAGCCCAAAACTCAGACCTCAAGCCCAAAACTCAGACCTCAAGCCCAAAACTCAGACCTCAAGCCCAAAACTCAGACCTCAAGCCCAAAACTCAGACCTCAAGCCCAAAACTCAGACCTCAAGCCCAAAACTCAGACCTCAAGCCCAAAACTCAGACCTCAAGCCCAAAACTCAGACCTCAAGCCCAAAACTCAGACCTCAAGCCCAAAACTCAGACCTCAAGCCCAAAACTCAGACCTCAAGCCCAAAACTCAGACCTCAAGCCCAAAACTCAGACCTCAAGCCCAAAACTCAGACCTCAAGCCCAAAACTCAGACCTCAAGCCCAAAACTCAGACCTCAAGCCCAAAACTCAGACCTCAAGCCCAAAACTCAGACCCCAAGCCCAAAACTCAGACCCCAAGCCCAAAACTCAGACCCCAAGCCCAAAACTCAGACCCCAAGCCCAAAACTCAGACCCCAAGCCCAAAACCTAAAACCCAAGCCCAAAACTCAGTCCTCAGGCCCAAAACCAAAAACCCAAGCCCAAAACTCAGACCTCAAGCCCAAAACTCAGACCTCAAGCCCAAAACTCAGACCTCAAGCCCAAAACTCAGACCTCAAGCCCAAAACTCAGACCTCAAGCCCAAAACTCAGACCTCAAGCCCAAAACTCAGACCTCAAGCCCAAAACTCAGACCTCAAGCCCAAAACTCAGACCTCAAGCCCAAAACTCAGACCTCAAGCCCAAAACTCAGACCTCAAGCCCAAAACTCAGACCTCAAGCCCAAAACTCAGACCTCAAGCCCAAAACTCAGACCCCAAGCCCAAAACTCAGACCCCAAGCCCAAAACTCAGACCTCAAGCCCAAAACTCAGACCTCAAGCCCAAAACTCAGACCTCAAGCCCAAAACTCAGACCTCAAGCCCAAAACTCAGACCTCAAGCCCAAAACTCAGACCTCAAGCCCAAAACTCAGACCTCAAGCCCAAAACTCAGACCTCAAGCCCAAAACTCAGACCTCAAGCCCAAAACTCAGACCTCAAGCCCAAAACTCAGACCTCAAGCCCAAAACTCAGACCTCAAGCCCAAAACTCAGACCCCAAGCCCAAAACTCAGACCCCAAGCCCAAAACTCAGACCTCAAGCCCAAAACTCAGACCTCAAGCCCAAAACTCAGACCTCAAGCCCAAAACTCAGACCTCAAGCCCAAAACTCAGACCTCAAGCCCAAAACTCAGACCTCAAGCCCAAAACTCAGACCTCAAGCCCAAAACTCAGACCTCAAGCCCAAAACTCAGACCTCAAGCCCAAAACTCAGACCTCAAGCCCAAAACTCAGACCTCAAGCCCAAAACTCAGACCTCAAGCCCAAAACTCAGACCTCAAGCCCAAAACTCAGACCTCAAGCCCAAAACTCAGACCTCAAGCCCAAAACTCAGACCTCAAGCCCAAAACTCAGACCTCAAGCCCAAAACTCAGACCTCAAGCCCAAAACTCAGACCTCAAGCCCAAAACTCAGACCTCAAGCCCAAAACTCAGACCTCAAGCCCAAAACTCAGACCTCAAGCCCAAAACTCAGACCTCAAGCCCAAAACTCAGACCTCAAGCCCAAAACTCAGACCTCAAGCCCAAAACTCAGACCTCAAGCCCAAAACTCAGACCTCAAGCCCAAAACTCAGACCTCAAGCCCAAAACTCAGACCCCAAGCCCAAAACTCAGACCCCAAGCCCAAAACTCAGACCCCAAGCCCAAAACTCAGACCCCAAGCCCAAAACTCAGACCCCAAGCCCAAAACTCAGACCCCAAGCCCAAAACCTAAAACCCAAGCCCAAAACTCAGTCCTCAGGCCCAAAACCAAAAACCCAAGCCCAAAACTCAGACCTCAAGCCCAAAACTCAGACCTCAAGCCCAAAACTCAGACCTCAAGCCCAAAACTCAGACCTCAAGCCCAAAACTCAGACCTCAAGCCCAAAACTCAGACCTCAAGCCCAAAACTCAGACCTCAAGCCCAAAACTCAGACCTCAAGCCCAAAACTCAGACCTCAAGCCCAAAACTCAGACCTCAAGCCCAAAACTCAGACCTCAAGCCCAAAACTCAGACCTCAAGCCCAAAACTCAGACCTCAAGCCCAAAACTCAGACCTCAAGCCCAAAACTCAGACCTCAAGCCCAAAACTCAGACCTCAAGCCCAAAACTCAGACCTCAAGCCCAAAACTCAGACCTCAAGCCCAAAACTCAGACCTCAAGCCCAAAACTCAGACCTCAAGCCCAAAACTCAGACCTCAAGCCCAAAACTCAGACCTCAAGCCCAAAACTCAGACCTCAAGCCCAAAACTCAGACCTCAAGCCCAAAACTCAGACCTCAAGCCCAAAACTCAGACCTCAAGCCCAAAACTCAGACCTCAAGCCCAAAACTCAGACCTCAAGCCCAAAACTCAGACCTCAAGCCCAAAACTCAGACCTCAAGCCCAAAACTCAGACCCCAAGCCCAAAACTCAGACCCCAAGCCCAAAACTCAGACCCCAAGCCCAAAACTCAGACCCCAAGCCCAAAACTCAGACCCCAAGCCCAAAACTCAGACCCCAAGCCCAAAACTCAGACCCCAAGCCCAAAACTCAGACCCCAAGCCCAAAACTCAGACCCCAAGCCCAAAACTCAGACCCCAAGCCCAAAACTCAGACCCCAAGCCCAAAACTCAGACCCCAAGCCCAAAACTCAGACCCCAAGCCCAAAACTCAGACCCCAAGCCCAAAACTCAGACCCCAAGCCCAAAACTCAGACCCCAAGCCCAAAACTCAGACCCCAAGCCCAAAACTCAGACCCCAAGCCCAAAACTCAGACCCCAAGCCCAAAACTCAGACCCCAAGCCCAAAACTCAGACCCCAAGCCCAAAACTCAGACCCCAAGCCCAAAACTCAGACCCCAAGCCCAAAACTCAGACCCCAAGCCCAAAACTCAGACCCCAAGCCCAAAACTCAGACCCCAAGCCCAAAACTCAGACCCCAAGCCCAAAACTCAGACCCCAAGCCCAAAACTCAGACCCCAAGCCCAAAACTCAGACCCCAAGCCCAAAACTCAGACCCCAAGCCCAAAACTCAGACCCCAAGCCCAAAACTCAGACCCCAAGCCCAAAACTCAGACCCCAAGCCCAAAACTCAGACCCCAAGCCCAAAACTCAGACCCCAAGCCCAAAACTCAGACCCCAAGCCCAAAACTCAGACCCCAAGCCCAAAACTCAGACCCCAAGCCCAAAACTCAGACCCCAAGCCCAAAACTCAGACCCCAAGCCCAAAACTCAGACCCCAAGCCCAAAACTCAGACCCCAAGCCCAAAACTCAGACCCCAAGCCCAAAACTCAGACCCCAAGCCCAAAACTCAGACCCCAAGCCCAAAACTCAGACCCCAAGCCCAAAACTCAGACCCCAAGCCCAAAACTCAGACCCCAAGCCCAAAACTCAGACCCCAAGCCCAAAACTCAGACCCCAAGCCCAAAACTCAGACCCCAAGCCCAAAACTCAGACCCCAAGCCCAAAACTCAGACCCCAAGCCCAAAACTCAGACCCCAAGCCCAAAACTCAGACCCCAAGCCCAAAACTCAGACCCCAAGCCCAAAACTCAGACCCCAAGCCCAAAACTCAGACCCCAAGCCCAAAACTCAGACCCCAAGCCCAAAACTCAGACCCCAAGCCCAAAACTCAGACCCCAAGCCCAAAACTCAGACCCCAAGCCCAAAACTCAGACCCCAAGCCCAAAACTCAGACCCCAAGCCCAAAACTCAGACCCCAAGCCCAAAACTCAGACCCCAAGCCCAAAACTCAGACCCCAAGCCCAAAACTCAGACCCCAAGCCCAAAACTCAGACCCCAAGCCCAAAACTCAGACCCCAAGCCCAAAACTCAGACCCCAAGCCCAAAACTCAGACCCCAAGCCCAAAACTCAGACCCCAAGCCCAAAACTCAGACCCCAAGCCCAAAACTCAGACCCCAAGCCCAAAACTCAGACCCCAAGCCCAAAACTCAGACCCCAAGCCCAAAACTCAGACCCCAAGCCCAAAACTCAGACCCCAAGCCCAAAACTCAGACCCCAAGCCCAAAACTCAGACCCCAAGCCCAAAACTCAGACCCCAAGCCCAAAACTCAGACCCCAAGCCCAAAACTCAGACCCCAAGCCCAAAACTCAGACCCCAAGCCCAAAACTCAGACCCCAAGCCCAAAACTCAGACCCCAAGCCCAAAACTCAGACCCCAAGCCCAAAACTCAGACCCCAAGCCCAAAACTCAGACCCCAAGCCCAAAACTCAGACCCCAAGCCCAAAACTCAGACCCCAAGCCCAAAACTCAGACCCCAAGCCCAAAACTCAGACCCCAAGCCCAAAACTCAGACCCCAAGCCCAAAACTCAGACCCCAAGCCCAAAACTCAGACCCCAAGCCCAAAACTCAGACCCCAAGCCCAAAACTCAGACCCCAAGCCCAAAACTCAGACCCCAAGCCCAAAACTCAGACCCCAAGCCCAAAACTCAGACC
Source organism: Psittacula echo (assembly GCF_963264785.1). Lineage (NCBI taxonomy): Eukaryota > Metazoa > Chordata > Aves > Psittaciformes > Psittacidae > Psittacula > Psittacula echo. Next base: position 990,595 of record NC_137737.1, read on the forward strand.
CCAAGCCCAAAACTCAGACCCCAAGCCCAAAACTCAGACCCCAAGCCCAAAACTCAGACCCCAAGCCCAAAACTCAGACCCCAAGCCCAAAACTCAGACCCCAAGCCCAAAACTCAGACCCCAAGCCCAAAACTCAGACCTCAAGCCCAAAACTCAGACCTCAAGCCCAAAACTCAGACCTCAAGCCCAAAACTCAGACCTCAAGCCCAAAACTCAGACCTCAAGCCCAAAACTCAGACCTCAAGCCCAAAACTCAGACCTCAAGCCCAAAACTCAGACCTCAAGCCCAAAACTCAGACCTCAAGCCCAAAACTCAGACCTCAAGCCCAAAACTCAGACCTCAAGCCCAAAACTCAGACCTCAAGCCCAAAACTCAGACCTCAAGCCCAAAACTCAGACCTCAAGCCCAAAACCTAAACCCCAAGCCCAAAACCTAAACCCCAAGCCCAAAACCTAAACCCCAAGCCCAAAACCTAAACCCCAAGCCCAAAACCTAAACCCCAAGCCCAAAACCTAAACCCCAAGCCCAAAACCTAAACCCCAAGCCCAAAACCTAAACCCCAAGCCCAAAACCTAAACCCCAAGCCCAAAACCTAAACCCCAAGCCCAAAACCTAAACCCCAAGCCCAAAACCTAAACCCCAAGCCCAAAACCTAAACCCCAAGCCCAAAACTCAGTCCTCAGGCCCAAAACCTAAACCCCAAGCCCAAAACCTAAACCCCAAGCCCAAAACCTAACCCCCAAGCCCAAAACCTAACCCCCAAGCCCAAAACCTAACCCCCAAGCCCAAAACCTAACCCCCAAGCCCAAAACCTAACCCCCAAGCCCAAAACCTAACCCCCAAGCCCAAAACCTAACCCCCAAGCCCAAAACCTAACCCCCAAGCCCAAAACCTAACCCCCAAGCCCAAAACCTAACCCCCAAGCCCAAAACCTAACCCCCAAGCCCAAAACCTAACCCCCAAGCCCAAAACCTAACCCCCAAGCCCAAAACCTAACCCCCAAGCCCAAAACCTAACCCCCAAGCCCAAAACCTAACCCCCAAGCCCAAAACCTAAACCCCAAGCCCAAAACCTAACCCCCAAGCCCAAAACCTAACCCCCAAGCCCAAAACCTAACCCCCAAGCCCAAAACCTAACCCCCAAGCCCAAAACCTAACCCCCAAGCCCAAAACCTAACCCCCAAGCCCAAAACCTAACCCCCAAGCCCAAAACCTAACCCCCAAGCCCAAAACCTAACCCCCAAGCCCAAAACCTAACCCCCAAGCCCAAAACCTAACCCCCAAGCCCAAAACCTAACCCCCAAGCCCAAAACCTAACCCCCAAGCCCAAAACCTAACCCCCAAGCCCAAAACCTAACCCCCAAGCCCAAAACCTAACCCCCAAGCCCAAAACCTAATCCCCCAAGCCCAAAACCTAAACCCCAAGCCCAAAACCTAAACCCCAAGCCCAAAACCTAAACCCCAAGCCCAAAACCTAAACCCCAAGCCCAAAACCTAAACCCCAAGCCCAAAACCTAAACCCCAAGCCCAAAACCTAAACCCCAAGCCCAAAACCTAAACCCCAAGCCCAAAACCTCAGACCCCAAGCCCAAACCCTCAGACCCCAAGCCCAAACCTCAGACCCCAAGCCCAAACCTCAGACCCCAAGCCCAAAACTCAGACCCCAAGCCCAAAACTCAGACCTCAAGCCCAAAACTCAGACCTCAAGCCCAAAACTCAGACCTCAAGCCCAAAACTCAGACCTCAAGCCCAAAACTCAGACCTCAAGCCCAAAACTCAGACCTCAAGCCCAAAACTCAGACCTCAAGCCCAAAACTCAGACCTCAAGCCCAAAACTCAGACCTCAAGCCCAAAACTCAGACCTCAAGCCCAAAACTCAGACCTCAAGCCCAAAACTCAGACCTCAAGCCCAAAACTCAGACCTCAAGCCCAAAACTCAGACCTCAAGCCCAAAACTCAGACCTCAAGCCCAAAACTCAGACCTCAAGCCCAAAACTCAGACCTCAAGCCCAAAACTCAGACCTCAAGCCCAAAACTCAGACCTCAAGCCCAAAACTCAGACCTCAAGCCCAAAACTCAGACCTCAAGCCCAAAACTCAGACCTCAAGCCCAAAACTCAGACCTCAAGCCCAAAACTCAGACCTCAAGCCCAAAACTCAGACCTCAAGCCCAAAACTCAGACCTCAAGCCCAAAACTCAGACCTCAAGCCCAAAACTCAGACCTCAAGCCCAAAACTCAGACCTCAAGCCCAAAACTCAGACCTCAAGCCCAAAACTCAGACCTCAAGCCCAAAACTCAGACCTCAAGCCCAAAACTCAGACCCCAAGCCCAAAACTCAGACCTCAAGCCCAAAACTCAGACCTCAAGCCCAAAACTCAGACCTCAAGCCCAAAACTCAGACCTCAAGCCCAAAACTCAGACCTCAAGCCCAAAACTCAGACCTCAAGCCCAAAACTCAGACCTCAAGCCCAAAACTCAGACCTCAAGCCCAAAACTCAGACCTCAAGCCCAAAACTCAGACCTCAAGCCCAAAACTCAGACCTCAAGCCCAAAACTCAGACCTCAAGCCCAAAACTCAGACCTCAAGCCCAAAACTCAGACCTCAAGCCCAAAACTCAGACCTCAAGCCCAAAACTCAGACCTCAAGCCCAAAACTCAGACCTCAAGCCCAAAACTCAGACCTCAAGCCCAAAACTCAGACCTCAAGCCCAAAACTCAGACCTCAAGCCCAAAACTCAGACCTCAAGCCCAAAACTCAGACCCCAAGCCCAAAACTCAGACCCCAAGCCCAAAACTCAGACCCCAAGCCCAAAACTCAGACCCCAAGCCCAAAACTCAAAACCCAAGCCCAAAACTCAAAACCCAAGCCCAAAACTTAGACCCCAAGCCCATAAATTAGCATCGAATTCCACAACTCAGGCACCTAGTACACAACTTCAATACCATTTCCTCCAAGCAGACACTCAGGCCATCATTTAGCCTCTACTTCCACAACTTAGACACCAAGTCCTCCAAGCAGACCCTAAGGTCACAAATTGGACCCTAGGGACACATATTGGACAGAGATCCTCCAAGCTGAACCTAAGCTCACGCATTAGACCCTAAATCCTCCAAGCAGACTCTGAGCTCCCACTTTGGACACCCAGTCCTTCAAGTAGCCCCTGACTCCCCCACGCAGCCCCTAATTTCTAAAAACATGTAAGTTCTGGAAATATCTAAAACCTAAACACGTTTTACATCCACAAGCCACGTCCCACTCATACAGACAAGCCCTAAGCCTGCAACCGCCCACACGCTAACTTGGACATGTATTCTAAAACTAACACCTCCATTCTGAAGCTGAGAGCAGCATTCTAACACTGAGCCACGCCTTCTAAAACTAACATATTCTTTTTAAGACTAATACCAGCATTCTAAGGCTGACATGGATTTTAAGGCCAACACCAGCATTCCAAGCCTAACACCGACATTCTAAGACCACCAGCAGCATTCTAAGACCAATACCACTAACGTTTACCTCACATAAACTTTGGAAATTACTAACATCATACATTTCTTTTAAATGCATTTACAGAAATGACATTCTTCACCATTTACAATTCATTCTTACAAATCCAATAACACTTCACTACTTACACAAGACGCTCGACAGGTCGCACGCTCGGTCACGTCCCCGTCATCAGACGTCCTTTACGTACGGCAACGCCGCCTTCCACGTGACACGGACCGCTTTCACGCGCCTGACTGAAATCTTCTACGTCCCGGGTATTGCTGTCCAGAAGCAGACGGAGCTCCTCTCGACTCCACAGCTTCTGTGCATACTAACCTGCAGACAAAAAACCATTCCTATTGATACCCTTACAATATGACCTCTAAACATCCTCCCCTCCCTTCCATTTTTTTCCATGTCTGCAAAGCTAACGAATTGCACCCAAGAGACAACACTCACTAGACCTAAACATACTTACCAACTACCTACACCCATAGATGAGACAGCAACTTCAGGGCTGCCACACCAACTCTCCCATTTTCTTTCCTAACGCACAGCAACATCCCCCCAGGCAGGCTTCAGGAATCACGAGGAACTGAACTCCCTGAAGCTTCAAAATTACCCAGCCTGGAAACCTCTCCTCATGCAGAGTGCCATGGGTCTCAAAGCAGCCTCGCTGCCCACAACTCCCGCAGCAGACTCCAGCCATGTTGCAGCTGTTGCCAAGTTCCTCTTGATCATCTGCCAGAAACAAACAAAGAAGGGGGAGCACGCTCTGCTGGCCGCCATCACCATCACTCCAGCCCTCCAGCCCGGCCTCTTCCATACCAACCCTCGGCCTCCCCCAAAGCTCCTTAACACTGTGCTCACCTGCCCCAAAGAGATTCCGCAGTCCAACGCCGGGCCTCCCTTGCCCTCCGCGACCAAGGACTGCAACAGGGACAAATGACCCCAGTTCTTACAACACTGACCGACCCCACAACCATTCTCCTTACCTCCCTGACTCACCTCCAGCGCTCATCCGACTCCTAAGGGTAGAGGGCAGGCCCTGCAATCCCAAACACAAACACTGAATCTTTTTGCCACCTTCTCCTCAACGCCCAGCCGCCACACACACACACACACACACGCACAAACTTCTTAGCTCTTCACAGCTTCACATGCAGCCTGAAGCAATGCTCCAGAAAGCTACTGATGAGGTGACTGAAGACAAAAGCCTTACTCTGCTTTGTACTTTTATATCATGACAAGAAATGCCTGACCCTTCGTTAAGCAACCGACGTGAGCAGTCAGGATACGAAGAACAAGGTCCAAGGACCAGGCTGAGCATCTTCAGCTCAAGCAGCAATGTGGAAGCGCCAATGCAGAAAACAAGCGCAGGCGCTCAATAACACAGGCAAGCTCTACCGCCCTGCCCACTGTAAGATGATGCTATAAAAAGTCGCAATTATTTATCCTCATCCCCATGGTACATTGCAAACCTGTGCCTCCTATCCTGATGCTGTCCCCCACCCCCCTGCTGCCAAAAATTAGTCTTTCTGCTTTATCTCTATAGTGCCATAGGTCTCAAGCCAAACTTATTGCTCAGAACTTCCATACTAAACACCTGGGAGTTTGCTGCATCCACCCAATTCATCTTCATCACCTGCAATAACAGGACTAAGAAAGAAAAAAAACAACAAGAACCAAAACCGAGCCACACCCCAGTCTATAGACAGACAAACACAGAGAAGTCACTGTTCTGGCTGTCATTCTCACCATCAGCATACCAGTCAATGCTCATCTTTTTCTGTAAGACCTTACTGCCTCAGCTGTAACTCTGCAGACACATGCTCATCTGGTCCTACGTAATTCCTGCACGGTACACCGAGGTTCTCCTACCCTGCTACACTTAAAAACCTACACGCAATTGATCATTGTTCGGGTGACAAGAAATTAACCCCCAATCCTTGTCCTTAACTCCCCTGCTCACTGGAAATGGCCAGCTAACTCTACAAGCAACTGCACAATACACAGAAGGAACATATAAGCTAACCCCCCCCACCATGTTACACTTACCTTTTAGTCTGCAGCCTCACACTAAATACCCTTAACTTCTTACAGCCCTCCTCCCTGCGGAAGTTCAATTCTCACTCCCTGGATGTGACTCTTCACCAAAAAAATTAAAACACATGCACGCTAAGACTAGGCTACAAGCAACTAGTTTTGCTGCGAATTGCCTATCTGCTGCTTAATCACATTGCCTGCTCCTGAACCACGTCTCCAATATTTATGTCCACCACGTATTGGACATACAGCTTCTAAGTCACTTTATAAACAGCAACAGAAAATAACTTACTGTATTGAGAGCCAGCTGGCATTGACTAATCATTATAGACACATGGTCAGTGTTCACATAAACCAGGAACACAATTAGACAGCCACCCCTGGGAAAACAAAACCTTACAGAACAGAGCTACAAAAACTACAGCCCTGAAATACTAATTTCATGCAGACTGTAAGGAACAAACCCCTCTCCACTTTGAACTTTGAAAGTGGAAATATGTAAGCTAAGAAGTATTCTTTTACCTTTCCCTGCCCCAAAACATAAGATTTTTAAGAAACTCGACATCACAAAACAACTTCAAAATCATGTTTTGCTCTTCTTTAAACCCAAACACTCAACTTAGCTTTTAAAAAAGTAAAAAGCTAACAGCATCCTCAAGAAAAACTCCTAGCCCCATAAGTGGAGTGTTTCCTCAGCAGACACCAGCATCATTGTTATACACAAAATGGAACAGAAACAATACAAAAGTAATGAAGACATTGACCAAAATCAACAGTTGCCGTGGTTTCTGTACCTGAGAAGGACCACAAAAACATCCATCACTCAACACCAAAAATAAAAACAAAACCCTAGAGAAAACCACAGCACAAAAAAGCTGAGTAATTATCGCACACATAAAAACTAGAGTAGCTTAAAACACAGAGCTCTGAAAAAAACCTCCCCCCAAAAAAACCAAAACCTCCCCAAACACCTTACCTTGAAGAGAGCCAAACCCTATAGGAACTGCCTGCAGGAAAGCTGGGCCTTATATACCCCAGGCCCTACCCACCACCCCTCCCACAATGCCCTGGCTCAGGGCTGGGGCAAACCACCAGCTGGGACAGAAGCACCCTGACAAGGTACAGCTGGGTCTGATTTTATTTGGGTTTGGCCTTTTGGCTGCTTTTGGTCTTTAGGTTTTTGGTTTTATTTTTCTGGCTTAGATTCACATTCAAAACTCACAGACAACACAGTTCTACAGAATTAGGCTCAGAATTACATTTGGTTTCAGACCATGCAGGGATTCTCTGTCTGAGCTCCCGGGGCTCAGGCTCACACAGGGTTACTTCCTCACAGCCTGGCTCACACTCAAACATTTCAACTGCATGGACACTCTAGCTCAGGCTCTTGCTCACTGAGGCTCCATCTGCCTTGGTCTGGCTCCCACATCCGCACGAATCTCACATTGAGACTAACACAGACTCCCTGGCTCAGGCTCACTCTCACATGTTAACTAAAGAAAGGTATTCAGATGACTCAGCCCAGGTGACCTATGCTTACAACACCCAAGTAGCAACTTATTTCAGGGTCCTGTCATTTTCATACAACTACAGTCATCTTTTCTTGTTAGTGTTTTCCAGGTGTGTCTGGGTTCGAATAAAAGGATGGAAAACCTCTGAAGGCCAGTGGATGAGCAGCAAAGCTCTGGGAGCAGGAGATGGGACTTTCTGAAGGAAGGGTGCAGCTTCCATCTGTCTCTCAGTGTGTGCATGTTTGCATTTCTGTTGGGTGCTGCAGGTAACTCTGGAGAGGTGAAGGTGCAAACTGAGGAGGGCTGTGAGGAGGTAAGGGGTTTGTGTGTGTGTGTGTGTGTGTGGTGGCTGGGTGCTGAGGAGAACGTGGCCAAGGGGCTCAGTATTTGTGGTTGAGATTGCAGGGCCGGCCCTCTACCTTTGGAGTCGGATGAGCGATGGAGGTGAGTCAGGATCACAACCGGATCAGGAGAAGGATCCTGGGGTTGGCCCCTTTTTGCAAACACCCTGGTTATTTGTCTTTATTGTCCTCGTAGGACCTGGAGGGAAGGAGAGGCCCAGTGTCAGAGCCTATTACCGGATTGGAACAGGCGAGCAGAATGTGGAGGAGCTTTGCAGCAGGAAGAGGGTTGTCACAGATTAGGCCAGCACTGGGGAGTGGGGTGCTGGTGATGATGGTGGCCCCCACAGTGCATTCCTGTTGGTTCTTTTGTTTCTTGCAGGTGATAAAGAGGAACTCGTCAACTGTGGCAAGATCCCAGGACCCTGATGTGTGTGTTCTGAGCATCAAGGCCAGCTTGAGACCCATGGCACTATGGAAGCCAAGTAGAGGGACTCCTGCTTGGGCCTGAAGGGTGGGGGACAAGGTCAGGATGTCAGGAAGGGGCTTGCAATGTAGCATGGGGCTGAGGGAAAGGCAGGGGGCTCCTGTGCAGCATGAGCTGACCGTGGGTAGGGCACCTACAGCTGGATTGTGTTATGGAGTGAGGGTGTCACCCACAGCCCTTCCCTCAGTGCCCTGGGGCGGCGGGGGCAAGCCCCCAGCTGGGGTAAAAGCAGCCTGACAATGCACAGCTGGGGCTTATTTTGTCTGCCCTGCGTTCATTGGCTGCTCCTGGGCTTTAATGCTCTGCCTTTCTCTGTCTGGGTTGCACTCACATTCAGAACTCACAGGTCTCCAGTCTCTGTCTCAAAGAGCCTGGCTCAGAATCATACTGCATTTCAAGCCATGCAGGCACTCTGGGTCTGAGACCCTGCGTGTGAAACGCTGGGACTCAGGTTCACATTCTGTATCCACAGACCTACAAAGGTTTTCTCTCACACAGACTGGCTTATAATCATACTCACATTTAAACTGCACAGATGCTCTTTGGATCAGACTTGGGCTTACACTCTTTTAGGCTTCATCTGACACTGACTCATCCATCCCCATAGATACCACATTGATTTTATCACAGACTTCTTGGTTCAGACTCTCTGGCTGAGACTCCCTGGCTCAAACTCACCCTCACTGTCAAGCTGAACAATGCCTTTCCGAGGACTCAGTCAGGGTGAGCAGTGTTTAGAGCACCCAAACAACAACTCATTTTAGGGTTGGCTGCACTGTCTATTTCTCTTTCAATCTGTGCCTGTTTCTAGTTTATTTGTAGGTGCCACAGGTAACTCAAGAGAGCAGAAGCTACCAAATGAGGAGGGCTGTGAGAAGGTAAGTGGGTTGTGTGGGGGGGTGGTGATTAAGAGTTGAAAATAACATGGTAAAGGAGTCAGTAATTGTGTGTGTTATTGCAGGCCCTGCCTTTTATCTCTGGAGTCAGAGGAGTGCTTGCAGTGAAGTAGGGAGGTAACCACAGGGGTTGTGGGGGTCAGTTGCTTTTTGCAAACACCATGCTCATTTCTTTCTCTTGTACTCCTAGGTCATGGAAGGTAGGAGAAGCCCATCATTGTTTTTGCAGTAGATTCCGAGTAGATGAGCTTAATGTTGAGAAGACAAAGGAGAGTTACAGAAGGTACTGGCCTCCGTGACTGGAGTGATGGTGATGGCGGCCAGCATGGCGTGTTCCAGTTTGTTTGTTTGTTTGTTTGTTTTGTGGCAGATGATGAAGAGGAACTTGGCAACGGCCGCAACATGGCTGGAGTCTGCTGCAGGAGTTGTGAGCAGTGAGGCTGCCTGGCGAGCCATGGCACTCTGCAGGCTAAGTAGAGGGACTCCTTTACGGGGCAGGGGGTGGGGGAGAATGTCAGAATGGCGGGAAGGGGTTTGAAATGTAGCGTTGGGACGTAGCATCTGAGCCGGAATGTCAGAAGGTGGGAGAACGCGCTCGGAGGTGCCTGGGAAGGGCAGGGTCAGCTCTAGTGAAGGTAGGGACTCGGAGTGAAATGCCAGGATGAAAAGGTGACGTTTGTGGGGCTTAAGTCCGGGGTGTTGCGTGAGGGACGATTGGTGACGGTCCGTGGCGAAACACACAAAGGTGGGAGAGTACTGTTGGTCCCCTTTGGCTCCTCCCCGGAGCGTTCTGCTTTGGCTGCTTCCCGAGAAGTCGAGCTTTGGTTCCTACCCAGAAAGTTGTGCTTCAGAAGTGCCTGGGAAAGTCCCGACCCTTGGAGACCTCCGTAGCTCTCGGTGGCCGCTCCTTCCCACGTGGGCTGGCCCCCTGCGTGGCAATGAGCGTGCATTTTTGTGAGTCTGGAAGCCCGAGCCTCATGCTGTGCGAGGGAGGCAGAAGCTCATCCCACCCAGGCGAAGGTTGCCTGCGCGGGGACGCCCGCTGAGGTTGAGCCTGCCGCCTCGCACTGCCGTGATGATGATTCTCGGAGCTGCTTTGCTGATGGTCTCCACAGGGTCCTTGGGGTTGGGAAGAGAAGCAAACATGATGAGAAGTAGCCTTTACTATCTCTGTAGTTTCCGATATGAGTAAAGTAGTTGAGAGTTGTATGTTTGTCTCTGGTTTTCTCTCCCCTGGAATTCTTGAACTCTGGAACATATGTGGTGGGGTTTTATCATCGCAGTGTAGCTCTCTGCTCTTGAAGATGTGTGTGAATGGCCAGAAGAGCTGTGGGAAGAAGCTTGGAATGAATGAGTCAGGGCCCGAGAGTCTGCTTGGGAGTGTATTTCGAGTTAGTGTCTGAGGCAGAGCGTCGGAGCGTCTGTGTTCAGAGTGTCTGAATGTCTGTCTGCGTCTGGTTGTCAGCCGAAGTCTGAGAGGGAGTCTGGCCTGAGACGTAGAGGCAGAAGCAGCTTTTGTTTGGGGTTGCTGTGAATCATGGCAGGTTGTTGTTGCAGATGGGGAGATGGTTAGCAAGGTGTCAGAGGCTGCTGTAGGAGGCTTGAGAGGAGCGATGGTACCAGGTGGGTGAACTTGTTGTGTCAGAAGGAAGGTATGCCTTATTCTCCTGGCTGGCTTATGACTTGCTGTATGTTTTTCTTTGGCAGGTGGGGAGCGAGGAGCAAAGGGAGATGGGTGCCCTGGAGCTGACTTGGGCCAGGTGAGCTCTGCTTAGCTGACTGAAGCAGCAAGAGTTTGAGAGTCTTGTAGTTTTTGCGGAATTAGGATGAGCTCTTAATGTTGTGTTCTGCAGGCGGTGCACGGCCTGAAAGCAGAGAACCCAAGATCTGCCAAGGCCAGTGGACAAGCAGCAGGGTGATGGGAGAGGGAGATGGCACATGATGAGGGAAGGGTGCAGCTTGGAGCCCTCTGTAAGTGTGTATCTGCTTCTGTTTATTTTCCAGGTGGTGTAGCTGACTTGGAGGAGGTTAAGGGGCAAACTGTGGAGGGCTGTGAGGAGGTAAGGGGTTTGTGTCTGTGTATCGCTGCTCAGGGTTGAGAATATAATGGCAAAGGGGTTAAGTATTTGTGTTTGGTATTGCAGGTCTTGCCATCTACCTTTGGAGTCGGATGAGTGCTTGAGGTGAGTCAGGGAGGTAACAATAGGGGTTATGGGTTAGGCGATTCTTGCAGGCACAACGGTCATTTGTCTCTATTGTACTTCTAGGTCTTGGAGGGCAGCAGAGGCCCGGCATCATACTTCGCAGTCAATTTGGACATGAGAGCACCAGGTTAAAGAGCATTGGAGGAGGCAGAGGGTTGTTATGGAACAGGCTGGTGTGGATGGCTGAGGTGGTGGCAGTGACAGCTAGCACAAGTGTGTTCCCATTTGTTTGTTTGTTGCAGATTATGAAGAGGAACTTGGCAGCTGCGGCAAGATCCCAGGACTTTGATGTGGGAGTTCGGAGCACCGAGGCTGCCTCAAGATCCATGGCACAATGAAAGTTAAGTACAGAGACTTTGCTTTGTGACCCGAGGGTGGCAGACAAGGTCGGGATGGCAGGAAGGGGTATGAAATGTAGCATGGGGCTGAGGAAAAGGCAGTGGGGTGTTTTCCAGCAGTATCTTACCTTTGCAAGGGCACCTCCAGCTTGACAGTGTTATGGAGAGCCAATGTCTCTGTTTTGTATCACCGCTTTTTGGGTCTCTGTGTCTTCGTGCCTCCTTGAGCTGAAGGCAATCCGTCCACCTTTTGGGCCCCATCACGTGGATCTTGACCGTTTGTGTCAGTCTCTTTAAGTGCTGATCAGGCGTTCCTTTTCCAGCTTTCTAAGCGTGAAGCATGACACAGCTTTTGTCTTAGAGTCAGTAGTCTTCTGGGGCTTTGCTCCAGGCTGCCTTTTAAGCTCGGTTCTTTGAGCATCCCTGATCATTGGATAGGGCTTTGTCCCTGTGTTTTCATGCTTGTAGGTCTTGAAGTCGGGCTTGTTGTGCGTCCACTGTGTCAGTTTTGGCGGTCAGCGTAGGAATCACTTGTTTATGTCAGACGTTGTTCTGGGGCTCCTCATGAGCCCAGTTTCCTTGCTCCTGCAGGTCTGCAGGTTGTCTGGCCAGATGTAGTGTTCCATCTGAGAGGTACTTTTCCACTGGAGAGTTTTCTCTTTTTGGGGTCACAATGTCTGTAGTGTTATGTGTGGGTGTGTGTTTTCCTTGGAGCTACTCTGCCCATGATCTGAATTTGGGGGCAGGTGGAACACCAATAGTGGGAGTCCATGCTGAACCTCTGGCCATGTCCTGACTGTAGGGGCAAGGGTTTTACTTTTCTTTAGGATGGAGCAGGATGAGTAGGCAATAAATGCTGTTGAATGTTGTGGACACATTTGGAGGTACCTGGGAGCGGAAGGGTCAGCTCTAGTGAAGGTAGGGACTCGGAGTGAAATGCCAGGATGAAAAGGTGACGTTTGTGGGGCTTAAGTCCGGGGTGTTGCGTGAGGGACGATTGGTCACGGTCCGTGGCGAAACACACAAAGGTGGGAGAGTACTGTTGGTCCCCTTTGGCTCCTCCCCGGAGCGTTCTGCTTTGGCTGCTTCCTGAGAAGTCGAGCTTTGGTTCCTACCCAGAAAGTTGTGCTTTAGAAGTGCCTGGAAAAGTCCCGACCCTTGGAGACCTCCGTAGCTCTCGGTGGCCGCTCCTTCCCACGTGGGCTGGCCCCCTGCGTGGCAATGAGCGTGCATTTTTGTGAGTCTGGAAGCCCGAGCCTCATGCTGTGCGAGGGAGGCAGAAGCTCATCCCACCCAGGCGAAGGTTGCCTGCGCGGGGACGCCCGCTGAGGTTGAGCCTGCCGCCTCGCACTGCCGTGATGATGATTCTCGGAGCTGGTTTGCTGATGGTCTCCACAGGGTCCTTGGGGTTGGGAAGAGAAGCAAACATGATGAGAAGTAGCCTTTACTATCTCTGTAGTTTCCGATATGAGTAAAGTAGTTGAGAGTTGTATGTTTGTCTCTGGTTTTCTCTCCCCTGGAATTCTTGAACTCTGGAACATATGTGGTGGGGTTTTATCATCGCAGTGTAGCTCTCTGCTCTTGAAGATGTGTGTGAATGGCCAGAAGAGCTGTGGGAAGAAGCTTGGAATGAATGAGTCAGGGCCCGAGAGTCTGCTTGGGAGTGTATTTCGAGTTAGTGTCTGAGGCAGGGCGTCGGAGCGTCTGTGTTCAGAGTGTCTGAATGTCTGTCTGCGTCTGGTTGTCAGCCGAAGTCTGAGAGGGAGTCTGGCCTGAGACTTAGAGGCAGAAGCAGCTTTTGTTTGGGGTTGCTGTGAATCATGGCAGGTTGTTGTTGCAGATGAGGAGATGGTTAGCAACGTGTCAGAGGCTGCTGTAGGAGGCTTGAGAGGAGCGATGGTACCAGGTGGGTGAACTTGTTGTGTCAGAAGGAAGGTATGCCTTATTCTCCTGGCTGGCTTATGACTGGCTGTATGTTTTTAATTTGGAGGTGGGGAGCGAGGAGCAAAGGGAGATCTCTGCCCCCGAGGTGACTTGGGCCAGGTGAGCTATGCTGCGCAGAGTGAAGCAGCAAGTGATGGAGTGTCTTGTAGTTTTTGTGGAATTTGAAACATGCCTTGCGTTGTGTTCTGTAGGCGATACACGGTCTGAAAGCAGAGAACCGAAGATGTGGAAAGGCCAGCGGACGAGCAGTAAGGTGACGAGAGAGGGAGATGGCACGTGGTGAGGGAAGGGTGCAGCTTTGAGCCCTCTCTGAGCGTGTATCTGCTTCTGTTTCAGGTAGCGCAGCCGAGCCTGGAGAGGTGATGGTGCAAACTGCGGAGAGCTGTGAGGAGGTAAGGGGTTTGTGTGCGTGTGTGTGTGTTGGGTGGGCGTTGAGGAGAACGTGGTAAAGGGGCTCAGTATTTGTGTTTGGGATTGCAGGTAGAGGGTGTAGTGTGTGAGCTTAGGGTCTGCTTGGAGGGCTTGGTGTCTAATGTATAAGCTCAGGGTCTGCTTGGAGGACTTAGGGTGAAATTTGTGACATTAGGGTCTCATTTTTGAGTTTAGGTTCTGCTTGGAGGTCTTAGTGTCCAATTTGTGATCTTAGGGTCTGCTTGCAGGTCTTAGTGTCTCATTTGATATCTTAAGGTGTGCTTGGAGGACTTAGGGTCTAATTTGTGTTCTCAGGGTCTAATTTGGGATCTTCGGGTCCGCTTGGCGCGCTTGGTGTCCGCTTGGCGTGCTTGGTGAGGGTGCAGCTTTAAGCCCTCTCTGAGCGTGTATCTGTTTCTTTTTCAGGTGGCGCAGGCAAGCCTGGAGAGGTGATGGCGCAAACTGCGGAGAGCTGAGAGGAGGTAAGGGGTTTGTGTGCGTGTGGTGGGTGGGCGTTGAGGAGAAGGTGGCAAAGGGGTCAGTATTTGTGTTTGGGATTGCAGGGCCTGCCCTCTACCTTTGGAGTCGGATGAGCGCTGGAGGTGAGTCAGGGAGGTAAGGAGAAGGACGGTGGAGTCGGTCCCTTTTTGCAAAGACCCTGGTCATTTCTCTCTGCTGTCCTCCTAGGGCGCGGAGGGCAGGGGAGGCCCGGCGTCACACTCTGGCACCGATTTGGGACAATCAAGGCGAGCACAATGTCGAGGAGCTTTGGAGGAGGCAGACTGTTGTCCCGGGACAGGCCGGTGTAGTTCAGGTGGAGTGACGGTGATGGCGGCCAGCATGGCGTGTTCCAGTTTGTTTGCTTGTTTGTTTGTTTTGTGGCAGATGATGAAGAGGAACTTGGCAACGGCCGCAACATGGCTGGAGTCTGCTGCAGGAGTTGTGAGCAGTGAGGCTGCCTGGCGAGCCATGGCACTCTGCACGCTAAGTAGAGGGACTCCTTTACGGGGCAGGGGGTGGGGGAGAATGTCAGAATGGCGGGAAGGGGTTTGAAATGTAGCGTTGGGACGTAGCATCTGAGCCGGAATGTCAGAAGGTTGGAGAATGCGCTCGGAGGTGCCTGGGAAGGGCAGGGTCAGCTCTAGTGAAGGTAGGGACTCGGAGTGAAATGCCAGGATGAAAAGGTGACGTTTGTGGGGCTTAAGTCCGGGGTGTTGCGTGAGGGACGATTGGTGACGGTCCGTGGCGAAACACACAAAGGTGGGAGAGTACTGTTGGTCCCCTTTGGCTCCTCCCCGGAGCGTTCTGCTTTGGCTGCTTCCCGAGAAGTCGAGCTTTGGTTCCTACCCAGAAAGTTGTGCTTTAGAAGTGCCTGGAAAAGTCCCGACCCTTGGAGACCTCCGTAGCTCTCGGTGGCCGCTCCTTCCGACGTGGGCTGGCCCCCTGCGTGGCAATGAGCGTGCATTTTTGTGAGTCTGGAAGCCCGAGCCTCATGCTGTGCGAGGGAGGCAGAAGCTCATCCCACCCAGGCGAAGGTTGCCTGCGCGGGGACGCCCGCTGAGGTTGAGCCTGCCGCCTCGCACTGCCGCGATGATGATTCTCGGAGCTGCTTTGCTGATGGTCTCCACAGGGTCCTTGGGGTTGGGAAGAGAAGCAAACATGATGAGAAGTAGCCTTTACTATCTCTGTAGTTTCCGATATGAGTAAAGTAGTTGAGAGTTGTATGTTTGTCTCTGGTTTTCTCTCCCCTGGAATTCTTGAACTCTGGAACATATGTGGTGGGGTTTTATCATCGCAGTGTAGCTCTCTGCTCTTGAAGATGTGTGTGAATGGCCAGAAGAGCTGTGGGAAGAAGCTTGGAATGAATGAGTCAGGGCCCGAGAGTCTGCTTGGGAGTGTATTTCGAGTTAGTGTCTGAGGCAGAGCGTCGGAGCGTCTGTGTTCAGAGTGTCTGAATGTCTGTCTGCGTCTGGTTGTCAGCCGAAGTCTGAGAGGGAGTCTGGCCTGAGACGTAGAGGCAGAAGCAGCTTTTGTTTGGGGTTGCTGTGAATCATGGCAGGTTGTTGTTGCAGATGGGGAGATGGTTAGCAAGGTGTCAGAGGCTGCTGTAGGAGGCTTGAGAGGAGCGATGGTACCAGGTGGGTGAACTTGTTGTGTCAGAAGGAAGGTATGCCTTATTCTCCTGGCTGGCTTATGACTTGCTGTATGTTTTTCTTTGGCAGGTGGGGAGCGAGGAGCAAAGGGAGATGGGTGCCCTGGAGCTGACTTGGGCCAGGTGAGCTCTGCTTAGCTGACTGAAGCAGCAAGAGTTTGAGAGTCTTGTAGTTTTTGCGGAATTAGGATGAGCTCTTAATGTTGTGTTCTGCAGGCGGTGCACGGCCTGAAAGCAGAGAACCCAAGATCTGCCAAGGCCAGTGGACAAGCAGCAGGGTGATGGGAGAGGGAGATGGCACATGATGAGGGAAGGGTGCAGCTTGGAGCCCTCTGTAAGTGTGTATCTGCTTCTGTTTATTTTCCAGGTGGTGTAGCTGACTTGGAGGAGGTTAAGGGGCAAACTGTGGAGGGCTGTGAGGAGGTAAGGGGTTTGTGTCTGTGTATCGCTGCTCAGGGTTGAGAATATAATGGCAAAGGGGTTAAGTATTTGTGTTTGGTATTGCAGGTCTTGCCATCTACCTTTGGAGTCGGATGAGTGCTTGAGGTGAGTCAGGGAGGTAACAATAGGGGTTATGGGTTAGGCGATTCTTGCAGGCACAACGGTCATTTGTCTCTATTGTACTTCTAGGTCTTGGAGGGCAGCAGAGGCCCGGCATCATACTTCGCAGTCAATTTGGACATGAGAGCACCAGGTTAAAGAGCATTGGAGGAGGCAGAGGGTTGTTATGGAACAGGCTGGTGTGAATGGCTGAGGTGGTGGCAGTGACAGCTAGCACAAGTGTGTTCCCATTTGTTTGTTTGTTGCAGATTATGAAGAGGAACTTGGCAGCTGCGGCAAGATCCCAGGACTTTGATGTGGGAGTTCGGAGCACCGAGGCTGCCTCAAGATCCATGGCACAATGAAAGTTAAGTACAGAGACTTTGCTTTGTGACCCGAGGGTGGCAGACAAGGTCGGGATGGCAGGAAGGGGTATGAAATGTAGCATGGGGCTGAGGAAAAGGCAGTGGGGTGTTTTCCAGCAGTATCTTACCTTTGCAAGGGCACCTCCAGCTTGACAGTGTTATGGAGAGCCAATGTCTCTGTTTTGTATCACCGCTTTTTGGGTCTCTGTGTCTTCGTGCCTCCTTGAGCTGAAGGCAATCCGTCCACCTTTTGGGCCCCATCACGTGGATCTTGACCGTTTGTGTCAGTCTCTTTAAGTGCTGATCAGGCGTTCCTTTTCCAGCTTTCTAAGCGTGAAGCATGACACAGCTTTTGTCTTAGAGTCAGTAGTCTTCTGGGGCTTTGCTCCAGGCTGCCTTTTAAGCTCGGTTCTTTGAGCATCCCTGATCATTGGATAGGGCTTTGTCCCTGTGTTTTCATGCTTGTAGGTCTTGAAGTCGGGCTTGTTGTGCGTCCACTGTGTCAGTTTTGGCGGTCAGCGTAGGAATCACTTGTTTATGTCAGACGTTGTTCTGGGGCTCCTCATGAGCCCAGTTTCCTTGCTCCTGCAGGTCTGCAGGTTGTCTGGCCAGATGTAGTGTTCCATCTGAGAGGTACTTTTCCACTGGAGAGTTTTCTCTTTTTGGGGTCACAATGTCTGTAGTGTTATGTGTGGGTGTGTGTTTTCCTTGGAGCTACTCTGCCCATGATCTGAATTTGGGGGCAGGTGGAACACCAATAGTGGGAGTCCATGCTGAACCTCTGGCCATGTCCTGACTGTAGGGGCAAGGGTTTTACTTTTCTTTAGGATGGAGCAGGATGAGTAGGCAATAAATGCTGTTGAATGTTGTGGACACATTTGGAGGTACCTGGGAGCGGAAGGGTCAGCTCTAGTGAAGGTAGGGACTCGGAGTGAAATGCCAGGATGAAAAGGTGACGTTTGTGGGGCTTAAGTCCGGGGTGTTGCGTGAGGGATGATTGGTCACGGTCTGTGGCGAAACACACAAAGGTGGGAGAGTACTGTTGGTCCCCTTTGGCTCCTCCCCGGAGCGTTCTGCTTTGTCTGCTTCCCGAGAAGTCGAGCTTTGGTTCCTACCCAGAAAGTTGTGCTTTAGAAGTGCCTGGAAAAGTCCCGACCCTTGGAGACCTCCGTAGCTCTCGGTGGCCGCTCCTTCCCACGTGGGCTGGCCCCCTGCGTGGCAATGAGCGTGCATTTTTGTGAGTCTGGAAGCCCGAGCCTCATGCTGTGCGAGGGAGGCAGAAGCTCATCCCACCCAGGCGAAGGTTGCCTGCGCGGGGACGCCCGCTGAGGTTGAGCCTGCCGCCTCGCACTGCCGCGATGATGATTCTCGGAGCTGGTTTGCTGATGGTCTTCACGGGGTCCTTGGGGTTGGGAAGAGAAGCAAACATGATGAGAAGTAGCCTTTACTATCTCTGTAGTTTCCGATATGAGTAAAGTAGTTGAGAGTTGTATGTTTGTCTCTGGTTTTCTGTCCCCTGGAATTCTTGAACTCTGGAACATATGTGGTGGGGTTTTATCATTGCAGTGTAGCTCTCTGCTCTTGAAGATGTGTGTGAATGGCCAGAAGAGCTGTGGGAAGAAGCTTGGAATGAATGAGTCAGGGCCCGAGAGTCTGCTTGGGAGTGGGTATGAGATTATATCTAGAGTTAGTGTCTGAGGCAGTGTCTTCGTGTCTCTAGGCTCTTTTCAAATCTCTGTTCTCTTGATGTCCCTGTTCATTGCTTAGGACATTGTCTGTGCATTTTTATGCTTGTAGGTCTTTAAGTTGGGGTTTTTGCCTGTCCATCGTGTCAGTTTTGGTGGTTGTTTCTGGAATCGCGTGGTAGTGTTGGACTTTGTTCTCGGGCTCCTGAGGAGCCCTGTTGCCTTGCTCTTGTGGCTGTGCAGATGATCTGGGCAGGTCTTGTGTTCCAGGTGGGAGGTAGTCTACCACTGTATGTTTTTCTCTCTCTTTGGTGTCACAGAGTCTGTAGTGTTCTTTGTGTGTGCGTGTTTGTCTGGGAGTTGTTCTACTTCTGGTCTGTAGTTGGGCCAGGTGGAGTATCTAAAGTGCAAGCTTACGTGCACCATGATTAGAGGCCAAGCTTGTGTGTTTTCTTGGGTTGGAGGTTACAAGTTCTGAGCTTATCAAGAGTCTTTAGGTAAGAAGTTGCGTGGGTATTAACTGAGTTGTTTTTTAGCAGCTCAGTGATAATTTTGCAATTGGTTTTTAGGTATCTCTTAGGAAGCACTTGTCAATGTGGTGTAAGTAGCCTTGTACAAGGAGCTGTGCCAGAGATGCGCAGCAATGGGTAGAGACTCAAACAGATCCCATAGAGATCGAACACCGGTCACATGAGGGGAGGGGGGAGGGGGCGGTGTGGCACCGGGCGCCGCTCGCTGCTGCCGTCCTGTGTCCAGAGTTGGGTACTGCAGCGCGGGCTCCGCGCATGAGCCGTGGTGCTGCCTTGGTCCCCGCTGCTGCCCCCGGAAGTGGCCGGTGTCACGTGGTGGCCGGTGGCTCCCGGTGAGCAATGGCCGCCGCGGCGCCGGGTTCGGGGGGGTGCGGGCGGGCGGGCGCGCGGGGTAGTCGTGGCCGCAGCCCGGTGTTCGCGCGCTGGCTCCGGTCCCTCCGCGCGCCGTTTCGGTGTCGCCTGCGCAGCGGCCGGGAGCAGCATGGCGGCGGGCAGGGTCCGGGTCCCGGCAGCGGCGGCAGCCGGTGAGATCCGAGCCCAGCGGGGGTCCGGGGTTATCGGGGAGGCGAGCGAGCCCGGCCGCGCGTCCCTTGGGGGGGCGCTGAGGGGCGTCTCCCGCGCGCTGGCCGCCCGGCGCGGGAAGCTTCCCAGCGCCCGGTGCTCGGTACTGGGGGGAGTAAAGCCCCGGGGGGGGGTTGCCCGGAGGTCCTTAATTCACCCTGTGCCTGTATTGGTAGGGAAAGGGGTGCAGATGGAAATAGCCGTTTAGAAAGTAGCCGAGGAATTCCCTGTTCCTTTGCTCTGATCTAAACCTGCAGTTAGGTTGGAAATGAGCCTGTTCCCTGTAGCTTTAAGGGGCTAAAAGATTTCGTGGAGAGCGAACTTCTCTCTCCAGGAAATGAGTGAGGTCTGCGGCAGGGGCAGGGGCAGGGCTCCTTGCCCTCCTTTTGCTCTGCCAATAGACCTTGCTGTGTTGTGCCCTGGGGGACCCCACCCAGCTCATCACAGCCTTTGCTGAGACTGTCAGCGAGGATTTCAGTTGCTGCTGCTGCTCTCCTGGTTTCCCCCGCTTTGGACACCTGCCTTGCTCCAGTAAAGTCTTCAGGTTTCTTCAGAAATGCTTCGTATTCTAGGTGCAGAGACAGCGTGGTGAGGGAGCCGATCCAGATCTCGATCTGTGTTGCAAGGTGCTCGCAGCAGGAGACGCATCGAGTTACCAGGCTGGGTGGCTTTAGGGCTTCTCTGTTTATGCTGAATGATTTTGAGTCTCAACCTGTTGAGAACGGGCAGAACCTTTATTTGCTCTGCTGCTGACTTGCCCTGGCCGTCGAGCTGAAGGCTTTAGATGCGGGAGCTTGCTCACGGCGTTTTCTGCCATCTAAAAATGATGCCGTCTAAAGGTTAAACGGAGTTTCTCTCATTAAAGCTTTACAAATGCCCTTTGAATCCTAGTGCTTTCAGAGAGTGAGACAGCTGTGGATGGCCCAGTGCGCAGCCCGTGCGTCCAGCGCCCTCCAGGACAGAATATGTCTGAGCTGACCGGTCACTGCGTGCGGCTGACAATGAGTGTAGTGTCCCAGGAGGGTACGTGAGGAGGAGTTGGGAATGTTGCAGGACTTGTTTCTGGGGAAGTCTCTGCTTTCTGGGTTGTCCTGGTGCTCTGGGGACAGGCTCCTGGCCGTGCGTTGTCTGTGCAGGTGTCCAGCAGGCTCCGTGCTTCGTCACGGAGTCACGTCCTGCGCCGAGGTGACTCTTAGTTGCTGTTGTAGCTCAAGCACAGGCCCTCGCCCATGGCTGCAGTCGCCGTGAGCGCTGGTTTTCGTACGTACGGGTTTTTGCAGGGGATTGTCTCTTGTGTGAAGCGCTCGCTTGGGATTTCCACGTTAGAGACACAGGTGTCATGTTTTCCCCTTGGTTTGCCTGCGTTGAGCAGGAAGAAGAACAAGAACGTGCGGCAGAGATGGGTAAAGAAGAGAAAGGGGAAGAAGCAAGCCCAGACGGCCGTGCGGAAGATGCCAGCGAAGAGCAGGGAAAAGAGAAGCAGCGGTCTCCAGGTCAGGCAAAAGCTGCCCCTCCCAGAGCAGAGTCCCAGCAGAGGAGAAGTTGGAGACTCAGGTGAGCTTCACGCTGGGGGAATGGGTCTTGGGTTTTGGTGTCTGAGAAGCTGAATGGTGAGAAATGGTGGCGAGGTTCAGGCAGGCCTCGGTCAGGCGCAGCAGCGAAGCAGCCATTTCTTGAACAGCACTGCAAAACCGGGTGTCCTGGCAAGGAGGCACTCACAGCGAAGGCAGACCTTGGGTTTCTATTTCTTATCCCATCCACAAGTTCCCTCCCTTGTTTTCCCATTGGTTGGGGACTCCAAGGTTTACAGTCTCTCTGACGCTTATAATCTCCGTTTTAAGCTATTTTGGGCCATTTGTACCCCATTTTTTCCCCATTTCTAACCCATTTTTGCCCTTTCCGACCTTGTTTTAACCCATTTTTCCCAATTGCTAACCCAATTTTTTCCCATTTCTAACCCATTGTAAGTCTTTTTTGGCTATTTCTAAAGCATTTTTGGCCATTTCTATTCCGTTCTTCCCATTTCTTGCCTCTTTTAAACCTTATTTGGCTATTTCTAACCCATTTTTGCTTATTTTTAACCCATTTTTGCCCATTTCTATCCCATTGTAAGTCTTTTGGCTATTTCTAAAACCATTTTTGGCCATTTCTATTCCATTTTTGCCCATTTCTTACCTGTTTGAAACCTTATTTGGCTATTTCTAACCCATTGTTCCTTATTACTGACCCATTTTTCCCCATTTCTAACCCATTTTAAGTCTTTTTTGGTTATTTCTGAACAGTTTATGTCTATTTGTAGCCTGTTTTAAGCTTAGCTATTTTTAAACTGCTTTGGGGCTATTTGTAAGCCTTTTTTGCTCAATTTGAACTCTTTTAAGATATTTTGGCCCTTTCCCAACCATTTTTGTCCAGTTCTTACCCATTCCTTGCCATTTCTAACCCATGTTTGCCCTTTCCGACGTTGTTTTAACCCATTTTTCCCCATTTCTAACCTCTTTTTCCCCTTTCTTAACTTGTTTTAACCCATTTTTCCCCATTTCTAACCCATTGTAATCCACTTTTGGCCATTTCTATTCCATTTTTTCCCATTTCTTACCTGTTTGAAACCTTATTTGGCTTTTTCTAACCCATTTTTCCCCATTTCTAATCCATTGTAAGGCTTTTTTAGCAATTTCTGAACAGTTTATGGCTATTTGTAGCCTGTTTTAAGCTTTTCTTAGCTATTGCCAAACTGGTTGGGTTTTTTTCTAAGCCTTTTTTGCCCAATTTGAACTCTTTTTAAGCCATTTTGTCCATTTCTGAACAATTTTTGTCCAGTTCTTACCCATTTCTTGCCATTTCTAATCCATTATTGCCCTTTCCTGTCTTGCTTTAACCCATTTTTCCCCATTTCTATCCCATTTTTGTCTTTTCCTAACTTGGTTTAACCCATTTTTGCCCATTTCTAACCCATTTTTGCCAATTTCTAACCCATTTTTGCCCATTTCTAACCCATTGTAAGTCTTTTTTGGCTATTTCTAAACTGGTTTGGCCATTTCTATTCCATTCTTGCAAATTTCTGACCTGTTTTAAACCTCATTTGGCAATTTCTAACCCAATTTTGCTTATTTTTAACCCATTTTTCCCCATTTCTAACCCATCGTAAGTCTTTTCTGGCTATTTCTAAAACCTTTTTTGGCCATTTCTATTCCATTTTTGTCCATTTCTTACCTCTTTGAAACCTTATTTGGCTATTTCTAACCCATATTTGCCCATTTCTAACCCATTTTTCCCCATTTCTAACCCATTGTAAGTCTTTTTTGGCTATTTCTGAACAGTTTATGGCTATTCGTAGCCTGTTTTAAGCTTTTCTTAGCTATTTCTAAACTGGTTGGGGCTATTTCTAAGCCTTTTTTGCCCCATTAGAACTCTTTTTAAGATATTTTGGCCATTTCCAAACCATTTTTGTCTGTTTCATACCAATTTCTTGCCATCTCTAACCCATTTTTCCCTTTTCCTAACCTGGTTTAACCCATTTTTGCCCATTTCTAACCCATTTTTGCCCATTTCTAACCCATTTTTGCCCATTTCTAACCCATTTTTCCCCATTTCTAACCCTTTGTAAGTCTTTTTTGGCTATTTCTGAACAGTTCATGGCTATTTGTAGTCTGTTTTAAGATTTTCTTAGCTATTGCCAAACTGGTTTGGGGTATTTCTAAGTCCTTTTTTGCCCAAATTGAACTCTTTTTAAGCCATTTTGGCCCTTTCCCAACCATTTTTGTCCAGTTCTTACCAATTTCTTGCCATTTCTAATCCATTTTTGCCCTTTCCTGTCGTGTTTTAACTCATTTTTCCCCATTTCTAACCCATTTTTCCCTTTTCCTAACGTGGTTTAACCCATTTTTTCCCTATTCTAACCCATTTTTGCCCGTTTCTAACCCATTGTAAGTCTTTTTTGGCTATTTCTGAACAGTTTATGGCTATTTGTAGTCTATTTTAAGCTTTTGTTAGCTATTTCTAAACTGGTTTGGGCTATTTCTAAGCCTTTTTTGCCCCATTAGAACTCTTTTTAAGATATTTTGGCCATTTCCAAACCATTTTTGTCTGTTTCATACCAATTTCTTGCCACTTCTAACCCATTTTTCCCTTTTCCTAACTTGGTTTAACCCATTTTTGCCCATTTCTAACCCATTTTTGCCCATTTCTAACCCATTTTTGCCCATTTCTAACCCATTTTTGCAAGTCTTTTTTGGCTATTTCTGAACAGTTTATGGCTATTTGTAGCCTGTTTTAAGCTTTTCTTAGCTATTTCTAAACTGGTTTGGCCATTTCTATTCAGTTTTTCCCATTTCTTACCTCTTTTAAACCTCATTTGGCTATTTCTAACCCATTTTTGCTTATTTTTAACCCATTTTTCCCCATTTCTAACCCATCGTAAGACTTTTCTGGCTATTTCTAAAACCATTTTTGGCCATTTCTATTCCATTGTTGCCCATTTCTTACCTGTTTTTAACCTTATTTGGCTATTTCTAACCCATTTTTGCTTATTTTTAACCCATTTTTGCCCATTTCTATCCCATTGTAAGTCTTTTGGCTATTTCTAAAACCATTTTTGGCCATTTCTATTCCATTTTTGCCCATTTCTTACCTGTTTGAAACCTTATTTGGCTATTTCTAACCCATTGTTCCTTATTACTGACCCATTTTTTCCCCATTTCTAACCCATTGTAAGTGTTTTTTGGCTATTTCTGAACAGTTTATGGCTATTCGTAGCCTGTTTTAAGCTTTTCTTAGCTATTGCCAAAATGGTTGGGGCTATTTCTAAGCCTTTTTTGCCCAATTTGAACTCTTTTTAAGCCATTTTGGCCATTTCCCAACCATTTTTGTGCAGTTCTTACCCATTTCTAGCCATTTCTAACCCATTTTTGCCCTTTCTTGTCTTGTATTAACCCATTTTTGCCTATTTCTAACCCATTGTAAGTCTTTTGGCTATTTCTAAACTGGTTTGGTCTTTTCTATTCATTTTTGCACATTTCTTACCTGTTTTAAACCTCATTTGGCTATTTCTAACCCATTTTTGTCCATTTCTAACCCATTTTTCCCCATTTCTAACCCATTGTAAGGCTTTTTTGGCTATTTCTGAACAGTTTATGGCTATTTGTAGCCTGTTTTAAGCTTTTCTGGCTATTTCTAAACTGGTTGGGGCTATTTCTAAGCCTTTTTTGCCCCATTAGAACTCTTTTTAAGATATTTTGGCCATTTCCAAGCCATTATTGTCTGTTTCATACCTATTTCTTGCCATCTCTAACCCATTTTTGCCCTTTCCTGTCTTGTTTTAACCCATTTTTGCCCATTTCTAACCCATTTTTCCCCATTTCTAACGCATCGTAAGTCTTTTCGCTATTTCTAAAACCATTTTTGGCCATTTCTAACCCATTTTTCCCCATTTCTAACCCATTGTAAGTCTTTTTTGGCTATTTCTGAACAGTTTATGGCTATTTGTAGCCTGTTTTATGCTTTTGTTAGCTCTTGCCAAACTGGTTGGGGCTATTTCTAAGCCCTTTTGCCCAATTTGAACTCTTTTTAAGCCATTTTGCCCATTTCTGAACCATTTTTGTCTAGTTCCTACCAATTTCTTGCCATTTCTAATTCATTTTTGCCCTTTCCTGTCGTGTTTTAACCCAATTTTGCCCATTTCTAACCCATTGTCAGTCTTTTTTGGCTATTTCTAAACTGGTTTGGCCATTTCTATTCCATTCTTGCAAATTTCTGACCTGTTTTAAACCTCATTTGCCCTTTTCTAACCCATTTTTGCCCATTTCTAACCCATTGTACGTCTTTTTTGGCTATTTCTAAACTGGTTGGGGCCATTTCTATTCCATTCTTGCCCATTTCTTACCTGTTTGAAACCTTTTTTGGCTATTTCTAACCCATTGTTCCTTATTACTGACCCATTTTTTCCCCATTTCTAACCCATTGTAAGTCTTTTTTGGCTATTTCTGAACAGTTTATGGCTATTTGTAGCCTGTTTTAAGCTTTTCTTAGCTATTGCCAAACTGGTTGGTGCTATTTCTAAGCCTTTTTTGCCCAATTAGAATTCTTTTTAAGATATTTTGGCCATTTCCCAACCTTTTTTGTCTGTTTCATACCAATTTCTTGCCATCTCTAACCCATTTTTCCCTTTTCCTAACTTGGTTTAACCCATTTTTTCCCATTTCTAACCCATTTTTGCCTATTTCTAACCCATTGTAAGTCTTTTTTGGCTATTTCTGAACAGTTTATGGCTATTTGTAGCCTGTTTTAAGCTTTTCTTAGCTATTTCTAAACTGGTTTGGCCATTTCTATTCAGTTTTTCCCATTTCTTACCTCTTTTAAACCTCATTTGGCTATTTCTAACCCATTTTTGCTTATTTTTAACCCATTTTTCCCCATTTCTAACCCATCGTAAGACTTTCGGCTATTTCTAAAACCATTTTTGGCCATTTCTATTCCATTTTTGCCCATTTCTTACCTGTTTGAAACCTTATTTGGCTATTTCTAACCCATTGTTCCTTATTACTGACCCATTTTTTCCCCATTTCTAACCCATTGTAAGTCTTTTTTGGCAACTTCTGAACAGTTTATGGCTATTTGTAGCCTGTTTTAAGCTTTTCTAGTGTGAGGTGTCTCTGCCCATGGCAGGGGGGTTGGAACGAAATGATCTTTACATCCTTTCCAACCCTGACTATTCTATGATTTTATGATTTCTAAACTGGTTGGGGCTATTTCTAAGCCCTTTTGCCCAATTTGAACTCTTTTTAAGCCATTTTGGGCATTTCCCAACCATTTTTGTCCAGTTCTTACCAATTTCTTGCCATTTCTAACCCGTTTTTGCCCTTTCCTGTCTTGTTTTAACCCATTTTTGCCCATTTCTAACCCACTGTCAGTCTTTTTTGGCTATTTCTAAACTGGTTTGGCCATTTCTATTCCATTCTTGCACATTTCTTACCTGTTTTAAACCTCATTTGCCCATTTCTAACCCATTTTTGCCCATTTCTAACCCATTGTAAGTCTTTTTTGGCTATTTCTGAACAGTTTATGGCTATTTGTAGCCTGTTTTAAGCTTTTGTTAGGTATTGTCAAACTGGTTTGGGCTATTTCTAAGCCTTTTTTGCCCAATTAGAATTCTTTTTAAGATATTTTGGCCATTTCCAAACCATTTTTGTCTGTTTCATACCAATTTCTTGCCATCTCTAACCCATTTTTGCCCTTTCCTGTCTTGTTTTAACCCATTTTTGCCCATTTTTAACCCATTTTTGCCCATTTCTAACCCATTTTTCCCCATTTCTAACCCATTGTAAGGCTTTTTTGGCTATTTCTGAACAGTTTATGGCTATTTGTAGCCTGTTTTAAGCTTTTCTTAGCTATTTCTAAACTAGTTTGGCCATTTCTATTCAGTTTTTCCCATTTCTTACCTCTTTTAAACCTCATTTGGCTATTTCTAACCCATTTTTCCTTATTTTTAACCCATTTTTCCCCATTTCTAACCCATCGTAAGACTTTTCTGGCTATTTCTAAAACCATTTTTGGCCTTTTCTATTCCATTTTTGCCCGTTTCTTACCTGTTTGAAACCTTATTTGGCTATTTCTAACCCATTTTTTGCTTATTTTTAACCCATTTTTCCCCATTTCTATCCCATTGTAAGTCTTTTGGCTATTTATAAAACCATTTTTGGCCATTTCTATTCCATTTTTGCCCATTTCTTACCTGTTTGAAACCTTATTTGGCTATTTCTAACCCATTGTTCCTTATTACTGACCCATTTTTTCCCCATTTCTAACCCATTGTAAGTCTTTTTTGGCTATTTCTGAACAGTTTATGGCTATTTGTAGCCTGTTTTAAGCTTTTCTTAGCTATTGCCAAACTGGTTGGGGCTATTTCTAAGCCTTTTTTGCTCAATTTGAACTCTTTTTAAGACATTTTGGGCATTTCCCAACCATTTTTGTCCAGTTCTTACCAGTTTCTTGCCATTTCTAATCCATTTTTGCCCTTTCCTGTCGTGTTTTAACCCAATTTTGCCCATTTCTAACCCATTGTAAGTCTTTTCTGGCTATTTCTAAACTGGTTTGGCCATTTCTATTCCATTTTTGCACATTTCTTACCTGTTTTAAACCTCATTTGCCTATTTCTAATCCATTGTAAGTCTTTTTTGGCTATTTCTAAAAACATTTTTGGCCATTTCTATTCCATTTTTGCCCATTTCTTAACCTGTTTGAAACCTTATTTGGCTATTTCTAACCCATTTTTGCCCATTTCTAACCCATTTTTGCCCATTTCTAACCCATTGTAAGGCTTTTTTAGCAATTTCTGAACAGTTTATGGCTATTTGTAGCCTGTTTTAAGCTTTTCTTAGCTATTTCTAAGCTGGTTGGGGCTGTTTCTAAGCCTTTTTTGCCCAATTTGAACTCTATATAAGCCGTTTTGGCCCTTTCCCAACCATTTTTGTCCAGGTCTCTACCAGTTTTTTGCCCTTTCTAACCCATTTTATCCCTTTCCTATCTTGTTTTAACCCCTTTTTCCTCATTTCTAACCTATTTTTCCCCTTTCTTAACTTGTTTTAACCCATTTTTCCCCATTTCTAACCCACTTTTGTCTTTTCTTAACTTGGTTTCACCCATTTTTCCCCATTTCTAACCCATTTTTCCCCATTTCTAACCCATTGTAAGTCTTTTTTGGCTATTTCTGAACAGTTTATGGCTATCTGTAGCCTGTTTTAAGCTTTTCTTAGCTATTTCTAAACTGGTTGGGGCTATTTCTAAGCCTTTTTTGCCCAATTTGAACTCTTTTTAAGCCATTTTGGCCCTTTCCCAACCATTTTTGTCCAGGTCTCTACCAGTTTTTTGCCATTTCTAACCCATTTTTGACCTTTCCTGTCTTGTTTTTACCCATTTTTCCCATTTCTAACCCATTGTAAGTCTTTTTTGGCTATTTCTAAACCATTTTTGGCCATTTCTATTGCGTTTTTCCCATTTCTTACCTCTTTTAAACCTTATTTGGCTATTTCTAACCCATTTTTGCTTATTTTTAACCCATTTTTCCCCATTTCTATCCTATTGTAACTCTTTTGGCTATACCATTTTTGGCCATTTCTAAACCATTTTTGCCCATTTCTTACCTGTTTTAAACCTTATTTGGCTATTTCTAACCCATTTTTGCTTATTACTGACCCATTTTTCCCCATTTCTAACCCATTGTAAGTCTTTTTTGGCTATTTCTGAACAGTTTACAGCTATTTGTAGCCTGTTTTAAGCTTAACTATTTCTAAACTGGTTGGGGCTATTTCTTAAGCCTTTTTTGCCCAATTTGAACTCTTTATAAGCCATTTTGGCCCTTTCCCAACCATTTTTGTCCAGTTCTTACCCATTTCTTGCCATTTCTAATCCATTTTTGCCCTTTCCTGTCTTGTTTTAACCCATTTTTGCCCATTTCTAACCCATTGTAAGACTTTTTTGGCTATTTCTAAACCATTTTTGGCCTTTTTTATTCCATTTTTTGCACATTTCTTACCTGTTTTAAACCTCATTTGTCCATTTCTAACCCATTTTTCCCCATTTCTAACCCATTTTTCCCCATTTCTAACCCATCGTAAGTCTTTTCTGGCTATTTCTAAAACCATTTTTGGCCATTTCTCTTCCATTTTTGCCCATTTCTTACCTGTTTGAAACCTCATTTGGCTATTTCTAACCCATTTTCCCCCATTTTTAACCCATTGTAAGGCTTTTTTTGCAACTTCTGAACAGTTTATGGCTATTTGTAGCCTGTTTTAAGCTTTTCTTAGCTATTTCTAAACTGGTTGGGGCTATTTCTTGATTCGGAGGAAACTCCAGGAACAAACTTGCCAACAAAGTTTTCAAGCTGACAAGCAGGTATTCTTTATTGCGGCGCCGGGAGACACGGGGGATAGCTCCTCCTAACGTGTGTCTCCCTCTATTGCTCCATACACTGCCTTATATAGATGCTGGGCATACATACATATGCGTGAGGTTACGTATGGATTACAGAATTTTCCAGAGAGTTCCCCGCATGCGTACAAAATTGTGGTAGGGGTCTGTGAGGGTCCTTTACTTCTTCCAGCAATCTTCATCACTTCTGGCTGCCTTTGGCGCACGCGCAGTAGATGCTCGTACCAGCTTAACTGGATCGTTAACACCAAAGACATAATCATCCTTCTAGCTTCCTACTTATCAGTAAGTTGAACTGTAGCCCATGCTGGACACCTGCCATTCCCGGATACTCCTCATCCCTGTGTCTCGTTATTCTAGACTATTTTTCTTAAAACTATGTCAACTAGAATGACTTATCTTGCACAAGAATTCTCAGTGTTTTCTCTAGCTGTGCTCTATTTTTCCCTCTACATATCATGCCCCTCAGTAATTTTCCACCGCTACTGTTACAAAGCCATTACACTTAGCATTACTTACAACTAATTCTAAAAGTTTATATATTCTATTTTATGATTTTATGGCCCCCTTTGTTTCAATCCCCCCTTTTTCTAACCTCTTGCAAATTCTTTTTCAACACTTTACATATTATTATTATCATCAAAGGTTCTTTTGAAGTAACTTCCCGTTTCTACTTGGTGCTTAATTTCATTCCTTTTCCAATCTTCATAATTTATCATAGATTGCTTACAACACCAGAAGGAACATTGTATCATACTACAAGTAGTCCCTATTAAAACAATTAATATTCCTGCAACCAGTTGCCTCAACCAGGAGAGATTAGGTAACCATGAAATAAATTTTCCCCATATTTCTTCAAAACTGCAGGAGGTATCATCCTTGGCCATTTCATGAAGTATCTTAGTTTGTTTCCAAATTTCCTTTAGATCTGTTTCAATTCTGCCACTTTGATCTATATAGGAACAACAACTTTGATTACAGAGCAAACCCCTCCTTGTGCTGCTGGTAACATGGCTAGAGCCATTCGGTTTTGTAATACCACTTTAGATAGGCTGGTTATTTCCTGTTGCTCTGCTCGAACTATATCAACATTTTTATTTTCCATTTCTTCTACGGTTGCTGAAATAGTCACAATTGCCTTTTCTAACTCGCTCACTCCTAAAGATGGAATTAGCCCTCTTACAAAACTATGAAATGCGGTGTGTCGTTCAATAATAGGGTTATACCCTCGCTTAATCCTTCTAACAAAACTTCTAATCCAGGTTCTGGGAGAGTACTTATCAATAAGAGTAATATTAGGTATTACAACACCTAAGGTGCATGTTCCCTTCCAATTGGGGGGTAGAGCCTTATAAGCATTTTCCCCACATAACCAATACCATCCTTTTCCTTTAGGAACAGGCCACCACTGAACTACGATACCATCTATATTGGAAGTGTGATTACAATTGGAATGGTGACCTACATGTGTAGTATTTAAACAGATGTGATCTTTTGCCCTGTTCCCTGGTGTAATACATCTCTGTGCACAAGTATAATATTTATTACCTAGATTAGGATTAACTGTTTCAAATTTTAATTTTTCCCTCAGATATAGATTGCTGGTGTTCACCCACAAATTTGTCCATGAAATAGCGTTAGGAATTGGAACCCCAATGAATGGAAGATTTAAACTTTCTCCTGATTTAGGCAACTGTGCGCATATCCAACAGTCATTACGATTAAGAACATTAGTAACATTCTGCACTAATTTCAGATATAAGTTCTGGTCCCAAGCTTGTGTGTCAGTTATCATGTAAGTCCAAATTATGACCGACGCAATTTCATACGTAAGGGTCCTGAAGATTCGATCTGCCATGCTTTCTCCGGCTCTGATGCTTTCTTTATTCTGGAATAATGTATCCAAGCAGGTTGTTCCTTTATCTTCACTGCCGTAAAGGTGGTCAATAATATCTGGTACGGTCCACTCCACTTCTCCTGCAGAGGATCTCCCGAAAAATTCTTAACATAAACCCAGTCTCCAGGTCTGAAAGGATGGATCGGATAATCTAAACCTCTAGCTCTTGTCCCTATTATTCTCTGATTTATCTCCTCCAATTGTTTTCCTAGATGGATCAGAAACTGTCGGAGATAGCCTTCCCCCACTTCCTGAAGGCTTTCTCCTTTAAACTGGGACTGATATGGCCTCCCATACAGAATATCAAATGGGCTAACCTCCTCTTTCGACCGCGGTTCAGTTCGAATTCTCAATAGAGCCAGTGGTAAGGCTTGATACCAATATAAATTTGTTTCTTGACATGTTTTACTAAGCTGCTGTTTGATCAGATGATTCATCTTTTCTACTTGCCCACTGGCCTGAGGCCTGTATGGAACATGTAGCTGCCAATCAATTTCTAGTTTCTTGCAATAATTTCGCACTGAAGTGTGAACCTCGGTCAGAAGAGATCGCCGCTGGTACTCCAAAACGAGGTATTATCTCATTTAATAGTATTTTGATCACTTGTCTTGCATTGTTTATCCTACAAGAGAATGCTTCTGGCCAGCCTGAAAAAGTATCTGTTAACACCAACAAATATCGATAACCCCCTTTCCTTGGTAACTCAGAAAAATCTATTTGCCACTGTTGTCCCGGATAATTTCCTCTCCCAATTATCCCAGTTTGATTTCTATTTTCAGTTTTAGGATTATTCTTAAGACATAGCTGACATTGTTTTGTTATTAATTGAACTATAGTGTACAGATTCCTTCCTACAATTCGCCTGTCTAAATATTTATACAGAGAGTTGCTACCCCAATGAGTTTTGTTACGCTCTTCCTGAACTAACTTCCAGAGCTGATTGTAAGGAATTACAATTCGCCCATCAGATATCTGAACCCAACCCTCTTCATTTTCCTGTCCTTTTAGATCTTCAATCAATTTTCTATCCTCCTTTGAATACCTAGGTTTAGCTTCTTCAATTACTAGTTTGCCATCAGGGATTAAGGACATGATTTGAGATTGCTCAGCTGCTTGTTTGGCTTCAAAATCGGCCAAATTATTTCCAATTTCCCGATCAGAATTGCCTTGCTGATGTCCCTTGCAATACATAATAGCCACTTCCTTAGGTAGCTGGACAGCTTCTAGTAGTTGTAGAATTTCTGTAGCATGTTTAATCTGTTTCCCCTGTGTGTTCAAAAGCCCTCACTCTTTCCAGATAGCACCATGTGCGTGTACCACACCAAATGCGTATTTAGAATCAGTCCAGATATTTATCCTTTTGTCTTTAGCCAATTCCAAGGCCCTCGTTAGCGCTCTTATTTCTGCCTTCTGAGCGGAGGTGTTTGCAGGTAGGGGCTGTGCTTCTATTACCTGTGAGGTGGTGGTAATGGCATATCCTGACTTACGTTCACCATTTTTCACGAAGCTGCTACCGTCAGTAAACCAGGAATCGGCATCTTCCAGAGGTTTTTCTTTCAAGTCTGGTCGGCTTGAATATACAGTCTCTGTGGTGGCCAGGCAGTAGTGGTTCTGTTGATTGTTCCTGCAACAACGATGCTGGATTCACAACATTAGTGACCACAGTGTCTATATCATCCTGTTCCACAAGGCTGGCCTGGTATTTCAAAAAGCGTGAAGGAGATAACCAGTGGGCTCCTTTCTGCTCCAGGACTGCTGATACAACATGGGACACCGGTACAGTGATCTTTTGTCCCAGGGTGAATTTGCGAGCCTCTTCGATATTCATGACAACTGCTGCCACAGCCCTCAGGCATCCGGGCCATCCTCTGCTCGCCTCATTTAGCTGTTTTGAAAAATATGCCACTGCCCTTCTGTAGGGTCCTAGTTTCTGAGCAAGGACCCCCAAAGCTATTCCTTGTTTTTCATAGGAATATAGCCAAAAGGGTTTAGTCACATCCGGCAGTCCTAGAGCTGGAGCTCTCATTAATTCTATCTTTAGGTTCCTAAAAGCTTCCTCTGCTGAATCAGTCCAATCCAAACAGAGAGGGTTTCCCTTCAACAGTTCATACAGTGGTCTTACCAGAACACCGTAGTTATGGATCCATAGTCTGCACCATCCAGCCATGCACGAGAATGTCTGGAGCTCCTTGACAGTTGATGGTCGTGGAGTCTGCCAAATGGCTTCTTTTCTGGCAGTTCCAAGCTCCCTCTGTCCTCCTGTTATTTCATATCCTAGGTAGGAAACTCGGGTTTGGATTAGTTGGGCCTTTTGTCTGGATACCCGATAACCACTCAGTCCCAGAAAATTTAATAATTCCACTGTCTACTGGATACATTCTTCCTTTGTTTCTGCGGCAATTAATAGGTCATCCACATATTGTAACCGAGTCCCCGTCTCAGTAGGTGGTTTCCACAATTCCAGTTCTCGTGCTAACTGATTTCCAAAAATTGTTGGGCTGTTTTTAAACCCCTGTGGTAATACCGTCCAAGTTAACTGAGTTTTTCTTCCTGTGTCAGGATTTTCCCATTCGAAAGCAAATAAATTCTGGCTTTCTTTGGCTAATGGTAAGCAAAAGAAAGCGTCCTTTAAATCCAGGATGGCAAACCATTTCTGATTATTATTCAATTTAGTCAATAAGTCATATGAATTAGCTACTACTGAACGAATATCCTCTGCAATTTTGTTGATTGCTCTGAGATCCTGAACCAATCTGCAACTTCTCCCACCGTATTTCTTTGCTGTCCAGGTAGGAGTACTATATTCCAATTCACATGCAATTAATAATCTATATTTTAAAATTTATCAATGATTTTTTGATTCCCTTTGATCTTCTAATTTTGTTTTATTCTAATTGGGCAGGCCCTCCCACCTTTTTATTTCCACTGTACCAGGCAAAGCATTTTTCACCTTACCTGAAACTTCAGATGCCCATACTCCCAGATACACCTGATTAAGGTTTTCTTCTATTTCGGGGAGGTTCTCCTGTTCGCTTTTCTGTCAACTCAAAACTGCAATTAATTGATCGTTTTTAACTCTTAATCCCATTTTGCCTCCTTTAAATGTTGCTTCTCGCCCTAATGAAGCTTTTAGAGAATTTGGCATGCATAAAAATTGATGCATTCCCATTTGTTTTCCCAGTTTGTACTTTAAGGGTTTCAGAAAGAATGCCCTTTTTTTTTTTTTTTTTTTCCTAATCTTTTTCCTTTTTCTCGGTGGCCAGTAGCTCCCACAGCTGTAACAAATTCTTTTCTCTCTGATTTAACACTGAATACGTTGCTCCTGTACCCACTAAAATTCCACTTTCTTTCCTCTAGTCCCTAGTTTTAATTTAAGCAGCGGATCTGCTAGAGGAGATTCCCCAGGTCCCTGTCAGTCTGGTTCCAATTCAGTCACCGGAGCCACCCCATGGCGCTCCCCCCACCAGGGCAGTCTCACTTCCAACGCGCAAACTCCCCATAGCACGCACACCGATCCGGTTCCACTCCCCCACCTCTGTCCGACATCCCTCATCCCACGCTCAAACGCAGGAGCCGCGCCGCTCCTTTCCCCCCTGGGTTTTTGGTTTGTTTTGTTTTCCTCACACCCTGCTCTGCAGGGGCTGCAGATGCCTGCCTCTGCAACAGCGCTTCTGGTTTAACCCCTTCGTAACTCTGAATGTGAATCTGCTGCTTGTTGCCAGTGACAGCAGTCTCTTCCTCCTTATCAATATCTGACAGGACAGATGCAGAGGGTGCTCCTCTCGGAGGTACTTGTGATACAGAATTTTCCCACCTATCTTCCTAATGACAGTTTTTTACCTTTAACCATCTTTCCCCAATATCACAAGCTGAACAACATCTCTCCATCTTAACTTTCAGTTTTTCCCTGCCCTTTTCCAAAGACAAAACTAAGGGGTCTGGCAGAGCTATATTAATTTTGCATTCAGTCTGTCACTCCGGATGGTTCCTTAAAGTGGAAAACATACCTGCATACATTACTTCATCCCATTTTCCTTGCCGCCTCAAAACAACATTAATTGTAGCAACATATCATAGTTCAGAGTTCCAATTTTAGGCCATTTTTCCTGATCTTCCAAAGTATACAAAGGCCACCATTGGTTACAGTATTTTACTACCGAGCCCCCAGGAGACCCTCCCAGTTATTTCCAATGTGCCAAAATGCACCCTAAAGGACATTTCAAGAGTGATTTCAAGATCACTCCATCCACTCTACTGATTTTCCATTATCAACCTCACACTCACACACACACACACACGGGATCCCACAGGCTCACTCCACACAGTTAACACCACTTGAGACAGAGACAGACACTAAAATTCAATCAAACACAAACAACAATTAATAACACAGTTATAACATCCTGTCACCAATACCAAAATCACGAGACCAGAATCATTACTGTAACAAGCCACAAAATAAGTCGAATACCAACAGAATCAAAAGCAATACTTCCTAACCCCTATGGCTCAGACCATACTGTAACATTATAAGGGGGGTTTCCTTGAATACTTTATATTTGACCAGCCTGTCAGTGTCCCAAGAAGGACGAGACCCTTGTGTCCGACCAGCCTGTCAGTGTCCCACTGTGGGAACCGTACTGGACAGCCCACTGTATCGGAGGGTGATTCGACTAACCTGTACAGGGACCCACGCTGACAGCATCACTGAATCAAATCCCTTATGTGCTGTTGATGACCATTTCCACAAGGCACCCCCTGCGTCTTGTAGGACCCAAACCACAAGATGCCCCCTGCTTCTTGTGGGTGTATACCGAACGGACGCTAGCAGCCGGGTATACGCCTTTACCTACGAGATTTTCTCTCTCGATTGACGGAAGGCTTCCAAACCTTGCGTACGCTTACCAAACCAACCCAATTACCAATTTGTTCTTTAGAGAATACCTTTTTCGAAGAGGTGGTCCTTGTCTGCTCCCGCAGCGATCCGAATGAGTCGAGGGGTCCCTTGCGGGAAAAATTCCCGAGGGCGCCCTAGGGAGCCCTGTCCTCAGCGGGTCCTGCAGCCGAGCAGAGAGGGTCCCATCTGGGGTGCCAAATTGATTCGGAGGAAACTCCAGGAACAAACTTGCCAACAAAGTTTTCAAGCTGACAAGCAGGTATTCTTTATTGCGGCGCCGGGAGACACGGGGGATAGCTCCTCCTAACGTGTGTCTCCCCTATTGCTCCATACACTGCCTTATATAGATGCTGGGCATACATACATATGCGTGAGGTTACGTATGGATTACAGAATTTTCCAGAGAGTTCCCCGCATGCGTACAAAATTGTGGTAGGGGTCTGTGAGGGTCCTTTACTTCTTCCAGCAATCTTCATCACTTCTGGCTGCCTTTGGCGCACGCGCAGTAGATGCTCGTACCAGCTTAACTGGATCGTTAACACCAAAGACATAATCATCCTTCTAGCTTCCTACTTATCAGTAAGTTGAACTGTAGCCCATGCTGGACACCTGCCATTCCCGGATACTCCTCATCCCTGTGTCTCGTTATTCTAGACTATTTTTCTTAAAACTATGTCAACTAGAACGACTTATCTTGCACAAGAATTCTCAGTGTTTTCTCTAGCTGTGCTCTATTTTTCCCTCTACATATCATGCCCCTCAGTAATTTTCCACCGCTACTGTTACAAAGCCATTACACTTAGCATTACTTACAACTAATTCTAAAAGTTTATATATTCTATGATTTTATGGCCCCCTTTGTTTCA
Organism: Psittacula echo; assembly: GCF_963264785.1. Lineage (NCBI taxonomy): Eukaryota > Metazoa > Chordata > Aves > Psittaciformes > Psittacidae > Psittacula > Psittacula echo. Next base: position 1,027,678 of record NC_137737.1, read on the forward strand.
TTCTAAGCCTTTTTTTCCGAACTTGAACACTTTATAAGCCATTTTGGCCCTTTCCCAACCATTTTTGTGCAGTTCTTACCCGTTTCTTGCCATTTCTAACCCATTTTTCCCCTTTCCTGTCTTGTTTTAACCCCTTTTTCCCCCGTTTCTAACCTATTTTTCCCCTTTCTTAACTTGTTTTAACCCAATTTTCCCCGTTTCTAACCCATTTTTCCCTTTTCCTAACTTGGTTTAACCCATTTTTGCCCATTTCTAACCCATTGTAAGTCTTTTTGGCAACTTCTGAACAGTTTATGGCTATTTGTAGCCTGTTTTAAGCTTTTCTAGTGTGAGGTGTCTCTGCCCATGGCAGGGGGGTTGGAACGAGATGATCTTTACATCCTTTCCAACCCTGACTAATCTATGATTCTATGATTTCTAAACTGGTTGGGGCTATTTCTAAGCCCTTTTGCCCAATTTGAACTCTTTTTAAGCCATTTTGGCCATTTCCCAACTATTTTTGTCCAGTTCTTACCAATTTCTTGCCGTTTCTAACCCATTTTTGCTCTTTCCTGTCTTGTTTTAACCCATTTTTGCCCATTTCTAACCCATTGTAAGTCTTTTTTGGCTATTTCTAAACTGGTTGGGGCCATTTCTATTCCATTCTTGCACATTTCTTACCTGTTTTAAACCTCATTTGGCTATTTCTAACCCATTTTTCCCCGTTTCTAACCCATTGCAAGTCTTTTTTGGCTATTTCTGAACAGTTTATGGCTATTTGTAGCCTGTTTTAAGCTTTTCTTAGCTATTTCTAAACTGGTTTGTGCTATTTTTAAGCCTTTTTTGCCCAATTTGAACTCTTTTTAAGCCATTTTGGCCATTTCTCAACCATTTTTGTCCAGGTCTGTACCAATTTCTTGCCATCTCTAACCCATTTTCCCCTTTTCCTACCTTGTTTTAACCCATTTTTTCCCATTTCTAACCCATTGTAAGTCTTTTTTGGCTATTTCTAAAACCGGTTTGGCCATTTCTATTCCATTTTTGCACATCTCTTGCCTGTTTTAAACCTTATTTGGCTATCTCTAAGCCGTTTTTGCTTATTTCTAACCCATTTTTCCCCATTTCTAACCCATTTTAAGTCTTTTTTGGCTGTTTCTGTACAGCTTTGGGCTATTTCTAGCCTGTTTTAAGCTTTTCTTAGCTATTTCCAAACTGGTTTGTGCTATTTGTGACCCTTTTTTGCTCAATTGTAACCCATTTAAATCTTGTTTTTCTATTTCGAAATAATTTGTGGCCATTTTTCTCATATTTTTGCCCATTTGTTACCGGTTTCAAGCTGCCTTTGGCTGCTTCTAACCTCTCTTTGCCCATTTCTAACCAATTTTCAACTTTTTTTTGCCGTTTTTAAGCTGTTTTTCCGTTCCCAGCCCTTTTGAAGCCATCGGCTGAGGTGTTTGTCAATCACTCGTAGCGTGCCCCCTCTCCCTTCCCGATTGGCAATAGCTTTCTGCAGGGGCCTTTGGCTGCGGTCCCTGTCAGTCACTCGTAGCGCGGCCCCTCTGCCGCTGTGTTTGCCGTGTGTCCCCTGCTGTCGCCATTGGCCGAGGCGCCTGTCAATCACTCGTAGCCCGGCCCTGCCGCCGCTCTGATTGGTTCAACGCCGCAAGCGCAGCCGCCTTTCTGCCCCGCGTGCCGTACCGGATATTGGCCACGTGATGGCAGCGCCGATCGTTTGCCGGCGCCGTATTTGTGCTTCCGCGCCTGCCGTGCCGCGTTTTGAACGCACGGTAGCACCGGAAAGCGGCCGCCAGCCGCTCTCCCCCAATCCCCACCGCTCCTGCCCCATCCCCACCCACTGCAATGCTTTATTTCCGACAGAGAATGGGAGCAGCGGGCGGTGCCCGGGGCCATAGCGCGGCCCCCCCCCCCCCATCAGTACCGAGATTTCCACCCATGACGACAGCGGCGAGCGGCACCCGGAGCCGTTGCACCCCGCCGACCCCCACTGCCTGCAGTACGACGCCGGGGGGCGCCGGGCGCCGCTCGCTGCTGCCGTCCTGTGTCCAGAGTTGGGTACTGCAGCGCGGGCTCCGCGCATGAGCCGTGGTGCTGCCTTGGTCCCCGCCGCTGCCCCCGGAAGTGGCCGGTGTCACGTGGTGGCCGGTGGCTCCCGGTGAGCAATGGCCGCCGCGGCGCCGGGTTGGGGGGCGGGCGCGCGGGGTGGTCGTGGCCGCAGCCCGGTGTTCGCGCGCCGGCTCCGGTCCCTCCGCGCGCCGTTTCGGTGTCGCCTGCGCAGCGGCCGGGAGCAGCATGGCGGCGGGCAGGGTCCGGGTCCCGGCAGCGGCGGCAGCCGGTGAGATCCGAGCCCAGCGGGGGTCCGGGGTTATCGGGGAGGCGAGCGAGCCCGGCCGCGCGTCCCTTGGGGGGGCGCTGAGGGGCGTCTCCCGCGCGCTGGCCGCCCGGCGCGGGAAGCTTCCCAGCGCCCGGTGCTCGGTACTGGGGGGAGTAAAGCCCCGGGGGGGGGGTTGCCCGGAGGTCCTTAATTCACCCTGTGCCTGTATTGGTAGGGAAAGGGGTGCAGATGGAAATAGCCGTTTAGAAAGTAGCCGAGGAATTCCCTGTTCCTTTGCTCTGATCTAAACCTGCAGTTAGGTTGGAAATGAGCCTGTTCCCTGTAGCTTTAAGGGGCTAAAAGATTTCGTGGAGAGCGAACTTCTCTCTCCAGGAAATGAGTGAGGTCTGCGGCAGGGGCAGGGGCAGGGCTCCTTGCCCTCCTTTTGCTCTGCCAATAGACCTTGCTGTGTTGTGCCCTGGGGGACCCCACCCAGCTCATCACAGCCTTTGCTGAGACTGTCAGCGAGGATTTCAGTTGCTGCTGCTGCTCTCCTGGTTTCCCCCGCTTTGGACACCTGCCTTGCAAGTTCCTCTGGCAATGGTCTGGGGGTTTTTGTTTCAATTCCTTTCCAGTGCCTGATACCCCGCTGGGCAATGCCCATTGACCTTCCTTGGCCAAGAGGCTGTGCGCATTTCTTGGAGGGGAGCTGTTGGGGGGTTTAAAGCATCCTGAGGTCTTCTCTCTGCCTTGTAGACCACTGCTCCTGCTGGAGTCGGTGTGGGGACTGCCACCTGAATGGGCCCACAGTCCCGTTCGCAGAGCGGTGAGTGCTGTGGTTTCCAGACAGTTCTGTGATTGTTAGAACAGGTTTTCAGTCTGACTCACAGTAATTCTCTCCTGTTCCATATTTCCGTTCCACCAGCAATGCTGAGAACACGTGGCACTGTGCCCCTGTACCTGCCGACGTTGTGACTGCTCTGTGGTTGCAGTACCCTGAACTGCCGTCTTGGGCAAGCGCATTTGCCCTTCCCACTTTCCAGGTTGTCTTAAAGCAGCTTCAGAAGTGTTTCTGCATTGTCTGTCTGTGCATTACAAACCAGCCTTTGAGATTAATGCCTTGTTATTAGAGCATACTCAGTATAGAGCTTGGTTTAAATGCTTCTCTTGCGTTTGCAGGGACTGATTGTTGCCTTTCTTAGGCTGCTTGTTGGTGGAAGCTTGGAAATTAGTGAGTGACTTAGTACGCCCAGCTCGTTGATCCCCAGCCACTGTCGTTTTCATGTCATGGTCCTTGTCAGTACTGTAGTTTTCAAAGTCACCCAGCTCCTGGGTCGTGATAGTTTCACCAGCGCAGAGAAAGCGCTTCACTTTGCGTCATCCTCAGATGTTGTCCACACGTTCCTATTGTCTGTAACAAGGCAATCCCTAGCAGTATTAAGCATGAGCAGGCAAAATCAAGCCTGACGGGAGCTCAACTCCTAACATCTCTTTGGTATGATGCTTCCCATCCGCAGCTTGGTGCTGCGGTCACCAGGCAAGAGCAGCTGTGTCTCCCGTGAGCCTGGGGAGGCTTCAAGGGAGGGACAAATCATGTTACCAGGCGCAAAAGAGCTGGTTGTGATCATGGGGTTCACCAGGATATGTCAGAGCAGCTCAACAGCAGCTACCGGTAGGCAAAGCTACGATGAAGCGTTACCTGCAGAGACCTTGCGCGTCTCCTGATGTGGCTCTTGGGTCTCTGTCTGGTTCCTGGACACCACTGGGTCAGGATCCTCACGCTTCTCTTTTCTCCACCTCGGCTCCTTATGGCTCCTTTCTTCCATCCAGTTGCAGGTTTTGTCACCTCCGCCTTGGACCAGTGATGCTCCCTTGGTGTTTTCCCCTGCCCCAGCAGTTCTGAGCCTGTCTCAGCCCTGTGAGCGCTGTCACCGTGTGGCGCGGTGCAGGTGACGTGTGCTGTTTTCTCACGTCCTTGCTGGCAGCTCTCCATCAGGGTAGTGTGGGGGCACTACTGGGAACCAGCACCCGTGCGAAGAGCAGGGGCTCTGTTTGGTGGTCTTTGCCCCCTGACCCTATTTTGTCTGGCTTATTTAAAAGCCTTGTTGCTGGTGTGAGATTTCATGTGCCGATTCCTTTAAACTTCTGGACTTTTTGGGTTCTTCGTCCTTACTGAAAGCTGTGACAAAGCAATAGGGTGGTTCTCAGGGCATAGCTGGACAAGTTTGCTGGTTTTAACAGTGGCAGTACTAGGTGATCTCACTTCTTTGCTTGTAATTTGTAGGTAGCTTTTCATGTCTAAGGGAAGAATTTGCTGAGACCTGTTTGATCTTTGTACTTCTTGATCTCTAAGACTTGACTGTGTTTTGTAGAGTCATGTTCCCTTCCCTCGTAAGCTCTGCCTGATGTCCTGCTTGAGGTTGTTTCTCAGTCGGAGAAAGGCCTTCTCGTGAGGTTTTCCTGTGCTCCTGGTACGGTTTGCTGATAGACAGGTTGGATGGGCTTCCTGCCTCCTTTTTCTGTCGGGGAAGATCTTGGCCTTGTCTGCCTTGCAGGGCTCTCTGTACTATAGCCCTCTCCATGCTCCCACAGCATCAACACCGTGAAATAACGCCTCATGGCAGCCCCTGCCTTTCCTGCTTAGAAGGGCCAAAACTGCTGAATCTGATGGCTGCTCACATAGAAGCAAGACTCTGGATTGCTTTCCTCGCATGTTAGTTTTGCATCTTATTTGTGTCCCCCCTGCTCCCCACAGCCTAAGATTTACTGCAGCCTCAATTTTCTCATTTAAAGTTTAAGCCGCTGCCAGCATCTTTTCCTTTCGAGGGACAGAAAGGTCGGGAGAATGCAGTGGTCCAGCCCTGCTTGTTGGAGCTCTGATGGACTGTGGCTGCTGCTCCCTCCTGTTGTGAGCGAGGCTAGTGTGCAGGGAAATCAGAAAGATGTGTGGATCGGAGCGTCGCTGTCCTCATGGTTTGCTATTGCAGTGCTGTGTGATGGCTGCTGGTTTGTTGTGGGCCAGGTTCCGTGGTTTGTTGTGGCAAAGGTGCTGTTCCATTTACTGAATGAATGTTTATTTATAGCTATAATCCTGTGAAATAGCTTTATTCCCACTCGCTAAAAATGCTTCCCTTTTTTTTTTCCTAGCAGTCAGTGCAAACCACAAAAACCATTCCTTCGTGATGACTGGGGTTGTGAAGTCAGGAAATTTCTATTTTACAAGGAGAAAAAGAAACACTTAATGTTTTTAATGTAGAACACGAGCAGTGGGAGGCCTCAGTTTGCTTCCTGCAAGAGACAAACGCTCACTCCATACAGCTCTGTATGCAGCAAGCTTGGCTACGTGTAGGAATGCCAACTACAAATGTTCTAGCACGTTTGCAGCGGTTTGGGCATCGCCAGGGAGTAAACGGGCGGCTGTGTGGTGCTTAGCTGCTGGCTGGGCTGAAACCATGGAAGCTGTTTAGTTTATTTGATAGAGTGCCTTGTCTGTGATCCTTCCTGGATTGGAAAAGTCTGCGCTTGGGGAAGAAGAAATTGCTCTGAAATGCTGTGGCTATAAACCAGTAGCAAATGGTATCTCAACAGCAGTTTTTATTTGCCATCCTACGAGGCCTGTCGAGGAGGCCACAGTCACAAACGCGTTGCTGTTTTGTATTTCAGAGGAGACAACTTCATTGGAGCTCCCTGGGGATTGGACAAGGTGCCCCATGTCAACAGGCAGAAACGGTGAACAGTGACAGGGGTTGCAGAAGAAGTAAGTAGTTTGCTTTCTGGGTTAACAGTAGGAGAACAGGTTGATATGGCTCAACCTTCATCTCTCTTCAAAGTAGCGAACGTTTTCATGATGATCTGTTTGGAACAGGCATTCGTTGTAACCGGTGAGATGCAGAAGCCCAGAAGGGGATCCTACAGGAAAGAGCGTTTCTGAAGGCCGTGTGCGCTATTTCTGAAAGCAGAAGACGTCTTCCTTGCTGAACACCTCTTGCCTGCACACGTAAGTGATGCCTGTCACGAGCATTGACAGCACACCGTAACGGAGAATGGGCTAACGGGGACCCTAAGCCCCTTGCTCTCCAAGGATAGTTAATAGCAGTGTATTTGCTGACAGCTACAAGGGTGACAGCACTCACGCACCTCCTTAAGCAATGGATGGTTTTTAAGTTCAGGCACAATTTGTGTCTGGTTTCTTTTGCTCTCTTTGAAAAGAGACTTTAAAAGACAGGAGGAGGAGCGAGCAGCGTGTGCTGTGATGAAGTTGGTCACGTGCGCTGTGCTTGCAGTGAAAGACCATTAATGTCAGAGCATTAAATAACGCGTCAAAGCAAACTGGGACGTAAATGATCAACTGAACGACCCGAAGGGTTTCATCCGTTTTTCTGCGGAGCTTCCCTCGTGCTGGGTCCTGTGCCGAGGCGTTGACACAAAGCAGTTAGATCTGCTGTTGGGATGAGGGGTGTTTTCTGTGATGGGGATGATTGTTTCATATGTTGTTTGGCTGGTGCCTAGACAGTGGTTTTGGCGTGTGGCCTGCAGACACTAGAAGGTGACAGGACACTTTTAGGGAGCCGTTTGTAAGGTGTCACCAAGAAAGTTAGTTGTCTGTAGGTTTAAAGGAGCAGAATATGGATTTGCATTCCCTGGAAGAATATTTTAGGTATTTACAAGTCGGAAGACACTCAGAGTCAGGGACCGTGGAGCCAAAGGAGATACAGCTATCGCATGCATTTCAACAACTCTGTAATGTTTCCCGTGCTGACTGGATGGGGCACTTCCTTCTAGTGCCCCAGGATTTCCATTTGTGGCTTAACTGTTTTGAGCTGCTCTGTTGTCACTTCCCTGTGGGGCTGGAGGATACCCGGTGCGTAGTCAGCAAGCGCAGGTATTACGGAGGAGATTTGCAGTTGGAAAGCCAGCCATTGACGTTGGTGCGTGGTCCGGGATCCAGGGAGGAAGATCAGATCTTGACAGATTTATACCTGATAGGCACAAGGAAAAAGTTCTCTTCTGGGGTCTAGAATGCTTTGCGGGGCTCTGTTTTTCCATGCAGTAACGGCTTTATTTATACCCACAATGATTTTAGTCTCACAAACCGCCAGGGTGTTGGCACAAGCTGATAGGAGTGTTAAAGGGCAGGAATGGGGCAATAGTCTCAGGCCAGTGTCTTTCCTCCATGCACAGCAATAGCTGTGTCCTGGTAATAGCTGCAAGCTTTGAAATTATATTGATTGATTGATTGATGGCTTGGCTTCGCGAGCGAAGGTTTGGGAAGGCATTTACCCACACATGCTACAAGGAGGATGACTAAGGGCACTGTGGGATAGGCAAATCAAAGGGTGCTTAGGCCTTCAGGATGTTTCCAAACAGGACTGTCATCTCCTGGGACAGTCAGGAAACTGCCAGTGTATGGTTTGGTGTGCGCAGCACAGATGTATTCGGTTTGGCGTTGTAGTACATGGGTTTTTTCTTGGTTTTAAGTGACCATCTATATAGCAGTACCTGAAGTGGATTTGTGTATTGCTGTATGGGTGCTCAGTTTCCTTTGTTTAGTTGCATGTTATGTACAAATAAGTGCATGGTGGAGACAGTGGCCTTAGCATCTACTCTCAATCCAACATGGCTCTCCCTCTTGAAGCTGTGATCCAGTGATCTAAGACCATAGTCAAAGCTGGAGTCAAGTCACTGGGGACGGAAGGACAAAATTCACGTTAATACCAGGCCTTTTGGAGAGGGTTGCCCCTTTTTAGCAGGTACGCCTGTACCTACGATGATTGCAAGTACTGGAGAAGGTCCCATTTCCTTTGGCTCAAACTTCAGCAGCAGTGGTGGCTCTTAACACCTACACTGAGCAACACCTTGTTTGTGTCGTGACTTGATCTGCTGGCTGGGATGGTGGGCTAGAGGAGCTTTGAAGGTCCTTTCCAACCCAAACTATTCTATGACTCTGTGATCTCTCCAGAGAGAAAGAGCAACAGTTATCCCAATAACACTGAGGATGTGTCTTATCCTGATGTTGCAGAGATGTTTTTTTTTTTTGGGGGGGAAGGGTTTGCTGTTTTTCATCCCTCTTGCCTCCCTGCTTCCACCCCGTGCTTTCCATTAGCAAGTGTGTGTCTGCAAGAGGTGGATTTGATCTGCTTTTTCACTGCTGGTTTTGGGCGGTAGAAGGGCTTCATGGAACTGCTTGGTCACAAAGTAGTAGCAGACACTATCCAGGCAGCAGATAGATGTGGCACCACAGCTTGTCATGGAGGAGATGTTCTTCATAACGTGGAGCGTGAAACAGGTAGCTTCAACGCTCTCCATTACGAACCTGGCAAGTAACCCAAAGAAGGCTGGCAGAAAACATACTAGAAATACAATCAGATTTGCACAAATAATGTGAGCAGCTTTCTGGATTGATGTCTCCTCTGGTGAATTGGTGTTCAGGCATCTTTTGAGGCTCCCGATCGCTTCTGTGGAGCAAAAAGTCAAGGTTGCTAACGGAAGAATAAAAATGAAGCACATGGAGAGCAGGCTCAGAGCAGCAGGCACGGCGGTACCCTTCTGGAAGCAGAGGGTGGATTGGCTCTGCCAGATCTGTGCAATGGCACGGATTATCTCAGAAACCCACAGAGAAGGGCTGCCTTTGGTGGAGACCTGAAGGCCCTGGCTTTCAAGTGGTGTTTTATGGCAATGTATCGGTCAATGGAGATAAATGTAATTACGTAGATACTCACTAACATGGTGATGAAATACGTTGTCTCTGTAAACTGGCCGAGTTCATCTCGGGCTGACTTATTCCAGAGCAAATAAGCCATGAAAGGCAAGGTGCAGATGACAAAGCAGTCTGCAAAGACTAAGGTGATTACATACACCCTTGTTTCTGTCCACTTCTTTATCTTGCAGAAGAACACCCAGAGGGCAAGGGCATTACATGGAGCTCCAAAAAAGAAAATGATGTTACACAGAGCAAGTTCAAAGAGACGGACATGGTGGTAAAGCTCCAGACTTGTGATACTGCAGTTGCTGGACACATTCCTTGTCCTGTTGTGCAGAAGTTGTGTGGTGTTAGGAGACCTGAAATAGGAAAAGACATGGTAAGACTTTCCTCCGACCTCCTGATAGATGCATATGCCATAGAAAACAAGGTATTTAAGTAACTACTTACTTTGCCCATCACAAATGTGAATTTGAGTCTCCGAAGCTGGCCTTCTCAGTCAGCCTCTAACTGGGATGCAGCCTGTGTCAAGCTTTGTTTATATTTACTCAGTTTAGGTGTAAATATCTCCAAGTACACTTGCAATAGGACACGGCAGACAGTCTTGATTAAATAGTGGCATCTTGAATGGAGGGGTGGAATAGCAGTGAGAAGAACCCCTATAGACAGTGAGGGCATCCCGTGACAATGGGATTCCTTAAGCCAGGCTGTGCAAATGAGGTAAGATTACCCTTAGCTTGGTTATGAGCTCGGCAGGGATTGCAGCAACCTAACCTAAAGCCCAGCGCAACCCAGGAGCAAAAGCTCTTCTACCAGGTCTGCTGGCTTGGGAGACAAGAGGAGTGGTGTGAAGGCCTGGAGGGGCATAGCAGATCTCACTTGGTGGCCATGCTCGTGCTCTGCTCTGAGTAGGTTTCTGAGCCTTTGGGCTGCCTTGCGAACCTGGAGCTCCTGCTCAGAGCTGAGGAAGAGAGATGCATCTGAGTTCCTGCATCCCAAAGGCATGCTTGAAACCCTAAGTGAGTGAGTGAGGCATGTAGCTGTCCACTCCTTGTGAGGGCAGTGGGGGGTGCAAGCATTAACGTGATTTTAAGCCCATGCATTCCAGGAGAGAGTTCGATTCTGTGGATGTAAAGCAGACAGACGCACCTGAAAGAGGGACCACCAGTGCAAAACAAGGAACTTGCCATTAAGGGCTGCATGAGATGGCTCCTGCTCAGGGCAGGCATTCTGCCACCCTGCGAGGTCCGTCAGATGTATGTAGTAGCTACTGAGCCTGCGTCACACTGGCTGCAGGCTGTTCTGCAAGGAATTGGTTATGTGAAGAGTGTGAGTTCACGGGCTGATAAAAACCAGCTTTTCTCGGACCCCATCCTGCGCACAGTGGCTGTGTGTGGCCTGCAGAAGGAACAGTTCTCTGAACTGGTGATTCTGTGTATACGTCACTGAATTTCTGCTTGCATCTAAATGCACTTTGGAAGGAATTTAACCTTTGAATCTGAAGTCTGTTTTTTTGCCATTCCTACAGGAGACTGATGGTGACACCCTACAGCTTTCCGAGATTTAGGAAGGAGCACCATGACTGAACAGGCCTGGTTAAGCAGTTATTTGCCTCTGCAAGCAACTGAAACCTCCTTGTGGTCAGCTGGTGAGAGCACTTGCTGCAAAATCAGACTTCACTGACCGATAAAGACCCAAATAACTCAGTTGCTGGGGGCTATGTAAGTGTCTTAGGCACTGACAGGCACTAACGTGACTCCTGCAGAGAGCTCACTTCAGTTCTTGTGTGCTCAGCTCTGGGTTTCCCAACAGAGGCTTGCTGCTCGCTGCCTGCACCCTGGAAGGAAGCCGTTGGCTGTCACCTGAGGAAAACCTCTCTGAACTACAGTAAGTAGCAGTAGGGAAATAGCTTACATCAAAGGCTGAAGCTGCCACATTGTTATGCTCATTAGGTGCGTCAGGCAGATGTCTTTGCTGGCGTGGCCGATGCCCAGATTGCTTTCGTCAGCCTTGGTCTGCAGTGCCAGCGGCAGCCTCTGTGCTCAAGTACAAGGCAGGCAAACCGGGCTGGTGGTGCTCTGCTGCATGAAAGGGCTGTGGCTGGCACCACCCTTGGGGCTGGAGATGTGGCCCAAATGCAGTTCCCAGCATCGGGGCTCAGAAGCGCTCCAGGCAGATCAGAGACTGGTGGGAGGAGGGAGGAAATGAGCAGGGAGTTTTAAAGCAGGCCATGTAGCACAGATGGGGTATGGCTGAGCACAAAATGTCTTTACAGAGGTGCAGTTTGATAAGCTAGCATATCCTGCGGCTGCTGGAAATGCTTTAGGGTGGGGTAGATAAAGTGGCTGCAGCATCAGAGGAGCTAGGCAGCAACGTGCAGCTGTGAGAAAAGGATGGAGATGGCTGTAAAACAGCATCTTGCTGCTGCTGGAGGCCCAGGAGCAGTCTGGGGCTCAGTGGACAAGGTCAGCAGCACTGTGGCGTACGTCCTGCTTTCCCCCCGTCATAGACTGGGGAGACCTGGGCAGTAGCCGTCCCCCTCCGTGGAAGGCCAGGGTGGGTTTGTTTCCTCCAGCAGCTCACCAGGTATCAGGCTTCTTGCAGATCCTTAAGAGAGCCTGGAGGAAGAGAAGCAAGGCAGAGGCTGAAGGCACCGTGGGTGCCACAGTAGCACCGTGGTGGCAAACATCCAGTGGTTTTCCCAGCAGGATGCCATGAAAAAGCGGATGCACCAGACCCCTTACATGTAAAATCCTCTTCCTTCCTTGTGTGGGGAGCTCAGAAGTGAGCAGGTACCGGAGGGGTGAAGGGTGACTGTGGCGGATGAAACGATTAAGGACAGCACAGGAGCTGTGGTGAGTGAGGGAAGGGACCTGAACTGAGCAGAGGGAGAAGAAGAAGGAAACGGGGTGGGAAGCATGGTAAGGGCATGGCATTTTCTGCATCAGCTGCCTTCAGACCTGCCACATCTGTGGCAACAGCCCTGGTTTTCCCTCTCGAAGGGATGGGTAGCTGTCAGCAAAGATGTAATACGTGTGCTGCACAGAGATGAGACGAGACTTGGGCAGGGCAGTACTTCCCAGGGCTGTTAATGTAACCATGGGCACCGCTGGCCAGGGCCTCGGCAGCGAGCTGACCTGGGAGGGAAGCACAGCCAGGAGTGAGCAGACACACTGCCTCTGGGGCAGGAGAGCTCTAGGTGAGGGGCACAGCACTTAGGTGAGAGGCTTTTCCTCTCTGTTTCCAAACAGCACGAAGAAATCTGGAAAGTGCCTGCTCTGACCTTGCTGCTGTTGTTCACAGCTCTCAAATACAGTGACCTAAGGCACAGCACTTTGTTCTTTTCTTTTCTTGAAACTTGTGTTCTTTCGGGCTCATCTGTCACTGCAGCCCTTGAAAGCAGTAATGTCATCACCCTAACCACGGAACTGCTTCAAAAGACCCTGGGAGTGAATGCAAGGGTTCATTTGGTCGAAAAAGGGAAGTTTTTTGAGTCACTTGTTTCCCATGTTAGAATGGATTTAGGTTCTGGTTCGCAGCTCCTGTTAGGAAATAATGTGCTGTGATCTTCCAGGTAAAGTGCTCAGAGAATACCCTGGAGTAAGGACAGAAACTGAAAGAGATGATGACCTGCCGCATGGATGTCTGCCTCGCAGGGACTGCGCTGCCACGCAGAAGCCAGGTACCTGATGCTCCTCTGCCTCCCTGCAGCCCCAGCAGGACCCTGAGCAGCAGTGCACAGAGAGCAAGAGAGAGTGAACCCCAAGTGGTATTAGCCGTAGGTTTAGGTCCACAGAATGAGCAGCGGGTGTCAGCAGAGGCAGGACATGTGGGGGCTGTGCAGCCGTGCATCCTGGCCAGGAGGAGCAGGGCCAGCCTGTGGGGCTGCAGGATGGGCACAGGCTACATGTACAGGGCTGGTGCCCAGCACCAACAGCTCGCTGGTACTTAAGGGTTTCTCTGGCACCTCCTCCTCCTGCGTAGGAGATTTTATCCCCGTTTGGTCTTCAGTGTCGATCTGCTGGCTAAATAAATGGTGGCAGAACTTTCCACTGAGGTCTAGCATCTCATCCCTCAGCACTTCCTAAACCGGTGTGTTTGGTGGCTAGCAGTGGTGCTCAGCAGCTGTGCTGAAACCTCAGCTAAGCAAGCTGGAAGATGTGATACCTGGGATTAGACCATCCCGTGCAGGGCCCTCCCGCTGACTGCTGGATTGAGTTGTGCTTGCAGAGCTCTGGGCAGGGAGGTGGGCGCCCCAAGCACCTTGGCACAGAGTGTAGCCTCTCTCTAGGCTGAAGAAAGTCTCCCCAACCCTGCTGAGACGGAGGCTGCTGGACCGAAGTGGCCTCTTAAGATGGGTTGGGTGCCCGGGGCAGGGATGGAGCTGGAGATGGCCACAATGGGGCCAGTGGCAGGGCTGCAGCCTGCGCTCCCGTTTGAGCAGAGGCTTCAGGCTGGCAAGTGAACCGAGGCCTTGGTATCTCACACGGGTGGCAGGAGGCCTCGCTTCTTGTACCCTGCATTGACAGAAATAGAGGGGATAAGAGAGAGCTCTAGGCCCTGAAGGGCTCAGGGGTGGGCTATATAATCGGTGTTGATGATCAGCGTGCAACACAGCTGGTGGGGAATTGTCTCACCGCCTGTTCACTCCTAGTACCTGTCCAGCTGAAACACTTGATTGCAGTGATGCTACTGGCAGTTGACTGCTCATAAAACAGGAGGATGGGTGTTCTCCTGGCTTTGTGAGCTGTGATTGGAGAGAAGCTGCTGGCTGGAGCTCAGTGGTGAGAGCATGCAGGCAGTGGTGTGGTGAGTGAAAGAGAGCAGGATGCAGACAGGTCCCAGGTGTCCCTGTCCCAGGAGGCACCCAGTGGCATCGGGCAGAGGAAGTGCTGCAGCCCAGCTGGCCAGGAAGGCCGTGCGGAGGAGAGGACCCGAGTGGGACCAACCAGCCCCTTCCTTGTCCAACGAGTGGTCCGTCTGTCAGAGCCGTGCCTCTCCAGTCTAGCTGTCGTGTGGGACAGCGTGAGGTACCATACTTGTGGGACAAGTGCGGGCGGGTGACATCCGTTGCTCTTTCCTTACCCAGCCATGCTCTAACCGTTGTTACGGGTGTAATCAGTGAGTAAGGTGGGACTGCATCCAGTGTCTCTGCACCACACGCTGATAAGCCCCTCAGATGCCGTCTGGCAGTTGTGAGGTGCTGCGGTGGAGGAGGGCAGGGAAGCGTGTTTATGTGGAACACTGCAGTAGCTGTTTGGGTCCAGCACGGAAGAGGGATGGGAGGGTCACTGTAGGCGTTTAAGGCCAGAAGAGACGCGTGAGGAGAGCCCCAGAGAAAAGCTGTGGGAGCTGTTTGCCTGTGGTAGGTGCGACTGTGTTTCCCAAACAGAGGCTGATGCTGTGAGGGACTTCTGACTGACAGCCCAAGGCCATCATCCTGCCTTGTTCACCGAGTGGCTGAGGTTGGAAGGGACTTCTTGATGTTTACTCCCACCCCTTGCTCAGACTCTGGTGCCTCGTGCCCTCTGGTTTTGAACATCTCCAAGGAGATCTCTACAAGTCCTTTGGGCAGCCTGTTCCAGTGATCACCTTGCGGGCAAACATTTTCTCTTAATGTTTAAATGGACTTTCCTGTCCTGTGTTTCGTTTCGTGCCCGTTGCCTCTGTCTGCGGTTTTCGTTGTGGTGTGAAACAGGGGGAACAGCTACACGGGATGCTACAAAATTTCATGAGACAGCCTGGGTGACCTTTGAAGGTGCCACCTTTTCCATGGCAGCGAGATAAAAACACTCTTAACCTTGGTTTGGGTTTTTGCCTTCCCACCGCTCAACCATGAACGTCTCTTTCCTGCATTACCCATTTGAAATGTCCCTTTGCTGTGCAATCCTTTGGGTGTCTTCAGCTTTATTAAAATTCCAAAATCAAAGCTTCTTACCAATTTATGTTCGTTATGCACAAGGAGGAGGAACGTAAAGGTGACGTAAGGATAGATAGGTTTGTGAAACAAGCCGTTTCTTACGGGGACAGCTGCCGCAGTACCCTGCTTGTATGATGCCATATAGGAGGGTGTCTGTTTTGAACGAGTTTTACGCACGACCTGCACACCGATCGGGCGTGCTTTTTAGGCTGCACACCAGCCTGTCAGCCTCATCGGTGTGGTTGCTGCGGACTCACGTCAGAGGTTTCCTGAGCTGAAGAAAACCCCACTTTTTGTTCTTCGGTAAATATAAACCCTTTTGTTTCAGAGCAGCGTGCGCTCGTGTGGACATCGTGTGTGCCAGCACAGACCCTTTCAAGAGCTCCAGAAGATTTTTTTAACCTCTTTCTTTCAGCTGCAAGACCAAAAGGAAAAGAAAGGTTTCTGCTAATGGGAAGCACCAGCGGAGAGTGGAGGTATGTCTGGTGATGGTAGCACGTGCTCCTCTGACCTTGCCAAGAGAGGAAATCCATCTGCCCTCTGCTTTCACCAATTGGTCTGTAATTTGCCTGTAGTTGTCCTCCCCATTTCTGCATTTTGTAGAATCATGGAATGGTTCATGTTGGAAGGGACCTTGAAGCTCATCCAGTTCCAACCCCTGCCACGGGCGGGCAGGGACACCTCACGCTAGAGCAGGTTGCTCCAAGGCCCTGTGTCCACCTTGAACACTGCCAGGGATGGGGCAGCCACAGCTTGTCTGGGCACCCTGTGCCAGCGCCTCAGCACCCTCACAGGGAAGAGCTTCTGCCTGAGAGCTCATCTCAGTCTCCCCTCTGGCAGGTTAAAGCCATTCCCCCTTGGCCTGTCCCTTCAGGCCCTTGTCCAAAGCCCCTTTCCAGGTTTCCTGCAGCCCCTTTAGCCGCTGGAGCTGCTCTCAGGTCTCCCCTTCAGGAGCCTTCTCTTCTCCAGGCTGCCCCAGCCCAGCTCTCTCAGCCTGGCTCCAGAGCAGAGCTGCTCCAGCCCTCGCAGCATGGCCATGGTTTCCTCTGGCTCACTTGAGCAGCTCCACATCCCTCTTGAGTTGGGGCCCAAGATCTGGATGCAGGACTTTGTTTCCTCTTACATTGCCATAAATGCAGAGTGACACTTTAACAGCTGGACAGATCTAGATCCTCATATAGAAGTACCTGGGGCCAGTAAATGAGAGCAAAACCACCTCCTCTGCTTGAACGAGGAAGAAATGATTTTGTTCAACTTGTTTACTTGCTTAATTCAAGAAGTTTTTTCCCTTCCAGTCAATTACATTCATGTAATGGAAAACATTGTCACAGGAATTCTCAGCTTGATTTGCTTTCCTGATTTGAGATCGTTGCATTGCTTTTTGCCTGAAGAGCAATTGATTGGCTTGCAGGCTGTTTTGCAGCAGCTCTTTGGGGAATGACCACTATGTTTCTAACCGTCCTGTTGGATGTTGTAACAATGCAGGTCCCCGGTTTCCTCTTGACATTTGGGTACTACCAGCAGAGTTTACAGCTCTTGGTATTGTCTTTGTTGAATTAGTACCCGTGCAGTCTTCCCAAGCCCCTGGGAGTGCACCGCAGTGCTCGCAGCGTGTTGTCCTTGTTTATGATGGCTTCTGTCTAGGTGATGTACACAGATGGACAAAGCTTTGCCATCCTGATCTGCTTGTGTGGGCAGAGACTCGGGGGGCAGTTTCAGAGCTAAGAGTTGATTTTCCTGAGAGGGATCCCAGCTCTGCAGCAGAGGAGCTGCACTGCTGAGGAGCAGGCAAGGGCTGGAGGGAGGGAGGACCAGGAAGTGCAGGTCAGCCCCGGTATTTTTCTGTAGTGAGGGTGGTAAAGCACTGACACAGGTTGCCCCGAGAGGTGGTGGATGCACCGTCCCTGGAGACTTTCAGGGCCAGGCTGGATGTGGTTCTGAGCACCCCGATCTAGTCGAGGATGTCCCTGCTCATTGCAGAGGAGGTTGGACTGGATGACCTTTAAAGGTTCCTTCCAACCAAAACCGTTCTGTGATCCTAGGATTAGAACCCCAGTGACTGCAGGCGTTTCCCTACAGCTGCTGAGGGTCTCTTTAAACCCCCAAAGCCACAATTATCCTTCTTCCTTATGGAAGGGCTTCTCGTCCTCACGCTCTTTGGTGTGTCTGGTGGGATTGTGCCCTTGCTGAAGCTTGTCTTTGGTACCTTGAGCTGAAGTGCTTTGCTGACATGAGGTTAAAGTCATCTGGGGGAACATACTTTAATGCAGCCAGGGAGGGGAAACTGGCTGATTGGAAATGCTGAGGGCTGCTCAGCATGTGGTTCACATTCACTGTTTGCTACCCCAAGTACCAGTACCGATGCGAGCAACACCCAGCTCTGGGGAAATTCACTTTTCTTTCAACCGATCGGAACTGGTCACTTCTCAGCATAGCAAGTATCACCTCTTGAAAGCAAAGCTCCTCTGGTGCCGCCGATGGAGCCCTGAGCCCAGCAGGAGGCCCGAGGCTGCTTTTCCATTTACCTATAAGAGCAATGACACTTGAACCACAGCAGGACGAGCCACAGCTTCCATGGGCGTAAGCCCAAATGTTTCTACCTTTCCTAGCCTGCCAGGCATGCAGCATTAGTGCGGGTTTCTAGTTCACTGAAGGGTATTATCTGCTCAACATTGTTCAGTGACAAGACTTCCACTGTACCGTAGCTGCTGGGGGGCTTACAGACCAGAACACACAGAGCCTGTGCCACAGATTGGCTTTCCCGGCAGCCCCGGGCACCTCTCGCAGGGACAGAGATGCGTGTTTAGCCCCCGATTTCAAGAAGATACCATAACAGAGCGGTGCCTGCAGGCAGACAGCACATTTCCAAGGGACCCCTCTCTACTGCTGCGTTTGCCGCACCCTGGTGATCCCAGAGCCCTGCGGGTGATGCCTGCTGCCCAGCACGCAGTGTGCCGATGAACCCAGCCGTACAGGGGCAAGGTCCTCGGGTGCTGCCCTGAAGCGTGGCAAAGTGGCATGGGAGGAAGAGGTAAGGCCGCTGGGGATGGGAATGGCAAACTCCTGTAATTGCTACTTAGTGCACCCCCAGCAAGCGCTTTGGGGATTTGCCTCTGCCTTCCGTGCACACAGCAGCACCCCCTCCTGTTGGGTGGCTCCTGCCAAAGCTTATCGCGTTCATGGCATTAGTGTCCCTGCACAGCGAGCATTGACGGGTGGCTCTAACCGATCACTGCTCAGCTGCTTGCCTCAGAGAAAGGATTCCCTTGGTGCAGCTGCCTCTCACAGCTTGCTGACTGCTGCAAAGGTTTGAAGCTCCGTGACAGACAAGACCATATATATTTAAAGATTCCTGCTTTTAATGCAATTAAATAGTTGTCCTGAGAAAATAAAGATGTTATCAGGCCAGGAGCACATTCTTGTTTTGTCTTCTCTTAACATTCTCTTCTGGTCCCTTCCCTTCCCGTCTTTCTCTCTTCCCTTCCTGTCTCTTGTACTCCTTTCTATTCTCCTATGTTCTCTTAGTCTCTTCCATTTTCTTACAGTCTCTTCCCTTCCGGTTCTGTTTTCTTAGATTCTTTCATATTCTCTTAGTCTTTTCTAATCTCTGTTCTCTTATACTCCCTTCTCCTCTGTCCTTTTGCATTTTCTTCTATTCCATTCTCCCGTACTCTCTTCTGGTGTCCTCTATTCTCTTCGTCTCTTCTAGTCTCTTCCCTTCTGTTCTCTATTCTCTTCTCTTAGATGACCTCTTTTCTTTTGAATTCTCTTCTCTTACATTCTCTTCCCTTATCTTAGATTCTCTTACATTCTCATATATTCCTTTCTCTTACATTCTTTTCCCTTCTCTTATGCTCTCCTAGAGTCTCTTCCCCCTTTTATTTTCCTTTTTCGTAGTCTCTTCCCTTCTCCTACATTTTCTTATTTTTCACTTCTTCCTGTCTCTTTTCTGTATTTGCTTCCATATTCTTCTCTTAGATTCCCTTCTCTTCTATTTCCTTATATACTTTTATAGTCTCTTCCATTTCCTTTTCTTAGATTCTCTTGATTTCCCTTTTCCTGTGTGCTCTTCAGTTTTTTCTCTTGGCTTCTTTAGGTTCTCTTCTGTACTCTTCTAATCTTAGATTCTCTTCTATTCAATGCTGTTCTCTCCCCCTATATTCTCTTCCTGGATGCTCTTCAGTTCTCTAATCTTAGATTCTCTTCCGTTCCCTGATCTTCTCTTCCCCAGATGCTCTTCTCCAATAATCTTTTAGATTCTCTTCCCTTGTATTCTCTTCCCCATATTCAGTTGTATTCTTACCTTCTCTCCCATGAGATTGTCTTAGAACCTCTGCTCTTGTATTCACTCGCATTCAGAGGGAAGGAGGGGAGGGGAAGGAGAGGAAGAAGGGAGGAGGGAGGGGGAGGAGGGAGGAGGGAGGGGAAGAAGCG
Source organism: Psittacula echo (assembly GCF_963264785.1). Lineage (NCBI taxonomy): Eukaryota > Metazoa > Chordata > Aves > Psittaciformes > Psittacidae > Psittacula > Psittacula echo. The sequence goes on from NC_137737.1 coordinate 1,047,043, forward strand.
AAGCAAGGAAGGAGGGGAAAAAAGGAAGGAAGGAGCAAAGGAGCTATTTATGGCCATTTCTATCCCATTTTCCCCATTTCTTGCCAGTTTTATGCCATTTTTGGCTATTTCTAACCCATTTTAAACCTCTTTTTTCCAATTTCTAAACCAGTTTTGGCAATTTCTGACCCAATTTTGACCTAGCCCATTTTATGCCATTTTTTGCAACTTCTAACCAGTTGTTGCCCATTTCTTACCCATTTTAAACCTTTTTTGGCTCTTTCAAGCTCGGTTTTGCCCACTTGTAATCCGTTTTAAGCTCTTACGGGCTATTTCTAAACTCTTTGCCATTTCTAACCCGTTAAAAGCCATTTTTGTCTATTATTCAAATCATTTTTTTCCATTTCTGTCTTGTTTTAAGGCACCTATAGCCACTTCAAACCCATTTTTCCCATTTCTAACCCATTTTAGGCTATTTTTGTCTTTTTCTAACCTATTTTTGACCATTTCTCATTTTAAGGGTCCCTTTGTAACCCTTTTTTGCTCAATTCTAACCCGTTCTAAGCCATTTCGGCCATTTCTAAACCAGTTTTGTCCATTTCTAACCAAATGTTTTGCAATTTTAAACCTTTTTCGCCCTCTTCTAACCCATTTTAAGCCTGTTTTGGCTCTTTCTAAAACATTTATCACCATTTCAAACCAATTTGTTGCCACTTCAGACCCATTTTCGGCCATTTCTAACCCGTTTTGAGCCATTTTTGGCCACTTCTACCCCTGTTTTGCCCGTTTCCAACCCATTTTAAGGCATTTTGGTTATTTTTAACCATTTTTTCCCATTTCTGTGCCAGTTGAAGCCTTTTTTGGCTACTTCTAAGCCATTTTTGCCCCCTTCTTACCTGTTTTAAGCCATTTCTATTCCGTTTTTGACCATTTGTAATGTGTTTTAAACCATTTTTTTTCCCCTTTTTTAACCCGTTTTTGCCCATTTCTTATGTATTTTTAGGTATGGGACGCCTAAAAAAATAGTAACTGAAAGAGATTAAAAAGCAAAGACAGCTGAAAAAAACATGAATGAAAAAGTGAATGAATAAAAATGTGTAAAGAGAATAAAAAGCAAAAGGGAAGAACGCGCTTATAAATTCCGACAAAGCAAATACAAAGTGATAAAAGTGAACAAGCCTGAACGAATCTCCAGTAAAAGTTCCCTTAGCAACTTAGCCCCCGCCCCAGTAGTGCAGTCTTCAAGTCCCCAGGCAGCAGTTGGTGTCCCCGCAGGCTGTAAACTGGGCTGGGAGCGGCCGTTGCTCTCAGCCCGTTGCCTCTTCGGTACCGAAAAGTGAGCGTGTGCTGCCACCATGTGTCCAACATCGGTACTGCACGTAAAGCGGGAGGAGCACAGAGTGACGCCGGGCAGCGCTCGCTGCTGCCACCATGTGTCCGAACATCGGTACTGCACGTAAAGCGGGAGGGGCACAGAGTGACGCCGGGCAGCGCTCGCTGCTGCCACCATGTGTCCGAACATCGGTACTGCAGGTAATGCGGGAGGGGCACGGAGTGACGCCGGGCAGCGCTCGCTGCTGCCACCATGTGTCCGAACATCGGTACTGCACGTAATGCGGGGGGGGAACGGAGTGACGCCGGGCAGCGATCGCTGCTGCCACCATGTGTCCGAACATCGGTACTGCACGTAATGCGGGAGGGGAACGGAGTGACGCCGGGCAGCGATCGCTCCTGCCACCATGTGTCCGAAACCCGGAACTGCAGGGGGTGGGGATGGGAGGGGCCTCGGTCTGGCTCCGGGAGCGGATCGGTGCTGCCATCATGGCTGTCAGTCACGCCTAGACCCGCCCCCGACTTCCGGTCCGCCGTGGCCCCGCCCCGCTCGCTCCCCATTGGCTGAGGCGGCTGTCACTCCAAGTCCCGCCCCCGACTTCCGGTCCGCCGCGGCCCCGCCCCGCTCGCTCCCCATTGGCTGAGGCGGCTGTCAGTCACGCCTAGACCCGCCCCCGACTTCCGGTCCGCCGCGGCCCCGCCCCGCTCGCTCCCCATTGGCTGAGGCGGCTGTCAGTCACGCCTAGCCCCGCCCCGACTTCCGGTCCGCCGTGGCCCCGCCCCGCTCGCTCCCCATTGGCTGAGGCGGCTGTCAGTCACGCCTAGCCCCGCCCCCGACTTCCGGTCCGCCGTGGCCCCGCCCCGCTCGCTCCCCATTGGCTGAGGCGGCTGTCAGTCACTGCAAGCCCCGCCCCCGGCTTCCGGTCCGCCGTGGCCCCGCCCCGCTCGCTCCCCATTGGCTGAGGCGGCTGTCAGTCACGCCTAGACCCGCCCCCGACTTCCGGTCCGCCGCGGCCCCGCCCCGCTCGCTCCCCATTGGCTGAGGCGGCTGTCAGTCACGCCTAGACCCGCCCCCGACTTCCGGTCCGCCGTGGCCCCGCCCCGCTCGCTCCCCATTGGCTGAGGCGGCTGTCAGTCACGCCTAGACCCGCCCCCGACTTCCGGTCCGCCGTGGCCCCGCCCCGCTCGCTCCCCATTGGCTGAGGCCGCTGTCAGTCACGCCTAGACCCGCCCCCGACTTCCGGTCCGCCGTGGCCCCGCCCCGCTCGCTCCCCATTGGCTGAGGCGGCTGTCAGTCACGCCTAGCCCCGCCCCCGGCTTCCGGTCCGCCGTGGCCCCGCCCCGCTCACTCCCCATTGGCTGAGGCGGCTGTCAGTCACTGCAAGCCCCGCCCCCGACTTCCGGTCCGCCGCGGCCCCGCCCCGCTCGCTCCCCATTGGCTGAGGCGGCTGTCAGTCACGCCTAGACCCGCCCCCGACTTCCGATCCGCCGCGGCCCCGCCCCGCTCGCTCCCCATTGGCTGAGGCGGCTGTCAGTCACGCCTAGACCCGCCCCCGACTTCCGGTCCGCCGTGGCCCCGCCCCGCTCGCTCCCCATTGGCTGAGGCGGCTGTCAGTCACGCCTAGACCCGCCCCCGACTTCCGGTCCGCCGCGGCCCCGCCCCGCTCGCTCCCCATTGGCTGAGGCGGCTGTCAGTCACTGCAAGCCCCGCCCCCGACTTCCGGTCCGCCGTGGCCCCGCCCCGCTCGCTCCCCATTGGCTGAGGCGGCTGTCAGTCACGCCTAGACCCGCCCACGACTTCCGGTCCGCCGTGGCCCCGCCCCGCTCGCTCCCCATTGGCTGAGGCGGCTGTCAGTCACGCCTAGACCCGCCCACGACTTCCGGTCCGCCGCGGCCCCGCCCCGCTCGCTCCCCATTGGCTGAGGCGGCTGTCAGTCACGCCTAGACCCGCCCCCGACTTCCGGTCCGCCGCGGCCCCGCCCCGCTCGCTCCCCATTGGCTGAGGCGGCTGTCAGTCACGCCTAGACCCGCCCCCGACTTCCGGTCCGCCGTGGCCCCGCCCCGCTCGCTCCCCATTGGCTGAGGCGGCTGTCAGTCACTGCAAGTCCCGCCCCCGACTTCCGGTCCGCCGCGGCCCCGCCCCGCTCGCTCCCCATTGGCTGAGGCGGCTGTCAGTCACGCCTAGACCCGCCCCCGACTTCCGGTCCGCCGTGGCCCCGCCCCGCTCGCTCCCCATTGGCTGAGGCGGCTGTCAGTCACGCCTAGACCCGCCCCCGACTTCCGGTCCGCCGTGGCCCCGCCCCGCTCGCTCCCCTTTGGCTGAGGCGGCTGTCAGTCACTGCAAGCCCCGCCCCCGGCTTCCGGTCCGCCGTGGCCCCGCCCCGCTCGCTCCCCATTGGCTGAGGCGGCTGTCAGTCACTGCAAGCCCCGCCCCCGACTTCCGGTCCGCCGTGGCCCCGCCCCGCTCGCTCCCCATTGGCTGAGGCGGCTGTCAGTCACGCCTAGACCCGCCCACGACTTCCGGTCCGCCGTGGCCCCGCCCCGCTCGCTCCCCATTGGCTGAGGCGGCTGTCAGTCACGCCTAGACCCGCCCCCGACTTCCGGTCCGCCGCGGCCCCGCCCCGCTCGCTCCCCATTGGCTGAGGCGGCTGTCAGTCACGCCTAGACCCGCCCCCGACTTCCGGTCCGCCGTGGCCCCGCCCCGCTCGCTCCCCATTGGCTGAGGCGGCTGTCAGTCACTGCAAGCCCCGCCCCCGACTTCCGGTCCGCCGTGGCCCCGCCCCGCTCGCTCCCCATTGGCTGAGGCGGCTGTCAGTCACGCCTAGACCCGCCCCCGACTTCCGGTCCGCCGTGGCCCCGCCCCGCTCGCTCCCCATTGGCTGAGGCGGCTGTCAGTCACTGCAAGCCCCGCCCCCGACTTCCGGTCCGCCGTGGCCCCGCCCCGCTCGCTCCCCATTGGCTGAGGCGGCTGTCAGTCACGCCTAGACCCGCCCCCGACTTCCGGTCCCCCGTGGCCCCGCCCCGCTCGCTCCCCATTGGCTGAGGCGGCTGTCAGTCACTGCAAGCCCCGCCCCCGACTTCCGGTCCGCCGTGGCCCCGCCCCGCTCGCTCCCCATTGGCTGAGGCGGCTGTCAGTCACGCCTAGACCCGCCCCCGGCTTCCGGTCCGCCGTGGCCCCGCCCCGCTCGCTCCCCATTGGCTGAGGCGGCTGTCAGTCACGCCTAGACCCGCCCCCGACTTCCGGTCCGCCGTGGCCCCGCCCCGCTCGCTCCCCATTGGCTGAGGCGGCTGTCAGTCACGCCTAGACCCGCCCCCGACTTCCGGTCCGCCGTGGCCCCGCCCCGCTCGCTCCCCTTTGGCTGAGGCGGCTGTCAGTCACTGCAAGCCCCGCCCCCGGCTTCCGGTCCGCCGTGGCCCCGCCCCGCTCGCTCCCCATTGGCTGAGGCGGCTGTCAGTCACTGCAAGCCCCGCCCCCGGCTTCCGGTCCGCCGTGGCCCCGCCCCGCTCGCTCCCCATTGGCTGAGGCGGCTGTCAGTCACTGCAAGCCCCGCCCCCGACTTCCGGTCCGCCGTGGCCCCGCCCCGCTCGCTCCCCATTGGCTGAGGCGGCTGTCAGTCACGCCTAGACCCGCCCCCGACTTCCGGTCCGCCGTGGCCCCGCCCCGCTCGCTCCCCATTGGCTGAGGCGGCTGTCAGTCACTGCAAGCCCCGCCCCCGACTTCCGGTCCGCCGTGGCCCCGCCCCGCTCGCTCCCCATTGGCTGAGGCGGCTGTCAGTCACGCCTAGACCCGCCCCCGGCTTCCGGTCCGCCGTGGCCCCGCCCCGCTCGCTCCCCATTGGCTGAGGCGGCTGTCAGTCACGCCTAGACCCGCCCCCGACTTCCGGTCCCCCGTGGCCCCGCCCCGCTCGCTCCCCATTGGCTGAGGCGGCTGTCAGTCACTGCAAGCCCCGCCCCCGACTTCCGGTCCGCCGTGGCCCCGCCCCGCTCGCTCCCCATTGGCTGAGGCGGCTGTCAGTCACGCCTAGACCCGCCCCCGGCTTCCGGTCCGCCGTGGCCCCGCCCCGCTCGCTCCCCATTGGCTGAGGCGGCTGTCAGTCACGCCTAGACCCGCCCCCGACTTCCGGTCCGCCGTGGCCCCGCCCCGCTCGCTCCCCATTGGCTGAGGCGGCTGTCAGTCACGCCTAGACCCGCCCCCGACTTCCGGTCCGCCGTGGCCCCGCCCCGCTCGCTCCCCTTTGGCTGAGGCGGCTGTCAGTCACTGCAAGCCCCGCCCCCGGCTTCCGGTCCGCCGTGGCCCCGCCCCGCTCGCTCCCCATTGGCTGAGGCGGCTGTCAGTCACTGCAAGCCCCGCCCCCGGCTTCCGGTCCGCCGTGGCCCCGCCCCGCTCGCTCCCCATTGGCTGAGGCGGCTGTCAGTCACTGCAAGCCCCGCCCCCGACTTCCGGTCCGCCGTGGCCCCGCCCCGCTCGCTCCCCATTGGCTGAGGCGGCTGTCAGTCACGCCTAGACCCGCCCCCGACTTCCGGTCCGCCGCGGCCCCGCCCCGCTCGCTCCCCATTGGCTGAGGCGGCTGTCAGTCACGCCTAGCCCCGCCCCCGACTTCCGATCCGCCGCGGCCCCGCCCCGCTCGCTCCCCATTGGCTGAGGCGGCTGTCAGTCACGCCTAGACCCGCCCCCGACTTCCGGTCCGCCGCGGCCCCGCCCCGCTCGCTCCCCATTGGCTGAGGCGGCTGTCAGTCACGCCTAGACCCGCCCCCGACTTCCGGTCCGCCGTGGCCCCGCCCCGCTCGCTCCCCATTGGCTGAGGCGGCTGTCAGTCACGCCTAGCCCCGCCCCCGACTTCCGGTCCGCCGCGGCCCCGCCCCGCTCGCTCCCCTTTGGCTGAGGCGGCTGTCAGTCACTGCAAGCCCCGCCCCCGGCTTCCGGTCCGCCGTGGCCCCGCCCCGCTCGCTCCCCATTGGCTGAGGCGGCTGTCAGTCACTGCAAGCCCCGCCCCCGACTTCCGGTCCGCCGTGGCCCCGCCCCGCTCGCTCCCCATTGGCTGAGGCGGCTGTCAGTCACGCCTAGACCCGCCCACGACTTCCGGTCCGCCGTGGCCCCGCCCCGCTCGCTCCCCATTGGCTGAGGCGGCTGTCAGTCACGCCTAGACCCGCCCCCGACTTCCGGTCCGCCGCGGCCCCGCCCCGCTCGCTCCCCATTGGCTGAGGCGGCTGTCAGTCACGCCTAGACCCGCCCCCGACTTCCGGTCCGCCGTGGCCCCGCCCCGCTCGCTCCCCATTGGCTGAGGCGGCTGTCAGTCACTGCAAGCCCCGCCCCCGACTTCCGGTCCGCCGCGGCCCCGCCCCGCTCGCTCCCCATTGGCTGAGGCGGCTGTCAGTCACGCCTAGACCCGCCCCCGACTTCCGGTCCGCCGTGGCCCCGCCCCGCTCGCTCCCCATTGGCTGAGGCGGCTGTCAGTCACTGCAAGCCCCGCCCCCGACTTCCGGTCCGCCGTGGCCCCGCCCCGCTCGCTTCCCATTGGCTGAGGCGGCTGTCAGTCACGCCTAGACCCGCCCCCGACTTCCGGTCCCCCGTGGCCCCGCCCCGCTCGCTCCCCATTGGCTGAGGCGGCTGTCAGTCACTGCAAGCCCCGCCCCCGACTTCCGGTCCGCCGTGGCCCCGCCCCGCTCGCTCCCCATTGGCTGAGGCGGCTGTCAGTCACGCCTAGACCCGCCCCCGGCTTCCGGTCCGCCGTGGCCCCGCCCCGCTCGCTCCCCATTGGCTGAGGCGGCTGTCAGTCACGCCTAGACCCGCCCCCGACTTCCGGTCCGCCGTGGCCCCGCCCCGCTCGCTCCCCATTGGCTGAGGCGGCTGTCAGTCACGCCTAGACCCGCCCCCGACTTCCGGTCCGCCGTGGCCCCGCCCCGCTCGCTCCCCTTTGGCTGAGGCGGCTGTCAGTCACTGCAAGCCCCGCCCCCGGCTTCCGGTCCGCCGTGGCCCCGCCCCGCTCGCTCCCCATTGGCTGAGGCGGCTGTCAGTCACTGCAAGCCCCGCCCCCGGCTTCCGGTCCGCCGTGGCCCCGCCCCGCTCGCTCCCCATTGGCTGAGGCGGCTGTCAGTCACTGCAAGCCCCGCCCCCGACTTCCGGTCCGCCGTGGCCCCGCCCCGCTCGCTCCCCATTGGCTGAGGCGGCTGTCAGTCACGCCTAGACCCGCCCCCGACTTCCGGTCCGCCGTGGCCCCGCCCCGCTCGCTCCCCATTGGCTGAGGCCGCTGTCAGTCACGCCTAGACCCGCCCCCGACTTCCGGTCCGCCGCGGCCCCGCCCCGCTCGCTCCCCATTGGCTGAGGCGGCTGTCAGTCACGCCTAGACCCGCCCCCGACTTCCGGTCCGCCTTGGCCCCGCCCCGCTCGCTCCCCATTGGCTGAGGCGGCTGTCAGTCACGCCTAGACCCGCCCCCGACTTCCGGTCCGCCGTGGCCCCGCCCCGCTCGCTCCCCATTGGCTGAGGCGGCTGTCAGTCACTCCAAGTCCCGCCCCCGGCTTCCGGTCCGCCGTGGCCCCGCCCCGCTCGCTCCCCATTGGCTGAGGCGGCTGTCAGTCACGCCTAGCCCCGCCCCCGACTTCCGGTCCGCCGTGGCCCCGCCCCGCTCGCTCCCCATTGGCTGAGGCGGCTGTCAGTCACGCCTAGACCCGCCCCCGACTTCCGGTCCGCCGTGGCCCCGCCCCGCTCGCTCCCCATTGGCTGAGGCGGCTGTCAGTCACTGCAAGCCCCGCCCCCGGCTTCCGGTCCGTCGTGGCCCCGCCCCACTCGCTCCCCATTGGCTGAGGCGGCTGTCAGTCACGCCTAGACCCGCCCACGACTTCCGGTCCGCCGTGGCCCCGCCCCGCTCGCTCCCCATTGGCTGAGGCGGCTGTCAGTCACGCCTAGCCCCGCCCCCGACTTCCGGTCCGCCGTGGCCCCGCCCCGCTCGCTCCCCATTGGCTGAGGCGGCTGTCAGTCACGCCTAGCCCCGCCCCCGACTTCCGGTCCGCCGTGGCCCCGCCCCGCTCGCTCCCCATTGGCTGAGGCGGCTGTCAGTCACTGCAAGTCCCGCCCCCGACTTCCGGTCCCCCGTGGCCCCGCCCCGCTCGCTCCCCATTGGCTGTTGAGCCTGTCAATCACTTCTAGCCCGGCCCTCCCTCCGCTCTGATTGGTTCGGCGCCACACGGGCAGCCGCATTTCTGCACCTCCTGCAGTACCGAATATTCGCCGCAAGACGGCAGCAGCGCTCGTCTCTCGCCGCCATACTTCTGTTTCCCTGCTTCCCGTGCCGCGTTTTGGGCACTCGGTAGCACCGGAAAGCAGCTCCCAGCCGCTTTCCCCCATCCCCACCCACTGCAGTGCTGCATTTTCGACAGAGAATGGGAGCTGCGGGCGGTGCCCGGGGCCATAGCGCGGCGCCCCCCTCCCATCAGCTCCGTGATTCCGACCCATGATGGCAGCAGCGAGCGGCGCCCGGAGCCGCTTCCCTCTCCCGTTCCCCACCACCTGCAGTACCGACGTTTGGACACATGGTGGCAGCACACGCTTAATTCTTCGGGGCTGCCCAGGCAACGGGCTTCGAAACTGCTGCTCCCCGCCCATTTTCCATCCTCCGGGAAGCGCTCGCCGGAGCAGTTTTTGTGGTTTTGGAAACCCAACAGCGTTTCTCTCGCAGGCATCACCTACACACACAGAGCTCCTGCGCTCGCTTTGCCACCTAAAGCTCCGTCCGCGCAAGGCTTCTCGAGTGCCTGCTCTCGGGCATCCTGGAGCAGGGATGTGCTCCTCAAGAAAGCACGCTGGGGTTTGCTCTATTCAAGAACCCTTTTCTCTCTCGGACCCCCTCTGGGCTACAGACACCAGCCCAAAAGCCAAGCGCTGCCCCTGGGCTTTGAGGGAGGGGCTGTGGGTGCTGCCTGGGGTATAAAGGCACAGGGCTGTAGAGAGGAGCTCTTTCAGCTCTTGGGCTTCAGCTGGGTGAGCTCGCTGGGGTTTGTTTTGTCTTTTGTCGCTTTGGAGGCTTGTGGTGCTTTGTGCTGGTGTGTTTTAATGTTTGCTGCAATGGAATCAGCTGTGTGAAGAGCTCCGGGACGTGCCCAGGTTTCCCAGTGTGTGCATGAACAAGTGTTTCTGTAAGGCTTTCTTTTCGGAGGTGTTTTATTTCTAGGAGATGTTCAGGTCTTTTAAGGTCGCTTCTTGGTGCGTTCTGTTGTTTTTGGTATTGGGGTCTGGATATTTCCTTTACTGGAAGAGGAGCTTTGAGGCTGCTTTTTACCACTTGTGTTCTATTTTGTCCCCCGACCCCCCTTCCCGTTTAGTCCCCCGACCCCCCTTCCCGTTTAGTCCCCCGACCCCCCTTCCCGTTTAGTCCCCCGACCCCCCTTCCCGTTTAGTCCCCCGACCCCCCTTCCCGTTTAGTCCCCCGACCCCCCTTCCCGTTTAGTCCCCCGACCCCCCTTCCCGTTTAGTCCCCCGACCCCCCTTCCCGTTTAGTCCCCCGACCCCCCTTCCCGTTTAGTCCCCCGACCCCCCTTCCCGTTTAGTCCCCCGACCCCCCTTCCCGTTTAGTCCCCCGACCCCCCTTCCCGTTTAGTCCCCCGACCCCCCTTCCCGTTTAGTCCCCCGACCCCCCTTCCCGTTTAGTCCCCCGACCCCCCTTCCCGTTTAGTCCCCCGACCCCCCTTCCCGTTTAGTCCCCCGACCCCCCTTCCCGTTTAGTCCCCCGACCCCCCTTCCCGTTTAGTCCCCCGACCCCCCTTCCCGTTTAGTCCCCCGACCCCCCTTCCCGTTTAGTTCCCCGACCCCCCTTCCCTTTTTTTCCCCGACCCCCCTTCCCTTTTTTTCCCCGGCCCCCCTTCCCTTTTTTTCCCCGGCCCCCCTTCCCTTTTTTTCCCCGGCCCCCCTTCCCTTTTTTTCCCCGGCCCCCCTTCCCTTTTTTTCCCCGGCCCCCCTTCCCTTTTTTTCCCCGGCCCCCCTTCCCTTTTTTTCCCCGGCCCCCCTTCCCCTTTTTTTCCCGACCCCCTTCCCCTTTTTTTCCCGACCCCCTTCCCCTTTTTTTCCCGACCCCCTTCCCCTTTTTTTCCCGACCCCCTTCCCCTTTTTTTCCCGACCCTCTTCCCCTTTTTTTCCCGACCCCCCTTCCCTTTTTTTCCCGACCCCCCTTCCCTTTTTTTCCCCGACCTCCCTTCCCTTTTTTTCCCGACCCCCCTTCCCTTTTTTTCCCGGCCCCCCTTCCCTTTTTTTCCCGGCCCCCCTTCCCTTTTTTTCCCGGCCCCCCTTCCCTTTTTTTCCCGGCCCCCCTTCCCTTTTTTTCCCGACCCCCCTTCCCTTTTTTTCCCGACCCCCCTTCCCTTTTTTTCCCGACCCCCCTTCCCTTTTTTTCCCGACCCCCCTTCCCTTTTTTCCCCGGCCCCCCTTCCCTTTTTTTCCCGACCCCCCTTCCCTTTTTTCCCCGGCCCCCCTTCCCTTTTTTTCCCCGGCCCCCCTTCCCTTTTTTTCCCCGGCCCCCCTTCCCTTTTTTTCCCGACCCCCCTTCCCTTTTTTCCCCGGCCCCCCTTCCCTTTTTTCCCCGGCCCCCCTTCCCTTTTTTTCCCCGGCCCCCCTTCCCTTTTTTTCCCCGGCCCCCCTTCCCTTTTTTTCCCGACCCCCCTTCCCTTTTTTTCCCGACCCCCCTTCCCTTTTTTCCCCGGCCCCCCTTCCCTTTTTTTCCCCGGCCCCCCTTCCCTTTTTTTCCCGACCCCCCTTCCCTTTTTTTCCCGACCCCCCTTCCCTTTTTTTCCCGACCCCCCTTCCCTTTTTTTCCCCGGCCCCCCTTCCCTTTTTTTCCCGACCCCCCTTCCCTTTTTTTCCCGACCCCCCTTCCCTTTTTTCCCCGGCCCCCCTTCCCTTTTTTTCCCCGGCCCCCCTTCCCTTTTTTTCCCGACCCCCCTTCCCTTTTTTTCCCGACCCCCCTTCCCTTTTTTCCCCGGCCCCCCTTCCCTTTTTTCCCCGGCCCCCCTTCCCTTTTTTCCCCGGCCCCCCTTCCCTTTTTTCCCCGGCCCCCCTTCCCTTTTTTTCCCGGCCCCCCTTCCCTTTTTTTCCCGGCCCCCCTTCCCTTTTTTTCCCGGCCCCCCTTCCCTTTTTTTCCCGGCCCCCCTTCCCTTTTTTTCCCGGCCCCCCTTCCCTTTTTTTCCCGGCCCCCCTTCCCTTTTTTTCCCCGCCCCCCTTCCCTTTTTTTCCCGACCCCCCTTCCCTTTTTTTCCCCTAAAGTCTTCTCTTTTTTTCCCGACCCCCTTCCCCTTTTTTTCCCCACCCCCTTCCCCTTTTTTTCCCGACCCTCTTCCCCTTTTTTTCCCGACCCCCCTTCCCTTTTTTTCCCGACCCCCCTTCCCTTTTTTTCCCGACCCCCGTTCCCTTTTTTTCCCGACCTCCCTTCCCTTTTTTTCGCGGCCCCCCTTCTCTTTTTTTCCCGGCCCCCCTTCCCTTTTTTTCCCGACCCCCCTTCCCTTTTTTTCCCGGCCCCCCTTCCCTTTTTTTCCCGGCCCCCCTTCCCTTTTTTTCCCGGCCCCCCTTCCCTTTTTTTCCCGACCCCCCTTCCCTTTTTTTCCCGACCCCCCTTCCCTTTTCTTCCCCGGCCCCCCTTCCCTTTTTTTCCCGACCCCCCTTCCCTTTTTTTCCCGACCCCCCTTCCCTTTTTTTCCCGACCCCCCTTCCCTTTTTTTCCCGACCCCCCTTCCCTTTTTTTCCCGGCCCCCCTTCCCTTTTTTCCCCGACCCCCCTTCCCTTTTTTCCCCGACCCCCCTTCCCTTTTTTCCCCGACCCCCCTTCCCTTTTTTCCCCGACCCCCTTCCCTTATTTTCCCCGGCCCCCCTTCCCTTTTTTTCCCCTAAACTCTTCTTTTTTTTCCCCGACCCCCTTCCCTTTTTTTCCCGACCCCCCTTCCCTTTTTTTCCCGACCCTCCTTCCCTTTTTTTCCCCAGCCCCCTTTCCCTTTTTTTCCCCAACCCCCCTTCCCTTATTTTTCCCCAAAACTCTACTCTTTTTTCCCCGAACCCCCTTCCCTTTTTTTCCCCTAAACTCTTCTCTTTTTTTCCCGACCCCCCTTCCCTTTTTTTCCCGACCCCCCTTCCCTTTTTTTCCCCGCCCCCCCTTCCCTTTTTTTCCCCGCCCCCCCTTCCCTTTTTTTTCCCCGGCCCCCCTTTCCTTTTTTTCCCCGGCCCCCCTTTCCTTTTTTTCCCCGGCCCCCCTTTCCTTTTTTTCCCCGGCCCCCCTTTCCTTTTTTTCCCCGGCCCCCCTTTCCTTTTTTTCCCCCGCCCCCCTTTCCTTTTTTTCCCCGGCCCCCCTTTCCTTTTTTTCCCCGGCCCCCCTTTCCTTTTTTTCCCCGGCCCCCCTTTCCTTTTTTTCCCCGGCCCCCCTTCCCTTTTTTTCCCCGGCCCCCCTTCCCTTTTTTTCCCCGGCCCCCCTTCCCTTTTTTTCCTGGCCCCCCTTCCCTTTTTTTCCCCGGCCCCCCTTCCCTTTTTTTCCCCGGCCCCCCTTCCCTTTTTTTCCCCGGCCCCCCTTCCCTTTTTTTCCCCGGCCCCCCTTCCCTTTTTTTCCCCGGCCCCCCTTCCCTTTTTTTCCCCGGCCCCCCTTCCCTTTTTTTCCCCGGCCCCCCTTCCCTTTTTTTCCCCGGCCCCCCTTCCCTTTTTTTCCCCTAAGCTCTTCCCTTTTTTTCCCGGCCCCCCTTCCCTTTTTTTCCCGGCCCCCCTTCCCTTTTTTTCCCCTAAAATCTTCTCTTTTTTACCGATCCCCCTTCCCCTTTATTTCCCGACCTCCCTTCCCTTTTTTTCCCGACCTCCCTTCCCTTTTTTTCCCGACCCCCCTTCCCTTTTTTTCCCGACCCCCCTTCCCTTTTTTTCCCGACCCCCCTTCCCTTTTTTTCCCGACCCCCCTTCCCCTTTTTTCCCGACCGCCCTTCCCTTTTTTTCTCCAACCCCCTTCCCTTTTTTTCCCGACCCCCCTTCCCTTTTTTTCCCCGGCCCCCCTTCCCTTTTTTTCCCCGGCCCCCCTTCCCTTTTTTTCCCCGGCCCCCCTTCCCTTTTTTTCCCCGGCCCCCCTTCCCTTTTTTTCCCCGGCCCCCCTTCCCTTTTTTTCCCCGGCCCCCCTTCCCTTTTTTTCCCCGGCCCCCCTTCCCTTTTTTTCCCCGGTCCCCCTTCCCTTTTTTTCCCCGGTCCCCCTTCCCTTTTTTTCCCCGGTCCCCCTTCCCTTTTTTTCCCCGGCCCCCCTTCCCTTTTTTTCCCCGGCCCCCCTTCCCTTTTTTTCCCCGGCCCCCCTTCCCTTTTTTTCCCCGGCCCCCCTTCCCTTTTTTTCCCCGGCCCCCCTTCCCTTTTTTTCCCCGGCCCCCCTTCCCTTTTTTTCCCCGGCCCCCCTTCCCTTTTTTTCCCCGACCCCCCTTCCCTTTTTTTCCCCGACCCCCCTTCCCTTTTTTTCCCCGGCCCCCCTTCCCTTTTTTTCCCCGGCCCCCCTTCCCTTTTTTTCCCAGGCCCCCCTTCCCTTTTTTTCCCAGGCCCCCCTTCCCTTTTTTTCCCCGGCCCCCCTTCCCTTTTTTTCCCGGCCCCCCTTCCCTTTTTTTCCCGGCCCCCCTTCCCTTTTTTTCCCGGCCCCCCTTCCCTTTTTTTCCCGGCCCCCCCTTCCCTTTTATTCCCGGCCCCCCTTCCCTTTTTTTCCCGGCCCCCCTTCCCTTTTTTTCCCGACCCCCCTTCCCTTTTTTTCCCGACCCCCCTTCCCTTTTTTTCCCGACCCCCCTTCCCTTTTGTTCCCGACCCCCCTTCCCTTTTTTTCCCGACACCCCTTCCCTTTTTTTCCCCTGCCCCCCTTCCCTTTTTTTCCCCGGCCCCCCTTCCCTTTTTTTCCCCGGCCCCCCTTCCCTTTTTTTCCCCGGCCCCCCTTCCCTTTTTTTCCCCGGCCCCCCTTCCCTTTTTTTCCCCGGCCCCCCTTCCCTTATTTTCCCCGGCCCCCCTTCCCTTATTTTCCCGACCCCCCTTCCCTTATTTTCCCGACCCCCCTTCCCTTTTTTTCCCTGCCCCCCTTCCCTTTTTTTCCCGACCCCCCTTCCCTTTTTTTCCCGACCCCCCTTCCCTTTTTTCCCCGACCCCCCTTCCCTTTTTTCCCCGGCCCCCCTTCCCTTTTTTTCCCGACCCCCCTTCCCTTTTTTTCCCGGCCCCCCTTCCCTTTTTTTCCCGGCCCCCCTTCCCTTTTTTTCCCGGCCCCCCTTCCCTTTTTTTCCCGGCCCCCCTTCCCTTTTTTTTCCCGACCCCCATTCCCTTTTTCTCCCCTAAAGTCTTCTCTTTTTTTCCCGACCCCCTTCCCCTTTTTTTCCCGACCCCCTTCCCCTTTTTTTCCCGACCCTCTTCCCCTTTTTTTCCCGACCCCCCTTCCCTTTTTTTCCCGACCCCCCTTCCCTTTTTTTCCCGACCCCCGTTCCCTTTTTTTCCCGACCTCCCTTCCCTTTTTTTCGCGGCCCCCCTTCTCTTTTTTTCCCGGCCCCCCTTCCCTTTTTTTCCCGACCCCCCTTCCCTTTTTTTCCCGGCCCCCCTTCCCTTTTTTTCCCGGCCCCCCTTCCCTATTTTTCCCGGCCCCCCTTCCCTTTTTTTCCCGGCCCCCCTTCCCTTTTTTTCCCGGCCCCCCTTCCCTTTTTTTCCCGACCCCCCTTCCCTTTTTTTCCCGACCCCCCTTCCCTTTTTTTCCCGACCCCCCTTCCCTTTTTTTCCCGACCCCCCTTCCCTTTTTTTCCCGACCCGCCTTCCCTTTTTTTCCCGACCCCCCTTCCCTTTTTTTCCCGACACCCCTTCCCTTTTTTTTCCCCTGCCCCCCTTCCCTTTTTTTTCCCCTGCCCCCCTTCCCTTTTTTTTCCCCGGCCCCCCTTCCCTTTTTTTCCCCGACCCCCCTTCCCTTTTTTTCCCCGACCCCCCTTCCCTTTTTTTCCCCGGCCCCCCTTCCCTTTTTTTCCCGACCCCCCTTCCCTTTTTTTCCCCGGCCCCCCTTCCCTTTTTTTCCCCGGCCCCCCTTCCCTTTTTTTCCCCGACCCCCCTTCCCTTTTTTTCCCCGGCCCCCCTTCCCTTTTTTTCCCCGGCCCCCCTTCCCTTTTTTTCCCCGGCCCCCCTTCCCTTTTTTTCCCCGGCCCCCCTTCCCTTTTTTTCCCGACCCCCCTTCCTTTTTTTTCCCGACCCCCCTTCCCTTATTTTCCCGACCCCCCTTCCCTTATTTTCCCGACCCCCCTTCCCTTATTTTCCCGACCCCCCTTCCCTTTTTTTCCCTGCCCCCCTTCCCTTTTTTCCCCGGCCCCCCTTCCCTTTTTTCCCCGGCCCCCCTTCCCTTTTTTCCCCGGCCCCCCTTCCCTTTTTTCCCCGGCCCCCCTTCCCTTTTTTTCCCGGCCCCCCTTCCCTTTTTTTCCCGGCCCCCCTTCCCTTTTTTTCCCGACCCCCCTTCCCTTTTTTTCCCGACCCCCATTCCCTTTTTCTCCCCTAAAGTCTTCTCTTTTTTTCCCGACCCCCTTCCCCTTTTTTTCCCGACCCCCTTCCCCTTTTTTTCCCGACCCTCTTCCCCTTTTTTTCCCGACCCTCCTTCCCTTTTTTTCCCGACCCCCCTTCCCTTTTTTTCCCGACCCCCCTTCTCTTTTTTTCCCGGCCCCCCTTCCCTTTTTTTCCCGACCCCCCTTCCCTTTTTTTCCCGGCCCCCCTTCCCTTTTTTTCCCGGCCCCCCTTCCCTTTTTTTCCCGGCCCCCCTTCCCTTTTTTTCCCGGCCCCCCTTCCCTTTTTTTCCCGACCCCCCTTCCCTTTTTTTCCCGACCCCCCTTCCCTTTTTTTCCCGACCCCCCTTCCCTTTTTTTCCCGACCCCCCTTCCCTTTTTTTCCCGACCTCCCTTCCCTTTTTTTTCCCCGGCCCCCCTTCCCTTTTTTTTCCCCGGCCCCCCTTCCCTTTTTTTTCCCCGGCCCCCCTTCCCTTTTTTTTCCCCGGCCCCCCTTCCCTTTTTTTTCCCCGGCCCCCCTTCCCTTTTTTTCCCCGGCCCCCCTTCCCTTTTTTTCCCCGGCCCCCCTTCCCTTTTTTTTCCCGACCCCCCTTCCCTTTTTTTCCCCGGCCCCCCTTCCCTTTTTTTCCCGACCCCCCTTCCCTTTTTTTCCCCGGCCCCCCTTCCCTTTTTTTCCCCGGCCCCCCTTCCCTTTTTTTCCCCGGCCCCCCTTCCCTTTTTTTCCCCGGCCCCCCTTCCCTTTTTTTCCCGGCCCCCCTTCCCTTTTTTCCCGGCCCCCCTTCTCTTTTTTTCCCGACCCCCCTTCCCTTTTTTTCCCGACCCCCCTTCCCTTTTTTTCCCCGATCCCCTTCCCTTTTTTTCCCGGCCCCCCTTCTCTTTTTTTCCCGGCCCCCCTTCTCTTTTTTTCCCGGCCCCCTTTCTCTTTTTTTCCCGGCCCCCCTTCTCTTTTTTTCCCGGCCCCGCTTCCGTTTTTTTCCCGGCCCCGCTTTCCTTTTTTTCCCGGCCCCCCTTCCCTTTTTTTCCCGACCCCCCTTCCTTTTTTTTCCCGACCCCCCTTCCCTTTTTTTCCCGACCCCCCTTCCCTTTTTTTCCCGACCCCCCTTCCCTTTTTTTCCCGACCCCCCTTCCCTTTTTTTCCCCGGCCCCCCTTCCCTTTTTTTCCCCGGCCCCCCTTCCCTTTTTTTCCCCGGCCCCCCTTCCCTTTTTTTCCCCGGCCCCCCTTCCCTTTTTTTCCCCGGCCCCCCTTCCCTTTTTTTCCCCGGCCCCCCTTCCCTTTTTTTCCCGACCCCCCTTCCTTTTTTTTCCCGACCCCCCTTCCCTTATTTTCCCGACCCCCCTTCCCTTATTTTCCCGACCCCCCTTCCCTTTTTTTCCCTGCCCCCCTTCCCTTTTTTTCCCGACCCCCCTTCCCTTTTTTCCCCGGTCCCCCTTCCCTTTTTTCCCCGGCCCCCCTTCCCTTTTTTCCCCGGCCCCCCTTCCCTTTTTTTCCCGGCCCCCCTTCCCTTTTTTTCCCGGCCCCCCTTCCCTTTTTTTCCCGACCCCCCTTCCCTTTTTTTCCCGACCCCCATTCCCTTTTTCTCCCCTAAAGTCTTCTCTTTTTTTCCCGACCCCCTTCCCCTTTTTTTCCCGACCCCCTTCCCCTTTTTTTCCCGACCCTCTTCCCCTTTTTTTCCCGACCCCCCTTCCCTTTTTTTCCCGACCCCCTTTCCCTTTTTTTCCCGACCCCCCTTCTCTTTTTTTCCCGGCCCCCCTTCCCTTTTTTTCCCGACCCCCCTTCCCTTTTTTTCCCGGCCCCCCTTCCCTTTTTTTCCCGGCCCCCCTTCCCTTTTTTTCCCGGCCCCCCTTCCCTTTTTTTCCCGGCCCCCCTTCCCTTTTTTTCCCGACCCCCCTTCCCTTTTTTTCCCGACCCCCCTTCCCTTTTTTTCCCGACCCCCCTTCCCTTTTTTTCCCGACCCCCCTTCCCTTTTTTTCCCGACCCCCCTTCCCTTTTTTTCCCGACACCCCTTCCCTTTTTTTTCCCCTGCCCCCCTTCCCTTTTTTTTCCCCGGCCCCCCTTCCCTTTTTTTTCCCCGGCCCCCCTTCCCTTTTTTTTCCCCGGCCCCCCTTCCCTTTTTTTCCCCGGCCCCCCTTCCCTTTTTTTCCCCGGCCCCCCTTCCCTTTTTTTCCCCGGCCCCCCTTCCCTTTTTTTCCCCGGCCCCCCTTCCCTTTTTTTCCCGACCCCCCTTCCCTTTTTTTCCCCGGCCCCCCTTCCCTTTTTTTCCCCGGCCCCCCTTCCCTTTTTTTCCCCGGCCCCCCTTCCCTTTTTTTCCCCGGCCCCCCTTCCCTTTTTTTCCCGGCCCCCCTTCCCTTTTTTCCCGGCCCCCCTTCTCTTTTTTTCCCGACCCCCCTTCCCTTTTTTTCCCGACCCCCCTTCCCATTTTTTCCCCGATCCCCTTCCCTTTTTTTCCCGGCCCCCCTTCTCTTTTTTTCCCGGCCCCCCTTCTCTTTTTTTCCCGGCCCCCCTTCTCTTTTTTTCCCGGCCCCCCTTCTCTTTTTTTCCCGGCCCCGCTTCCCTTTTTTTCCCGGCCCCGCTTTCCTTTTTTTCCCGACCCCCCTTCCCTTTTTTTCCCGACCCCCCTTCCCTTTTTTTCCCGACCCCCCTTCCCTTTTTTTCCCGACCCCCCTTCCCTTTTTTTCCCGACCCCCCTTCCCTTTTTTTCCCGACCCCCCTTCCCTTTTTTTCCCGACCCCCCTTCCCTTTTTTTCCCCGGCCCCCCTTCCCTTTTTTTCCCCGGCCCCCCTTCCCTTTTTTTCCCCGGCCCCCCTTCCCTTTTTTTCCCGGCCCCCCTTCCCTTTTTTTCCCGACCCCCCTTCCCTTTTTTTCCCGGCCCCCCTTCCCTTTTTTTCCCGGCCCCCCTTCCCTTTTTTTCCCGACCCCCCTTCCCTTTTTTTCCCGACCCCCATTCCCTTTTTCTCCCCTAAAGTCTTCTCTTTTTTTCCCGACCCCCTTCCCCTTTTTTTCCCCACCCCCTTCCCCTTTTTTTCCCGACCCTCTTCCCCTTTTTTTCCCCACCCCCCTTCCCTTTTTTTCCCGACCCCCCTTCACTTTTTTTCCCGACCCCCGTTCCCTTTTTTTCCCGACCTCCCTTCCCTTTTTTTCCCGACCCCCCTTCCCTTTTTTTCCCGACCCCCCTTCCCTTTTATTCCCGGCCCCCCTTCCCTTTTTTTCCCGGCCCCCCTTCCCTTTTTTTCCCGACCCCCCTTCCCTTTTTTTCCCGACCCCCCTTCCCTTTTATTCCCGGCCCCCCTTCCCTTTTTTTCCCGGCCCCCCTTCCCTTTTTTTCCCGACCCCCCTTCCCTTTTTTTCCCGACCCCCCTTCCCTTTTTTTCCCGACCCCCCTTCCCTTTTTTTCCCGACACCCCTTCCCTTTTTTTCCCCTGCCCCCCTTCCCTTTTTTTCCCCGGCCCCCCTTCCCTTTTTTTCCCCGACCCCCCTTCCCTTTTTTTCCCCGACCCCCCTTCCCTTTTTTTCCACGGCCCCCCTTCCCTTTTTTTCCCCGGCCCCCCTTCCCTTTTTTTCCCCGACCCCCCTTCCCTTTTTTTCCCGACCCCCCTTCCTTTTTTTTCCCGACCCCCCTTCCCTTATTTTCCCGACCCCCCTTCCCTTATTTTCCCGACCCCCCTTCCCTTTTTTTCCCTATCCCCCTTCCCTTTTTTTCCCGGCCCCCCTTCCCTTTTTTTCCCGACCCCCCTGCCCTTTTTTTCCCGACACCCCTTCCCTTTTTTTCCCGACCCCCCTTCCCTTTTTTTCCCGATCCCCCTTCCCTTTTTTCCCCGGCCCCCCTTCCCTTTTTTTCCCGGCCCCCCTTCCCTTTTTTTCCCGGCCCCCCTTCCCTTTTTTTCCCGGCCCCCCTTCCCTTTTTTTCCCGGCCCCCCTTCCCTTTTTTTCCCGGCCCCCCTTCCCTTTTTTTCCCGACCCCCCTTCCCTTTTTTTCCCGACCCCCATTCCCTTTTTCTCCCCTAAAGTCTTCTCTTTTTTTCCCGACCCCCTTCCCCTTTTTTCCCGACCCCCTTCCCCTTTTTTTCCCGACCCTCTTCCCCTTTTTTTCCCGACCCCCCTTCCCTTTTTTTCCCGACCCCCCTTCCCTTTTTTTCCCGACCCCCGTTCCCTTTTTTTCCCGACCTCCCTTCCCTTTTTTTCGCGGCCCCCCTTCTCTTTTTTTCCCGGCCCCCCTTCCCTTTTTTTCCCGACCCCCCTTCCCTTTTTTTCCCGACCCCCCTTCCCTTTTTTTCCCGGCCCCCCTTCCCTTTTTTTCCCGGCCCCCCTTCCCTTTTTTTCCCGGCCCCCCTTCCCTTTTTTTCCCGGCCCCCCTTCCCTTTTTTTCCCGACCCCCCTTCCCTTTTTTTCCCGACCCCCCTTCCCTTTTTTTCCCGACCCCCCTTCCCTTTTTTTCCCGACCCCCCTTCCCTTTTTTTCCCGACACCCCTTCCCTTTTTTTTCCCCTGCCCCCCTTCCCTTTTTTTTCCCCGGCCCCCCTTCCCTTTTTTTCCCCGACCCCCCTTCCCTTTTTTTCCCCGACCCCCCTTCCCTTTTTTTTCCCCGGCCCCCCTTCCCTTTTTTTCCCGACCCCCCTTCCCTTTTTTTCCCCGGCCCCCCTTCCCTTTTTTTCCCCGGCCCCCCTTCCCTTTTTTTCCCGACCCCCCTTCTCTTTTTTTCCCGACCTCCCTTCCCTTTTTTTCCCGGCCCCCCTTCCCTTTTTTTCCCGGCCCCCCTTCCCTTTTTTTCCCGACCCCCATTTCCCTTTTTTTCCCCGGCCCCCCTTCCCTTTTTTTCCAGACCCCCCTTCCCTTTTTTTCCCGACCCCCCTTCCCTTTTTTTCCCGACCCCCCTTCCCTTTTTTCCCCGGCCCCCCTTCCCTTTTTTCCCCGGCCCCCCTTCCCTTTTTTCCCCGGCCCCCCTTCCCTTTTTTTCCCCGGCCCCCCTTCCCTTTTTTTCCCGACCCCCCTTCCCTTTTTTTCCCGACCCCCCTTCCCTTTTTTTCCCGACCCCCCTTCCCTTTTTTTCCCGACCCCCCTTCCCTTTTATTCCCGGCCCCCCTTCCCTTTTATTCCCGGCCCCCCTTCCCTTTTTTTCCCGGCCCCCCTTCCCTTTTTTTCCCGACCCCCCTTCCCTTTTTTTCCCGACCCCCCTTCCCTTTTTTTCCCGACCCCCCTTCCCTTTTTTTCCCGACACCCCTTCCCTTTTTTTCCCCTGCCCCCCTTCCCTTTTTTTCCCCGGCCCCCCTTCCCTTTTTTTCCCCGACCCCCCTTCCCTTTTTTTCCCCGACCCCCCTTCCCTTTTTTTCCCCGGCCCCCCTTCCCTTTTTTTCCCCGGCCCCCCTTCCCTTTTTTTCCCCGGCCCCCCTTCCCTTTTTTTCCCCGACCCCCCTTCCCTTTTTTTCCCGACCCCCCTTCCTTTTTTTTCCCGACCCCCCTTCCCTTATTTTCCCGACCCCCCTTCCCTTATTTTCCCGACCCCCCTTCCCTTTTTTTCCCTATCCCCCTTCCCTTTTTTTCCCGGCCCCCCTTCCCTTTTTTTCCCGACCCCCCTGCCCTTTTTTTCCCGACACCCCTTCCCTTTTTTTCCCGACCCCCCTTCCCTTTTTTTCCCGATCCCCCTTCCCTTTTTTCCCCGGCCCCCCTTCCCTTTTTTTCCCGACCCCCCTTCCCTTTTTTTCCCGGCCCCCCTTCCCTTTTTTTCCCGGCCCCCCTTCCCTTTTTTTCCCGGCCCCCCTTCCCTTTTTTTCCCGGCCCCCCTTCCCTTTTTTTCCCGACCCCCCTTCCCTTTTTTTCCCGACCCCCATTCCCTTTTTCTCCCCTAAAGTCTTCTCTTTTTTTCCCGACCCCCTTCCCCTTTTTTCCCGACCCCCTTCCCCTTTTTTTCCCGACCCTCTTCCCCTTTTTTTCCCGACCCCCCTTCCCTTTTTTTCCCGACCCCCCTTCCCTTTTTTTCCCGACCCCCGTTCCCTTTTTTTCCCGACCTCCCTTCCCTTTTTTTCTCGGCCCCCCTTCTCTTTTTTTCCCGGCCCCCCTTCCCTTTTTTTCCCGACCCCCCTTCCCTTTTTTTCCCGACCCCCCTTCCCTTTTTTTCCCGGCCCCCCTTCCCTTTTTTTCCCGGCCCCCCTTCCCTTTTTTTCCCGGCCCCCCTTCCCTTTTTTTCCCGGCCCCCCTTCCCTTTTTTTCCCGACCCCCCTTCCCTTTTTTTCCCGACCCCCCTTCCCTTTTTTTCCCGACCCCCCTTCCCTTTTTTTCCCGACCCCCCTTCCCTTTTTTTCCCGACACCCCTTCCCTTTTTTTTCCCCTGCCCCCCTTCCCTTTTTTTTCCCCGGCCCCCCTTCCCTTTTTTTCCCCGACCCCCCTTCCCTTTTTTTCCCCGACCCCCCTTCCCTTTTTTTTCCCCGGCCCCCCTTCCCTTTTTTTCCCGACCCCCCTTCCCTTTTTTTCCCCGACCCCCCTTCCCTTTTTTTCCCCGGCCCCCCTTCCCTTTTTTTCCCCGGCCCCCCTTCCCTTTTTTTCCCGACCCCCCTTCTCTTTTTTTCCCGACCTCCCTTCCCTTTTTTTCCCGGCCCCCCTTCCCTTTTTTTCCCGGCCCCCCTTCCCTTTTTTTCCCGACCCCCATTTCCCTTTTTTTCCCCGGCCCCCCTTCCCTTTTTTTCCCGACCCCCCTTCCCTTTTTTTCCCGACCCCCCTTCCCTTTTTTTCCCGACCCCCCTTCCCTTTTTTCCCCGGCCCCCCTTCCCTTTTTTCCCCGGCCCCCCTTCCCTTTTTTCCCCGGCCCCCCTTCCCTTTTTTTCCCCGGCCCCCCTTCCCTTTTTTTCCCGACCCCCCTTCCCTTTTTTTCCCGACCCCCCTTCCCTTTTTTTCCCGACCCCCCTTCCCTTTTTTTCCCGACCTCCCTTCCCTTTTTACCCCGGCCCCCCTTCCCTTTTTTTCCCGGCCCCCCTTCCCTTTTTTTCCCGGCCCCCCTTCCCTTTTTTTCCCGGCCCCCCTTCCCTTTTTTTCCCGGCCCCCCTTCCCTTTTTTTCCCGGCCCCCCTTCCCTTTTTTTCCCGGCCCCCCTTCCCTTTTTTTCCCGGCCCCCCTTCCCTTTTTTTCCCGACCCCCCTTCCCTTTTTTTCCCGACCCCCATTCCCTTTTTCTCCCCTAAAGTCTTCTCTTTTTTTCCCGACCCCCTTCCCCTTTTTTTCCCCACCCCCTTCCCCTTTTTTTCCCGACCCTCTTCCCCTTTTTTTCCCGACCCCCCTTCCCTTTTTTTCCCGACCCCCCTTCCCTTTTTTTCCCGACCCCCGTTCCCTTTTTTTCCCGACCTCCCTTCCCTTTTTTTCGCGGCCCCCCTTCTCTTTTTTTCCCGGCCCCCCTTCCCTTTTTTTCCCGACCCCCCTTCCCTTTTTTTCCCGGCCCCCCCTTCCCTTTTATTCCCGGCCCCCCTTCCCTTTTTTTCCCGGCCCCCCTTCCCTTTTTTTCCCGACCCCCCTTCCCTTTTTTTCCCGACCCCCCTTCCCTTTTTTTCCCGACCCCCCTTCCCTTTTTTTCCCGACCCCCCTTCCCTTTTTTTCCAGACACCCCTTCCCTTTTTTTCCCCTGCCCCCCTTCCCTTTTTTTCCCCGGCCCCCCTTCCCTTTTTTTCCCCGGCCCCCCTTCCCTTTTTTTCCCCGACCCCCCTTCCCTTTTTTTCCCCGGCCCCCCTTCCCTTTTTTTCCCCGGCCCCCCTTCCCTTTTTTTCCCGACCCCCCTTCCCTTTTTTTCCCGGCCCCCCTTCCCTTTTTTTCCCGGCCCCCCTTCCCTTTTTTTCCCGGCCCCCCTTCCCTTTTTTTCCCGGCCCCCCTTCCCTTTTTTTCCCGACCCCCCTTCCCTTTTTTTCCCGACCCCCCTTCCCTTTTTTTCCCGACCCCCCTTCCCTTTTTCTCCCCTAAAGTCTTCTCATTTTTTCCCGACCCCCTTCCCCTTTTTTTCCCGACCCATCTTCCCTTTTTTTCCGCACCCCCCTTCCCTTTTTCTCCCCTAAAGTCTTCTCTTTTTTTCCCGACCCCCTTCCCCTTTTTTTCCCGACCCCCTTCCCTTTTTTTCCCGACCCCCTTCCCTTTTTTTCCCGACCCCCTTCCCTTTTTTTCCCGACCCCCTTCCCTTTTTTTCCCGACCTCCCTTCCATTTTTTTCCCGACCCCCCTTCCCTTTTTTTCCCCACCCCCCTTCCCTTTTTTTCCCGACACCCCTTCCCTTTATTCCCCGGCCCCCCTTCCCTTTTTTTCCCCGGCCCTCCTTCCCTTTTTTTCCCCGGCCCCCCTTCCCTTTTTTTCCCCGGCCCCCCTTCCCTTTTTTTCCCCGGCCCCCCTTCCCTTTTTTTCCCCGGCCCCCCTTCCCTTTTTTTCCCGGCCCCCCTTCCCTTTTTTTCCCGGCCCCCCTTCCCTTTTTTTCCCGGCCCCCCTTCCCTTTTTTTCCCGACCCCCCTTGTCTTTTTTTCCCGGCCCCCCTTCCCTTATTTTCCCGACCCCCCTTCCCTTATTTTCCCGACCCCCCTTCCCTTTTTTTCCCGACCTCCCTTTCCTTTTTTTCCCAACCCCCCTTCCCTTTTTTTCCCAACCCCCCTTCCCTTTTTTTCCCGACCCCCCTTCCCTTTTTTTCCCGACCCCCCTTCCCTTTTTTTCCCGGACCCCTTCCCTTTTTTTCCTCGGCCCCCCTTCCCTTTTTTCCCGACCCCCCTTCCTTTTTTTTCCCGACCCCCCTTCCCTTATTTTCCCGACCCCCCTTCCCTTTTTTTCCCTATCCCCCTTCCCTTTTTTTCCCTGCCCCCCTTCCCTTTTTTTCCCGACCCCCCTTCCCTTTTTTTCCCGACCCCCCTTCCCTTTTTTTCCCGACCCCCCTTCCCTTTTTTTCCCGACCCCCCTTCCCTTTTTTTCCCGACCCCCCTTCCCTTTTTTCCCCGGCCCCCCTTCCCTTTTTTTCCCGACCCCCCTTCCCTTTTTTTCCCGGCCCCCCTTCCCTTTTTTTCCCGGCCCCCCTTCCCTTTTTTTCCCGACCCCCCTTCCCTTTTTTTCCCGACCCCCATTCCCTTTTTCTCCCCTAAAGTCTTCTCTTTTTTTCCCGACCCCCTTCCCCTTTTTTTCCCGACCCCCTTCCCCTTTTTTTCCCGACCCTCTTCCCCTTTTTTTCCCGACCCCCCTTCCCTTTTTTTCCCGACCCCCCTTCCCTTTTTTTCCCGACCCCCCTTCCCTTTTTTTCCCGACCCCCGTTCCCTTTTTTTCCCGACCCCCCTTCCCTTTTTTTCGCGGCCCCCCTTCTCTTTTTTTCCCGGCCCCCCTTCCCTTTTTTTCCCGACCCCCCTTCCCTTTTTTTCCCGACCCCACTTCCCTTTTATTCACGGCCCCCCTTCCCTTTTTTTCCCGGCCCCCCTTCCCTTTTTTTCCCGACCCCCCTTCCCTTTTTTTCCCGACCCCCCTTCCCTTTTTTTCCCGACCCCCCTTCCCTTTTTTTCCCGACCCCCCTTCCCTTTTTTTCCCGACACCCCTTCCCTTTTTTTTCCCCTGCCCCCCTTCCCTTTTTTTTCCCCTGCCCCCCTTCCCTTTTTTTTCCCCGGCCCCCCTTCCCTTTTTTTCCCCGACCCCCCTTCCCTTTTTTTCTCCGGCCCCCCTTCCCTTTTTTTCCCGACCCCCCTTCCCTTTTTTTCCCCGGCCCCCCTTCCCTTTTTTTCCCCGGCCCCCCTTCCCTTTTTTTCCCGACCCCCCTTCTCTTTTTTTCCCGACCCCCTTCCCCTTTTTTTCCCGACCCCCTTCCCTTTTTTTCCCGACCCCCCTTCCCTTTTTTTCCCGACCCCCTTCCCTTTTTTTCCCGACACCCCTTCCCTTTTTTTCCCGACCCCCCTTCCCTTTTTTTCCCGACCCCCCTTCCCTTTTTTTCCCGACCCCCCTTCCCTTTTTTTCCCGACACCCCTTCCCTTTTTTTCCCCGGCCCCCCTTCCCTTTTTTTCCCCGGCCCTCCTTCCCTTTTTTTCCCCGACCCCCCTTCCCTTTTTTTCCCGACCCCCCTTCCCTTTTTTTCCCCGGCCCCCCTTCCCTTTTTTTCCAGACCCCCCTTCCCTTTTTTTCCCGAACCCCCTTCCCTTTTTTTCCCGACCCCCCTTCCCTTTTTTTCCCGACCCCCCTTCCCTTTTTTTCCCGACCCTCCTTCCCTTTTTTTCCCGACCCCCCTTCCCTTTTTTTCCCGACCCCCCTTCCCTTTTTTTCCCGACCCCCCTTCCCTTTTTTTCCCGACCCTCTTCCCCTTTTTTTCCCGACCCCCCTTCCCTTTTTTTCCCGACCCCCCTTCCCTTTTTTTCCCGACCCCCCTTCCCTTTTTTTCCCGACCCCCCTTCCCTTTTTTTCCCGACCCCCCTTCCCTTTTTTTCCCGACCCCCCTTCCCTTTGTTTCTCGACCCCCCTTCCCTTTTTTTCCTGACCCCCCTTCCCTTTTTTTCCTGACCCCCCTTCCCTTTTTTTCCCGACCCCCCTTCCCTTTTTTTCCCGACCCCCCTTCCCTTTTTTTCCCGGCCCCCCTTCCCTTTTTTTCCCGGCCCCCCTTCCCTTTTTTTCCCGGCCCCCCTTCCCTTTTTTTCCCGGCCCCCCTTCCCTTTTTTTCCCGGCCCCCCTTCCCTTTTTTTCCCGGCCCCCCTACCCTTTTTTTCCCGACACCCCTTCCCTTTTTCTCCCCTAAACTCTTCTCTTTTTTTCCCGACCCCCTTCCCCTTTTTTTCCCGACCCCCTTCCCCTTTTTTTCCCGACCCCCTTCCCCTTTTTTTCCCGACCCCCTTCCCCTTTTTTTCCCGACCCCCTTCCCCTTTTTTTCCCGACCCCCTTCCCCTTTTTTTCCCGACCCCCTTCCCCTTTTTTTCCCGACCCCCTTCCCCTTTTTTTCCCGACCCCCTTCCCCTTTTTTTCCCGACCCCCCTTCCCTTTTTTTCCCGACCCCCCTTCCCTTTTTTTCCCGACCTCCCTTCCCTTTTTTTCCCGGCCCCCCTTCCCTTTTTTTCCCGGCCCCCCTTCCCTTTTTTTCCCGGCCCCCCTTCCCTTTTTTCCCCGGCCCCCCTTCCCTTTTTTTCCCGGCCCCCCTTCCCTTTTTTTCCCGACCCCCCTTCCCTTTTTTTCCCCGGCCCCCCTTCCCTTTTTTTCCCGACCCCCCTTCCCTTTTTTTCCCCGGCCCCCCTTCCCTTTTTTTCCCGACCCCCCTTCCCTTTTTTTCCCGACCCCCCTTCCCTTTTTTTCCCGGTCCCCCTTCCCTTTTTTTCCCGGCCCCCCTTCCCTTTTTTTCCCGGCCCCCCTTCCCTTTTTTTCCCGGCCCCCCTTCCCTTTTTTTCCCGACCCCCCTTCCCTTTTTCTCCCCTAAAGTCTTCTCTTTTTTTCCCGACCCCCTTCCCCTTTTTTTCCCGACCCCCCTTCCCTTTTTTTCCCGACCCCCCTTCCCTTTTTCTCCCCTAAAGTCTTCTCTTTTTTTCCCGACCCCCTTCCCCTTTTTTTCCCGACCCCCTTCCCTTTTTTTCCCGACCCCCTTCCCTTTTTTTCCCGACCCCCTTCCCTTTTTTTCCCGACCCCCCTTCCATTTTTTTCCCGACCCCCCTTCCCTTTTTTTCCCCACCCCCCTTCCCTTTTTTTCCCGACACCCCTTCACTTTATTCCCCGGCCCCCCTTCCCTTTTTTTCCCCGGCCCTCCTTCCCTTTTTTTCCCCGGCCCCCCTTCCCTTTTTTTCCCCGGCCCCCCTTCCCTTTTTTTCCCCGGCCCCCCTTCCCTTTTTTTCCCGGCCCCCCTTCCCTTTTTTTCCCAGCCCCCCTTCCCTTTTTTTCCCGGCCCCCCTTCCCTTTTTTTCCCGACCCCCCTTTTCTTTTTTTCCCGGCCCCCCTTCCCTTTTTTTCCCGACCCCCCTTCCCTTATTTTCCCGACCCCCCTTCCCTTATTTTCCCGACCCCCCTTTCCTTTTTTTCCCAACCCCCCTTCCCTTTTTTTCCCGACCCCCCTTCCCTTTTTTTCCCGACCCCCCTTCCCTTTTTTTCCCGACCCCCCTTCCCTTTTTTTCCTCGGCCCCCCTTCCCTTTTTTTCCCGACCCCCCTTCCTTTTTTTTCCCGACCCCCCTTCCCTTATTTTCCCGATCCCCCTTCCCTTTTTTTCCCTATCCCCGTTCCCTTTTTTTCCCTGCCCCCCTTCCCTTTTTTTCCCGACCCCCCTTCCCTTTTTTTCCCGACCCCCCTTCCCTTTTTTTCCTCGGCCCCCCTTCCCTTTTTTTCCCGACCCCCCTTCCTTTTTTTTCCCGACCCCCCTTCCCTTTTTTTCCCGACCCCCCTTCCCTTTTTTTCCCGACCCCCCTTCCCTTTTTTCCCCGGCCCCCCTTCCCTTTTTTTCCCGACCCCCCTTCCCTTTT
This sequence comes from Psittacula echo, assembly GCF_963264785.1. Taxonomy (NCBI): domain Eukaryota; kingdom Metazoa; phylum Chordata; class Aves; order Psittaciformes; family Psittacidae; genus Psittacula; species Psittacula echo. The sequence continues at coordinate 1,075,237 of NC_137737.1, forward strand.
TTTCCCGGCCCCCCTTCCCTTTTTTTCCCGACCCCCCTTCCCTTTTTTTCCCGACCCCCCTTCCCTTTTTTTCCCGACCCCCCTTCCCTTTTTTTCCCGACCCCCATTCCCTTTTTCTCCCCTAAAGTCTTCTCTTTTTTTCCCGACCCCCTTCCCCTTTTTTTCCCGACCCCCTTCCCCTTTTTTTCCCGACCCTCTTCCCCTTTTTTTCCCGACCCCCCCTCCCTTTTTTTCCCGACCCCCCTTCCCTTTTTTTCCCGACCCCCGTTCCCTTTATTTCCCGACCCCCCTTCCCTTTTTTTCGCGGCCCCCCTTCTCTTTTTTCCCGGCCCCCCTTCCCTTTTTTTCCCGACCCCCCTTCCCTTTTTTTCCCCGGACCCCCATCCCTTTTTTTCCCCGGCCCCCCTTCCCTTTTTTTCCCCGGCCCCCCTTCCCTTTTTTTCCCCGACCCCCCTTCCCTTTTTTTCCCCGACCCCCCTTCCCTTTTTTTCTCCGGCCCCCCTTCCCTTTTTTTCCCGACCCCCCTTCCCTTTTTTTCCCGACCCCCCTTCCCTTTTTTTCCCGACCCCCCTTCCCTTTTTTTCCCCGGACCCCCATCCCTTTTTTTCCCCGGCCCCCCTTCCCTTTTTTTCCCCGGCCCCCCTTCCCTTTTTTTCCCGACCCCCCTTCTCTTTTTTTCCCGACCTCCCTTCCCTTTTTTTCCCGGCCCCCCTTGTCTTTTTTTCCCGGCCCCCCTTGTCTTTTTTTCCCGACCCCCCTTCCCTTTTTTTCCCGACCCCCCTTCCCTTTTTTTCCCGACCCCCCTTCCCTTTTTTTCCCGACCCCCCTTCCCTTTTTTTCCCGACCCCCCTTCCCTTTTTTTCCCGACCCCCCTTCCCTTTTTTTCCCGACCCCCCTTCCCTTTTTTTCCCGACCCCCCTTCCCTTTTATTCCCCGGCCCCCCTTCCCTTTTTTTCCAGACCCCCCTTCCCTTTTTTTCCCGAACCCCCTTCCCTTTTTATCCCGACCCCCCTTCCCTTTTTTTCCCGACCCCCCTTCCCTTTTTTTCCCGACCCTCCTTCCCTTTTTTTCCCGACCCCCCTTCCCTTTTTTTCCCGACCCCCCTTCCCTTTTTTTCCCGACCCCCCTTCCCTTTTTTTCCCGACCCCCCTTCCCTTTTTTTCCCGGCCCCCCTTCCCTTTTTTTCCCGGCCCCCCTTCCCTTTTTTTCCCGAACCCCCTTCCCTTTTTTTCCCGACCCCCCTTCCCTTTTTTTCCCGACCCCCCTTCCCTTTTTTTCCCGACCCCCCTTCCCTTTTATTCCCGGCCCCCCTTCTCTTTTTTTCCCGGTCCCCCTTCCCTTTTTTTCCCGACCCCCCTTCCCTTTTTTTCCCCACCCCCCTTCCCTTTTTCTCCCCTAAAGTCTTCTCTTTTTTTCCCGACCCCCTTCCCCTTTTTTTCCCGACCCCCTTCCCTTTTTTTCCCGACCCCCCTTCCCTTTTTTTCCCGACCCCCTTCCCTTTTTTTCCCGGCCCCCCTTCCCTTTTTTTCCCGACCCCCCTTCCCTTTTTTTCCCCGGCCCCCCTTCCCTTTTTTTCCCGACCCCCCTTCCCTTTTTTTCCCCGGCCCCCCTTCCCTTTTTTTCCCGACCCCCCTTCCCTTTTTTTCCCGACCCCCCTTCCCTTTTTTTCCCGACCCCCCTTCCCTTTTTTTCCCGGCCCCCCTTCCCTTTTTTTCCCGGCCCCCCTTCCCTTTTTTTCCCGGCCCCCCTTCCCTTTTTTTCCCGACCCCCCTTCCCTTTTTCTCCCCTAAAGTCTTCTCTTTTTTTCCCGACCCCCTTCCCCTTTTTTTCCCGACCCCCCTTCCCTTTTTTTCCCGACCCCCCTTCCCTTTTTCTCCCCTAAAGTCTTCTCTTTTTTTCCCGACCCCCTTCCCCTTTTTTTCCCGACCCCCTTCCCTTTTTTTCCCGACCCCCTTCCCTTTTTTTCCCGACCCCCTTCCCTTTTTTTCCCGACCCCCCTTCCATTTTTTTCCCGACCCCCCTTCCCTTTTTTTCCCCACCCCCCTTCCCTTTTTTTCCCGACACCCCTTCACTTTATTCCCCGGCCCCCCTTCCCTTTTTTTCCCCGGCCCTCCTTCCCTTTTTTTCCCCGGCCCCCCTTCCCTTTTTTTCCCCGGCCCCCCTTCCCTTTTTTTCCCCGGCCCCCCTTCCCTTTTTTTCCCGGCCCCCCTTCCCTTTTTTTCCCAGCCCCCCTTCCCTTTTTTTCCCGGCCCCCCTTCCCTTTTTTTCCCGACCCCCCTTTTCTTTTTTTCCCGGCCCCCCTTCCCTTTTTTTCCCGACCCCCCTTCCCTTATTTTCCCGACCCCCCTTCCCTTATTTTCCCGACCCCCCTTTCCTTTTTTTCCCAACCCCCCTTCCCTTTTTTTCCCGACCCCCCTTCCCTTTTTTTCCCGACCCCCCTTCCCTTTTTTTCCCGACCCCCCTTCCCTTTTTTTCCTCGGCCCCCCTTCCCTTTTTTTCCCGACCCCCCTTCCTTTTTTTTCCCGACCCCCCTTCCCTTATTTTCCCGATCCCCCTTCCCTTTTTTTCCCTATCCCCGTTCCCTTTTTTTCCCTGCCCCCCTTCCCTTTTTTTCCCGACCCCCCTTCCCTTTTTTTCCCGACCCCCCTTCCCTTTTTTTCCTCGGCCCCCCTTCCCTTTTTTTCCCGACCCCCCTTCCTTTTTTTTCCCGACCCCCCTTCCCTTTTTTTCCCGACCCCCCTTCCCTTTTTTTCCCGACCCCCCTTCCCTTTTTTCCCCGGCCCCCCTTCCCTTTTTTTCCCGACCCCCCTTCCCTTTTTTTCCCGGCCCCCCTTCCCTTTTTTTCCCGACCCCCCTTCCCTTTTTTTCCCGACCCCCCTTCCCTTTTTTTCCCGACCCCCATTCCCTTTTTCTCCCCTAAAGTCTTCTCTTTTTTTCCCGACCCCCTTCCCCTTTTTTTCCCGACCCCCTTCCCCTTTTTTTCCCGACCCTCTTCCCCTTTTTTTCCCGACCCCCCTTCCCTTTTTTTCCCGACCCCCCTTCCCTTTTTTTCCCGACCCCCGTTCCCTTTATTTCCCGACCCCCCTTCCCTTTTTTTCGCGGCCCCCCTTCTCTTTTTTCCCGGCCCCCCTTCCCTTTTTTTCCCGACCCCCCTTCCCTTTTTTTCCCCGGACCCCCATCCCTTTTTTTCCCCGGCCCCCCTTCCCTTTTTTTCCCCGGCCCCCCTTCCCTTTTTTTCCCCGACCCCCCTTCCCTTTTTTTCCCCGACCCCCCTTCCCTTTTTTTCTCCGGCCCCCCTTCCCTTTTTTTCCCGACCCCCCTTCCCTTTTTTTCCCGACCCCCCTTCCCTTTTTTTCCCCGGACCCCCATCCCTTTTTTTCCCCGGCCCCCCTTCCCTTTTTTTCCCCGGCCCCCCTTCCCTTTTTTTCCCGACCCCCCTTCTCTTTTTTTCCCGACCTCCCTTCCCTTTTTTTCCCGGCCCCCCTTGTCTTTTTTTCCCGGCCCCCCTTGTCTTTTTTTCCCGACCCCCCTTCCCTTTTTTTCCCGACCCCCCTTCCCTTTTTTTCCCGACCCCCCTTCCCTTTTTTTCCCGACCCCCCTTCCCTTTTTTTCCCGACCCCCCTTCCCTTTTTTTCCCGACCCCCCTTCCCTTTTTTTCCCGACCCCCCTTCCCTTTTTTTCCCGACCCCCCTTCCCTTTTTTTCCCGACCCCCCTTCCCTTTTATTCCCCGGCCCCCCTTCCCTTTTTTTCCAGACCCCCCTTCCCTTTTTTTCCCGAACCCCCTTCCCTTTTTATCCCGACCCCCCTTCCCTTTTTTTCCCGACCCCCCTTCCCTTTTTTTCCCGACCCTCCTTCCCTTTTTTTCCCGACCCCCCTTCCCTTTTTTTCCCGACCCCCCTTCCCTTTTTTTCCCGACCCCCCTTCCCTTTTTTTCCCGACCCCCCTTCCCTTTTTTTCCCGGCCCCCCTTCCCTTTTTTTCCCGGCCCCCCTTCCCTTTTTTTCCCGAACCCCCTTCCCTTTTTTTCCCGACCCCCCTTCCCTTTTTTTCCCGACCCCCCTTCCCTTTTTTTCCCGACCCCCCTTCCCTTTTATTCCCGGCCCCCCTTCTCTTTTTTTCCCGGTCCCCCTTCCCTTTTTTTCCCGACCCCCCTTCCCTTTTTTTCCCCACCCCCCTTCCCTTTTTTTCCCGACCCCCCTTCCCTTTTTCTCCCCTAAAGTCTTCTCTTTTTTTCCCGACCCCCTTCCCCTTTTTTTCCCGACCCCCTTCCCTTTTTTTCCCGACCCCCCTTCCCTTTTTTTCCCGACCCCCTTCCCTTTTTTTCCCGACCCCCCTTCCATTTTTTTCCCGACCCCCCTTCCCTTTTTTTCCCGACCCCCCTTCCCTTTTTTTCCCCGGCCCTCCTTCCCTTTTTTTCCCCGGCCCCCCTTCCCTTTTTTTCCCCGGCCCCCCTTCCCTTTTTTTCCCCGGCCCCCCTTCCCTTTTTTTCCCCGGCCCCCCTTCCCTTTTTTTCCCGGCCCCCCTTCCCTTTTTTTCCCGGCCCCCCTTCCCTTTTTTTCCCGGCCCCCCTTCCCTTTTTTTCCCGACCCCCCTTCCCTTTTTTTCCCAGCCCCCCTTCCTTTTTTTTCCCGACCCCCCTTCCCTTATTTTCCCGACCCCCCTTTCCTTTTTTTCCCGACCCCCCTTTCCTTTTTTTCCGACCCCCCTTCCCTTTTTTTTTCAACCCCCCTTCCCTTTTTTTCCCGGACCCCTTCCCTTTTTTTCCCGGCCCCCCTTCCCTTTTTTTCCCGGCCCCCCTTCCCTTTTTTTCCCGACCCCCCTTCCCTTTTTTTCCCGACCCCCCTTCCCTTTTTCTTCCCTAAAGTCTTCTCTTTTATTCCCGACCCCATTCCCCTTTTTTTCCCGACCCCCTTCCCCTTTTTTTCCCGACCCTCTTCCCCTTTTTTTCCCGACCCCCCTTCCCTTTTTTTCCCGACCCCCCTTCCCTTTTTTTCCCGACCTCCCTTCCATTTTTTTCCCGGCCCCCCTTCTCTTTTTTTCCCGGCCCCCCTTCCCTTTTTTTCCCCTAAACTCTTCTCTTTTTTCCCCTATACCCTTCCCTTTGTTTCCCGATCCCCCTTCCCTTTTTTTCCCGGGCCCCTTCCCTTTTTTTCCTGACCCCCCTTCCCTTTTTTTCCCGACCCCCCTTCCCTTTTTTTCCCGACCCCCCTTCCCTTTTTTTCCCGACCCCCCTACCCTTTTTTCCCGACCCCCCTTCCCTTTTTTTCCCGACCCCCCTTCCCTTTTTTTCCCGGCCCCCCTTCACTTTTTTCCCCGGCCCCCCTTCCCTTTTTTTCCCCGGCCCCCTTCCCTTTTTTTTCCCGACACCCCTTCCCTTTTTTTCCCGACACCCCTTCCCTTTTTTTCCCCGGCCCCCCTTCCCATTTTTTCCCCTAAACTCTTCTCTTTTTTCCCCGAACCACTTCCCCTTTTTTTCCCGACCCCCCTTCCCTTTTTTTCCCGACCCCCCTTCCCTTTTTTTCCCGACCCCCCTTCCCTTTTTTTCCCGACCCCCCTTCCCTTTTTTTCCCCGGCCCCCCTTCTCTTTTTTTCCCCGGCCCCCCTTCCCTTTTTTTCCCCGGCCCCCCTTCCCATTTTTTCCCCTAAACTCTTCTCTTTTTTCCCCGAAACACTTCCCCTTTTTTTCCAGACCCCCCTTCCCTTTTTTTCCAGACCCCCCTTCCCTTTTTTCCCGGCCCCCCTTCCCTTTTTTCCCGGCCCCCCTTCCCTTTTTTTCCCGATCCCCCTTCCCTTTTTTTCCCGATCCCCCTTCCCTTTTTTTCCCGACCCCCCTTCCCTTTTTTTCCCGACCCCCCTTCCCTTTTTTTCCCGACCCCCCTTCCCTTTTTTTCCCGACCCCCCTTCCCTTTTTTTCCCGACCCCCCTTCCCTTTTTTTCCCGACCCCCCTTCCCTTTTTTTCCCGACCTCCCTTCCCTTTTTTTCCCGGCCCCCCTTCCCTTTTTTTCCCGGCCCCGCTTCTCTTTTTTTCCCGAACCCCCTTCCCTTTTTTTCCCGACCCCCCTTCCCTTTTTTTCCCGACCCCCCTTCCCTTTTTTTCCCGACCCCCCTTCCCTTTTATTTCCGGCCCCCCTTCTCTTTTTTTCCCGGTCCCCCTTCCCTTTTTTTCCCGACCCCCCTTCCCTTTTTTTCCCCACCTCCCTTCCCTTTTTTTCCCGGCCCCCCTTCCCTTTTTTTCCCGGCCCCCCTTCCCTTTTTTTCCCGGCCCCCCTTCCCTTTTTTTCCCGGCCCCCCTTCCCTTTTTTTCCCGGCCCCCCTTCCCTTTTTTTCGCGACCTCCCTTCCCTTTTTTTCCCGACCCCCCTTCCCTTTTTTTCCCGGCCCCCCTTCCCTTTTTTTCCCGACCCCCCTTCCCTTTTTTTCCCGACCCCCCTTCCCTTTTTTTCCCCGACCTCCCTTCCCTTTTTTTCCCGGCCCCCCTTCCCTTTTTTTCCCGGCCCCCCTTCCCTTTTTTTCCCGGCCCCCCTTCCCTTTTTTTCCCCACCCCCCTTCCCTTTTTTTCCCGACCCCCCTTCCCTTTTTTTCCCCGCCCCCCTTCTCTTTTTTCCCCGGCCCCCCTTCCCTTTTTTTCCCCGCCCCCCTTCCCTTTTTTTCCCGGACCCCCTTCCCTTTTTTTCCCCGCCCCCCTTCCCTTTTTTCCCCGGCCCCCCTTCCCTTTTTTTCCCCGGCCCCCCTTCCCTTTTTTCCCCGACCCCCCTTCCCTTTTTTTCCCGACCCCCCTTCCCTTTTTTTCCCGACCCCCCTTCCCTTTTTTTCCCGACCCCCCTTCCCTTTTTTTCCCGGCCCCCCTTCCCTTTTTTTCCCGGCCCCCCTTCCCTTTTTTTCCCGGCCCCCCTTCCCTTTTTTTCCCGGCCCCCCTTCCCTTTTTTTCCCGGACCCCTTCCCTTTTTTTCCCAGCCCCCCTTCCCTTTTTTTCCCGGCCCCCCTTCCCTTTTTTTCCCGGCCCCCCTTCCCTTTTTTTCCCGGCCCCCCTTCCCTTTTTTTCCCGACCCCCCTTCCCTTTTTTTCCCGACCCCCCTTCCCTTTTTTTCCCCGCCCCCCTTCTCTTTTTTCCCCGGCCCCCCTTCCCTTTTTTTCCCCGCCCCCCTTCCCTTTATTTCCCCGGCCCCCCTTCCCTTTTTTCCCCGGCCCCCCTTCCCTTTTTTTCCCCGGCCCCCCTTCCCTTTTTTCCCCGACCCCCCTTCCCTTTTTTTCCCGACCCCCCTTCCCTTTTTTTCTCGACCTCCCTTCCCTTTTTTTCCCGGCCCCCCTTCCCTTTTTTTCCCGGCCCCCCTTCCCTTTTTTTCCCGGCCCCCCTTCCCTTTTTTTCCCGGCCCCCCTTCCCTTTTTTTCCCGGCCCCCCTTCCCTTTTTTTCCCGACCCCCCTTCCCTTTATTTCCCCGGCCCCCCTTCCCTTTTTTTCCCGACCCCCCTTCCCTTTTTTTCCCGACCCCCCTTCCCTTTTTTTCCCGACCCCCCTTCCCTTTTTTTCCCGACCCCCCTTCCCTTTTTTTCCCGGCCCCCCTTCCCTTTTTTTCCCGGCCCCCCTTCCCTTTTTTTCCCGACCCCCCTTCCCTTTTTTTCCCGACCCCCCTTCCCTTTTTCTCCCCTAAATTCTTCTCTTTTTTTCCCGACCCCCCTTCCCTTTTTCTTCCCTAAAGTCTTCTCTTTTTTTCCCGACCCCCTTCCCCTTTTTTTCCCGACCCCCTTCCCCTTTTTTTCCCGACCCTCTTCCCCTTTTTTTCCCGACCCCCCTTCCCTTTTTTTCCCGACCCCCCTTCCCTTTTTTTCCCGACCTCCCTTCCATTTTTTTCCCGGCCCCCCTTCTCTTTTTTTCCCGGCCCCCCTTCCCTTTTTTTCCCCTAAACTCTTCTCTTTTTTCCCCGATACCCTTCCCTTTGTTTCCCGACCCCCCTTCCCTTTTTTTCCCGGGCCCCTTCCCTTTTTTTCCTGTCCCCCCTTCCCTTTTTTTCCCGACCCCCCTTCCCTTTTTTTCCCGACCCCCCTTCCCTTTTTTTTCCGACCCCCCTTCCCTTTTTTCCCGACCCCCCTTCCCTTTTTTTTCCCGACACCCCTTCCCTTTTTTTCCCGACCCCCCTTCCCTTTTTTTCCCCGGCCCCCCTTCCCATTTTTTCCCCTAAACTCTTCTCTTTTTTCCCCGAACCACTTCCCCTTTTTTTCCCGACCCCCCTTCCCTTTTTTTCCCGACCCCCCTTCCCTTTTTTTCCCGACCCCCCTTCCCTTTTTTTCCCGACCCCCCTTCCCTTTTTTTCCCGACCCCCCTTCCCTTTTTTTCCCGACCCCCCTTCCCTTTTTTTCCAGACCCCCCTTCCCTTTTTTTCCCAGCCCCCCTTCCTTTTTTTTCCCGACCCCCCTTCCCTTATTTTCCCGACCCCCCTTTCCTTTTTTTCCCGACCCCCCTTTCCTTTTTTTCCCGACCCCCCTTCCCTTTTTTTTTCGACCCCCCTTCCCTTTTTTTCCCGGACCCCTTCCCTTTTTTTCCCGGCCCCCCTTCCCTTTTTTTCCCGGCCCCCCTTCCCTTTTTTTCCCGACCCCCCTTCCCTTTTTTTCCCGACCCCCCTTCCCTTTTTCTTCCCTAAAGTCTTCTCTTTTATTCCCGACCCCATTCCCCTTTTTTTCCCGACCCCCTTCCCCTTTTTTTCCCGACCCTCTTCCCCTTTTTTTCCCGACCCTCTTCCCCTTTTTTTCCCGACCCCCCTTCCCTTTTTTTCCCGGCCCCCCTTCTCTTTTTTTCCCGGCCCCCCTTCCCTTTTTTTCCCCTAAACTCTTCTCTTTTTTCCCCTATACCCTTCCCTTTGTTTCCCGACCCCCCTTCCCTTTTTTCCCGGGCCCCTTCCCTTTTTTTCCTGACCCCCCTTCCCTTTTTTTCCCGACCCCCCTTCCCTTTTTTTCCCGACCCCCCTTCCCTTTTTTTCCCGACCCCCCTACCCTTTTTTCCCGACCCCCCTTCCCTTTTTTTCCCGACCCCCCTTCACTTTTTTCCCCGGCCCCCCTTCCCTTTTTTTCCCCGGCCCCCTTCCCTTTTTTTTCCCGACACCCCTTCCCTTTTTTTCCCGACACCCCTTCCCTTTTTTTCCCCGGCCCCCCTTCCCATTTTTTCCCCTAAACTCTTCTCTTTTTTCCCCGAACCACTTCCCCTTTTTTTCCCGACCCCCCTTCCCTTTTTTTCCCGACCCCCCTTCCCTTTTTTTCCCGACCCCCCTTCCCTTTTTTTCCCGACCCCCCTTCCCTTTTTTTCCCCGGCCCCCCTTCTCTTTTTTTCCCCGGCCCCCCTTCTCTTTTTTTCCCCGGCCCCCCTTCCCATTTTTTCCCCTAAACTCTTCTCTTTTTTCCCCGAAACACTTCCCCTTTTTTTCCCGACCCCCCTTCCCTTTTTTTCCCGACCCCCCTTCCCTTTTATTCCCGGCCCCCCTTCTCTTTTTTTCCCGGTCCCCCTTCCCTTTTTTTCCCGACCCCCCTTCCCTTTTTTTCCCCACCTCCCTTCCCTTTTTTTCCCGGCCCCCCTTTCCTTTTTTTCCCGGCCCCCCTTCCCTTTTTTTCCCAGCCCCCCTTCCCTTATTTTCCCAACCCCCCTTCCCTTTTTTTCCCGACCCCCCTTCCCTTTTTTTCCCGGCCCCCCTTCCCTTTTTTTCCCGGCCCCCCTTCCTTTTTTTTCCCGACCCCCCTTCCCTTATTTTCCCGACCCCCCTTCCCTTTTTTTCCCGACCCCCCTTCCCTTTTTTTCCCGGCCCCCCTTCCCTTTTTTTCCCGGCCCCCCTTCCCTTTTTTTCTCGGCCCCCCTTCCCTTTTTATCCCGACCCCCCTTCCCTTTTTCTTCCCTAAAGTCTTCTCTTTTTTTCCCGACCCCCTTCCCCTTTTTTTCCCGACCCCCTTCCCCTTTTTTTCCCGACCCTCTTCCCCTTTTTTTCCCGACCCCCCTTCCCTTTTTTTCCCAACCCCCCTTCCCTTTTTTTCCCGACCTCCCTTCCATTTTTTTCCCGGCCCCCCTTCTCTTTTTTTCCCGGCCCCCCTTCCCTTTTTTTCCCCTAAACTCTTCTCTTTTTTCCCCGATACCCTTCCCTTTGTTTCCCGACCCCCCTTCCCTTTTTTTCCCGGGCCCCTTCCCTTTTTTTCCTGACCCCCCTTCCCTTTTTTTCCCGACCCCCCTTCCCTTTTTTTCCCGACCCCCCTTCCCTTTTTTTCCCGACCCCCCTTCCCTTTTTTCCCGACCCCCCTTCCCTTTTTTTTCCCGACACCCCTTCCCTTTTTTTCCCGACCCCCCTTCCCTTTTTTTCCCCGGCCCCCCTTCCCATTTTTTCCCCTAAACTCTTCTCTTTTTTCCCCGAACCACTTCCCCTTTTTTTCCCGACCCCCCTTCCCTTTTTTTCCCGACCCCCCTTCCCTTTTTTTCCCGACCCCCCTTCCCTTTTTTTCCCGACCCCCCTTCCCTTTTTTTCCCGACCCCCCTTCCCTTTTTTTCCCGACCCCCCTTCCCTTTTTTTCCAGACCCCCCTTCCCTTTTTTTCCAGACCCCCCTTCCCTTTTTTTCCCAGCCCCCCTTCCTTTTTTTTCCCGACCCCCCTTCCCTTATTTTCCCGACCCCCCTTCCCTTTTTTTCCCGACCCCCCTTTCCTTTTTTTCCCGACCCCCCTTCCCTTTTTTTTTCGACCCCCCTTCCCTTTTTTTCCCGGACCCCTTCCCTTTTTTTCCCGGCCCCCCTTCCCTTTTTTTCCCGGCCCCCCTTCCCTTTTTTTCCCGACCCCCCTTCCCTTTTTTTCCCGACCCCCCTTCCCTTTTTCTTCCCTAAAGTCTTCTCTTTTATTCCCGACCCCATTCCCCTTTTTTTCCCGACCCCCTTCCCCTTTTTTTCCCGACCCTCTTCCCCTTTTTTTCCCGACCCCCCTTCCCTTTTTTTCCCGACCCCCCTTCCCTTTTTTTCCCGACCTCCCTTCCATTTTTTTCCCGGCCCCCCTTCTCTTTTTTTCCCGGCCCCCCTTCCCTTTTTTTCCCCTAAACTCTTCTCTTTTTTCCCCTATACCCTTCCCTTTGTTTCCCGACCCCCCTTCCCTTTTTTCCCGGGCCCCTTACCTTTTTTTCCTGACCCCCCTTCCCTTTTTTTCCCGACCCCCCTTCCCTTTTTTTCCCGACCCCCCTTCCCTTTTTTTCCCGACCCCCCTACCCTTTTTTCCCGACCCCCCTTCCCTTTTTTTCCCGACCCCCCTTCCCTTTTTTTCCCGGCCCCCCTTCACTTTTTTCCCCGGCCCCCCTTCCCTTTTTTTCCCCGGCCCCCTTCCCTTTTTTTTCCCGACACCCCTTCCCTTTTTTTCCCGACACCCCTTCCCTTTTTTTCCCCGGCCCCCCTTCCCATTTTTTCCCCTAAACTCTTCTCTTTTTTCCCCGAACCACTTCCCCTTTTTTTCCCGACCCCCCTTCCCTTTTTTTCCCGACCCCCCTTCCCTTTTTTTCCCGACCCCCCTTCCCTTTTTTTCCCGACCCCCCTTCCCTTTTTTTCCCCGGCCCCCCTTCTCTTTTTTCCCCGGCCCCCCTTCCCTTTTTTTCCCCGGCCCCCCTTCCCATTTTTTCCCCTAAACTCTTCTCTTTTTTCCCCGAAACACTTCCCCTTTTTTTCCAGACCCCCCTTCCCTTTTTTTCCAGACCCCCCTTCCCTTTTTTCCCGGCCCCCCTTCCCTTTTTTCCCGGCCCCCCTTCCCTTTTTTTCCCGATCCCCCTTCCCTTTTTTTCCCGATCCCCCTTCCCTTTTTTTCCCGACCCCCCTTCCCTTTTTTTCCCGACCCCCCTTCCCTTTTTTTCCCGACCCCCCTTCCCTTTTTTTCCCGACCCCCCTTCCCTATTTTTCCCGACCCCCCTTCCCTTTTTTTCCCGACCCCCCTTCCCTTTTTTTCCCGACCCCCCTTCCCTTTTTTTCCCGACCTCCCTTCCCTTTTTTTCCCGGCCCCCCTTCCCTTTTTTTCCCGGCCCCGCTTCTCTTTTTTTCCCGAACCCCCTTCCCTTTTTTTCCCGACCCCCCTTCCCTTTTTTTCCCGACCCCCCTTCCCTTTTTTTCCCGACCCCCCTTCCCTTTTTTTCCCGACCCCCCTTCCCTTTTATTCCCGGCCCCCCTTCTCTTTTTTTCCCGGTCCCCCTTCCCTTTTTTTCCCGACCCCCCTTCCCTTTTTTTCCCCACCTCCCTTCCCTTTTTTTCCCGGCCCCCCTTCCCTTTTTTTCCCGGCCCCCCTTCCCTTTTTTTCCCGGCCCCCCTTCCCTTTTTTTCCCGGCCCCCCTTCCCTTTTTTTCCCGGCCCCCCTTCCCTTTTTTTCCCGGCCCCCCTTCCCTTTTTTTCCCGGCCCCCCTTCCCTTTTTTTCCTGACCCCCCTTCCCTTTTTTTCCCGACCCCCCTTCCCTTTTTTTCCCGGCCCCCCTTCCCTTTTTTTCCCGACCCCCCTTCCCTTTTTTTCCCGACCCCCCTTCCCTTTTTTTCCCCGACCTCCCTTCCCTTTTTTTCCCGGCCCCCCTTCCCTTTTTTTCCCGGCCCCCCTTCCCTTTTTTTCCCGGCCCCCCTTCCCTTTTTTTCCCGACCCCCCTTCCCTTTTTTTCCCGACCCCCCTTCCCTTTTTTTCCCCGCCCCCCTTCTCTTTTTTCCCCGGCCCCCCTTCCCTTTTTTTCCCCGCCCCCCTTCCCTTTTTTTCCCCGGCCCCCCTTCCCTTTTTTCCCCGGCCCCCCTTCCCTTTTTTTCCCCGGCCCCCCTTCCCTTTTTTCCCCGACCCCCCTTCCCTTTTTTTCCCGACCCCCCTTCCCTTTTTTTCCCGACCCCCCTTCCCTTTTTTTCCCGACCCCCCTTCCCTTTTTTTCCCCGGCCCCCCTTCTCTTTTTTCCCCGGCCCCCCTTCCCTTTTTTTCCCCGGCCCCCCTTCCCATTTTTTCCCCTAAACTCTTCTCTTTTTTCCCCGAAACACTTCCCCTTTTTTTCCAGACCCCCCTTCCCTTTTTTTCCAGACCCCCCTTCCCTTTTTTCCCGGCCCCCCTTCCCTTTTTTCCCGGCCCCCCTTCCCTTTTTTTCCCGGCCCCCCTTCCCTTTTTTTCCCGATCCCCCTTCCCTTTTTTTCCCGACCCCCCTTCCCTTTTTTTCCCGACCCCCCTTCCCTTTTTTTCCCGACCCCCCTTCCCTTTTTTTCCCGACCCCCCTTCCCTTTTTTTCCCGACCCCCCTTCCCTATTTTTCCCGACCCCCCTTCCCTTTTTTTCCCGACCCCCCTTCCCTTTTTTTCCCGACCTCCCTTCCCTTTTTTTCCCGGCCCCCCTTCCCTTTTTTTCCCGGCCCCGCTTCTCTTTTTTTCCCGAACCCCCTTCCCTTTTTTTCCCGACCCCCCTTCCCTTTTTTTCCCGACCCCCCTTCCCTTTTTTTCCCGACCCCCCTTCCCTTTTATTCCCGGCCCCCCTTCTCTTTTTTTCCCGGTCCCCCTTCCCTTTTTTTCCCGACCCCCCTTCCCTTTTTTTCCCCACCTCCCTTCCCTTTTTTTCCCGGCCCCCCTTCCCTTTTTTTCCCGGCCCCCCTTCCCTTTTTTTCCCGGCCCCCCTTCCCTTTTTTTCCCGGCCCCCCTTCCCTTTTTTTCCCGGCCCCCCTTCCCTTTTTTTCCCGGCCCCCCTTCCCTTTTTTTCCCGACCTCCCTTCCCTTTTTTTCCCGACCCCCCTTCCCTTTTTTTCCCGGCCCCCCTTCCCTTTTTTTCCCGACCCCCCTTCCCTTTTTTTCCCGACCCCCCTTCCCTTTTTTTCCCCGACCTCCCTTCCCTTTTTTTCCCGGCCCCCCTTCCCTTTTTTTCCCGGCCCCCCTTCCCTTTTTTTCCCGGCCCCCCTTCCCTTTTTTTCCCGACCCCCCTTCCCTTTTTTTCCCGACCCCCCTTCCCTTTTTTTCCCCGCCCCCCTTCTCTTTTTTCCCCGGCCCCCCTTCCCTTTTTTTCCCCGCCCCCCTTCCCTTTTTTTCCCCGGCCCCCCTTCCCTTTTTTCCCCGGCCCCCCTTCCCTTTTTTTCCCCGGCCCCCCTTCCCTTTTTTCCCCGACCCCCCTTCCCTTTTTTTCCCGACCCCCCTTCCCTTTTTTTCCCGACCCCCCTTCCCTTTTTTTCCCCGACCTCCCTTCCCTTTTTTTCCCGGCCCCCCTTCCCTTTTTTTCCCGGCCCCCCTTCCCTTTTTTTCCCGGCCCCCCTTCCCTTTTTTTCCCGACCCCCCTTCCCTTTTTTTCCCGACCCCCCTTCCCTTTTTTTCCCCGCCCCCCTTCTCTTTTTTCCCCGGCCCCCCTTCCCTTTTTTTCCCCGCCCCCCTTCCCTTTTTTTCCCCGGCCCCCCTTCCCTTTTTTCCCCGGCCCCCCTTCCCTTTTTTTCCCCGGCCCCCCTTCCCTTTTTTCCCCGACCCCCCTTCCCTTTTTTTCCCGACCCCCCTTCCCTTTTTTTCCCGACCCCCCTTCCCTTTTTTTCCCGACCTCCCTTCCCTTTTTTTCCCGGCCCCCCTTCCCTTTTTTTCCCGGCCCCCCTTCCCTTTTTTTCCCGGCCCCCCTTCCCTTTTTTTCCCGGCCCCCCTTCCCTTTTTTTCCCGGACCCCTTCCCTTTTTTTCCCAGCCCCCCTTCCCTTATTTTCCCAACCCCCCTTCCCTTTTTTTCCCGGCCCCCCTTCCCTTTTTTTCCCGGCCCCCCTTCCCTTTTTTTCCCGACCCCCCTTCCCTTTTTTTCCCGACCCCCCTTCCCTTTTTTTCCCCGCCCCCCTTCTCTTTTTTCCCCGGCCCCCCTTCCCTTTTTTTCCCCGCCCCCCTTCCCTTTTTTTCCCCGGCCCCCCTTCCCTTTTTTCCCCGGCCCCCCTTCCCTTTTTTTCCCCGGCCCCCCTTCCCTTTTTTCCCCGACCCCCCTTCCCTTTTTTCCCCGACCCCCCTTCCCTTTTTTTCCCGACCCCCCTTCCCTTTTTTTCCCGGCCCCCCTTCCCTTTTTTTCCCGGCCCCCCTTCCCTTTTTTTCCCTGCCCCCCTTCCCTTTTTTTCCCGGCCCCCATTCCCTTTTTTTCCCGGCCCCCCTTCCCTTTTTTTCCCGGCCCCCCTTCCCTTTTTTTCCCCGGCCCCCCTTCCCTTTTTTTCCCCGGCCCCCCTTCCCTTTTTTTCCCGACCCCCCTTCCCTTTTTTTCCCGACCCCCCTTCCCTTTTTTTCCCGACCCCCCTTCCCTTTTTTTCCCGACCCCCCTTCCCTTTTTTTCCCGGCCCCCCTTCCCTTTTTTTCCCGACCCCCCTTCCCTTTTTTTCCCGACCCCCCTTCCCT
The DNA here is from genome assembly GCF_963264785.1 of Psittacula echo. Classification (NCBI taxonomy): domain Eukaryota; kingdom Metazoa; phylum Chordata; class Aves; order Psittaciformes; family Psittacidae; genus Psittacula; species Psittacula echo. The sequence continues at coordinate 1,090,562 of NC_137737.1, forward strand.
TTTTCTCCCCTAAATTCTTCTCTTTTTTTCCCGACCCCCTTCCCCTTTTTTTCCCGACCCCCTTCCCTTTTTTTCCCGACCCCCTTTCCTTTTTTTCCCGACCCCCTTCCCTTTTTTTCCCGACCCCCCTTCCCTTTTTTTCCCGACCCCCCTTCCCTTTTTTTCCCGACCCCCCTTCCCTTTTTTTCCCGACCCTCCTTCCCTTTTTTTCCCCGGCCCCCCTTCCCTTTTTTTCCCCGGCCCTCCTTCCCTTTTTTTCCCCGGCTCTCCTTCCCTTTTTTTCCCCGGCCCCCCTTCCCTTTTTTTCCCCGGCCCCCCTTCCCTTTTTTTCCCCGGCCCCCCTTCCCTTTTTTCCCGACCCCCCTTCCCTTTTTTTCCCGACCCCCCTTCCCTTTTTTTCCCGACCCCCCTTCCCTTTTTTTCCCGGCCCCCCTTCCTTTTTTTTCCCGACCCCCCTTCCCTTATTTTCCCGACCCCCCTTCCCTTTTTTTCCCGACCCCCCTTCCCTTTTTTTCCCGGCCCCCCTTCCCTTTTTTTCCCGGCCCCCCTTCCCTTTTTTTCCCGACCCCCCTTCCCTTTTTCTTCCCTAAAGTCTTCTCTTTTTTTCCCGACCCCCTTCCCTTTTTTTCCCGACCCCCTTCCCCTTTTTTTCCCGACCCTCTTCCCCTTTTTTTCCCGACCCCCCTTCCCTTTTTTTCCCGACCCCCCTTCCCTTTTTTTCCCGACCTCCCTTCCATTTTTTTCCCTGCCCCCCTTCTCTTTTTTTCCCGGCCCCCCTTCCCTTTTTTTCCCGGCCCCCCTTCCCTTTTTTTCCCGACCCCCCTTCCCTTTTTCTTCCCTAAAGTCTTCTCTTTTTTTCCCGACCCCCTTCCCCTTTTTTTCCCGGGCCCCTTCCCTTTTTTTCCTGACCCCCCTTCCCTTTTTTTCCAGACCCCCCTTCCCTTTTTTTCCAGACCCCCCTTCCCTTTTTTCCCGGCCCCCCTTCCCTTTTTTTCCCGGCCCCCCTTCCCTTTTTTTCCCGACCCCCCTTCCCTTTTTTTCCCGACCCCCCTTCCCTTTTTTTCCCGACCCCCCTTCCCTTTTTTTCCCGACCCCCCTTCCCTTTTTTTCCCGACCCCCCTTCCCTTTTTTTCCCGACCCCCCTTCCCTTTTTTTCCAGACCCCCCTTCCCTTTTTTTCCAGACCCCCCTTCCCTTTTTTCCCGGCCCCCCTTCCCTTTTTTTCCCGATCCCCCTTCCCTTTTTTTCCCGACCCCCCTTCCCTTTTTTTCCCGACCCCCCTTCCCTTTTTTTCCCGACCCCCCTTCCCTTTTTTTCCCGACCCCCCTTCCCTTTTTTTCCCGGCCCCCCTTCCCTTTTTTTCCCGGCCCCGCTTCTCTTTTTTTCCCGACCCCCCTTCCCTTTTTTTCCCGACCCCCCTTCCCTTTTATTCCCGGCCCCCCTTCCCTTTTATTCCCGGCCCCCCTTCCCTTTTATTCCCGGCCCCCCTTCTCTTTTTTTCCCGGCCCCCCTTCCCTTTTTTTCCCGACCCCCCTTCCCTTTTTTTCCCCACCTTCCTTCCCTTTTTTTCCCGGCCCCCCTTCCCTTTTTTTCCCGGCCCCCCTTCCCTTTTTTTCCCGGCCCCCCTTCCCTTTTTTTCCCAGCCCCCCTTCCCTTTTTTTCCCGGCCCCCCTTCCCTTTTTTTCCCGGCCCCCCTTCCCTTTTTTTCCCGACCTCCCTTCCCTTTTTTTCCCGACCCCCTTCCCCTTTTTTTCCCGACCCCCTTCCCCTTTTTTTCCCGACCCCCTTCCCCTTTTTTTCCCGACCCCCTTCCCCTTTTTTTCCTGACCCCCTTCCCCTTTTTTTCCAGACCCTCTTCCCCTTTTTTTCCCGACCCCCCTTCCCTTTTTTTCCCGACCCCCCTTCCCTTTTTTTCCCGACCTCCCTTCCCTTTTTTTCCCGGCCCCCCTTCCCTTTTTTTCCCGGCCCCCCTTCCCTTTTTTTCCCGGCCCCCCTTCCCTTTTTTTCCCGGCCCCCCTTCCCTTTTTTTCCCGGCCCCCCTTCCCTTTTTTTCCCGACCCCCCTTCCCTTTTTTTCCCCGACCCCCCTTCCCTTTTTTTCCCGACCCCCCTTCCCTTTTTTTCCCGACCCCCCTTCCCTTTTTTTCCCGACCCCCCTTCCCTTTTTTTCCCGGCCCCCCTTCCCTTTTTTTCCCGGCCCCCCTTCCCTTTTTTTCCCGGCCCCCCTTCCCTTTTTTTCCCGACCCCCCTTCCCTTTTTCTCCCCTAAAGTCTTCTCTTTTTTTCCCGACCCCCTTCCCCTTTTTTTCCCGACCCCCTTCCCTTTTTTTCCCGACCCCCTTTCCTTTTTTTCCCGACCCCCTTCCCTTTTTTTCCCGACCCCCCTTCCCTTTTTTTCCCGACCCCCCTTCCCTTTTTTCACGACCCCCCTTCCCTTTTTTTCCCGACCCCCCTTCCCTTTTTTTCCCGACCCCCCTTCCCTTTTTTTCCCGACCCCCCTTCACTTTTTTCCCCGGCCCCCCTTCCCTTTTTTTCCCCGGCCCCCCTTCCCTTTTTTTTCTCGACACCCCTTCCCTTTTTTTCCCGACACCCCTTCCCTTTTTTTCCCCGGCTCCCCTTCCCATTTTTTCCCCTAAACTCTTCTCTTTTTTCCCCGAACCACTTCCCCTTTTTTTCCCGGCCCCCCTTCCCTTTTTTTCCCGACCCCCCTTCCCTTTTTTTCCCGACCCCCCTTCCCTTTTTTTCCCGACCCCCCTTCCCTTTTTTTCCAGACCCCCCTTCCCTTTTTTTCCCGACCCCCCTTCCCTTTTTTCCCGACCCCCCTTCCCTTTTTTTCCCGACCCCCTTCCCTTTTTTTCCCGACCCCCCTTCCCTTTTTTTCCCGACCCCCCTTCCCTTTTTTTCCCGACACCCCTTCCCTTTTTTTCCCCGGCCCCCCTTCCCTTTTTTTCCCCGGCCCCCCTTCCCTTTTTTTCCCCGGCCCTCCTTCCCTTTTTTTCCCCGGCCCCCCTTCCCTTTTTTTCCCCGGCCCTCCTTCCCTTTTTTTCCCCGGCCCCCCTTCCCTTTTTTTCCCGGCCCCCCTTCCCTTTTTTTCCCGACCCCCCTTCCCTTTTTCTCCCGACCCCCCTTCCCTTTTTTTCCCAGCCCCCCTTCCCTTTTTTTCCCGACCCCCCTTCCCTTTTTTTCCCGGCCCCCCTTCCCTTTTTTTCCCTACCCCCCTTCCCTTTTTTTCCCGACCCCCCTTCCCTTTTTTTCCCGGCCCCCCTTCCCTTTTTTTCCCGGCCCCCCTTCCCTTTTTTTCCCAGCCCCCCTTCCCTTTTTTTCCCGGCCCCCCTTCCCTTTTTTTCCCGGCCCCCCTTCCCTTTTTTTCCCGACCCCCCTTCCCTTTTTTTCCCGACCCCCCTTCCCTTTTTTTCCCGACCCCCCTTCACTTTTTTCCCGACCCCCCTTCCCTTTTTCTCCCCTAAAGTCTTCTCTTTTTTTCCCGACCCCCTTCTCTTTTTTTCCCGGCCCCCCTTCCCTTTTTTTCCCCTAAACTCTTCTCTTTTTTCCCCGATACCCTTCCCTTTGTTTCCCGACCCCCCTTCCCTTTTTTTCCCGACCCCCCTTCCCTTTTTTTCCTGACCCCCCTTCCCTTTTTTTCCCGACCCCCCTTCCCTTTTTTTCCCGACCCCCCTTCCCTTTTTTTCCCGACCCTCCTTCCCTTTTTTTCCCGACCCCCCTTCCCTTTTTTTCCCGACCCCCCTTCCCTTTTTTTCCCGACCCCCCTTCCCTTTTTTTCCCGACCCCCCTTCCCTTTTTTTCCCGACCCCCCTTCACTTTTTTCCCCGGCCCCCCTTCCCTTTTTTTCCCCGGCCCCCCTTCCCTTTTTTTTCTCGACACCCCTTCCCTTTTTTTCCCGACACCCCTTCCCTTTTTTTCCCCGGCTCCCCTTCCCATTTTTTCCCCTAAACTCTTCTCTTTTTTCCCCGAACCACTTCCCCTTTTTTTCCCGACCCCCCTTCCCTTTTTTTCCCGACCCCCCTTCCCTTTTTTTCCCGACCCCCCTTCCCTTTTTTTCCCGACCCCCCTTCCCTTTTTTTCCCGACCCCCCTTCCCTTTTTTTCCAGACCCCCCTTCCCTTTTTTCCCGACCCCCCTTCCCTTTTTTTCCCGACCCCCTTCCCTTTTTTTCCCGACCCCCCTTCCCTTTTTTTCCCGACCCCCCTTCCCTTTTTTTCCCGACCCCCCTTCCCTTTTTTTCCCGACACCCCTTCCCTTTTTTTCCCGACCCCCCTTCCCTTTTTTTCCCGACCCCGCTTCCCTTTTTTTCCCGGCCCCGCTTCTCTTTTTTTCCCGAACCCCCTTCCCTTTTTTTCCAGACCCCCCTTCCCTTTTTTTCCCGACCCCCCTTCCCTTTTATTCCCGGCCCCCCTTCTCTTTTTTTCCCGGCCCCCCTTCTCTTTTTTTCCCGACCCCCCTTCCCTTTTTTTCCCGACCCCCCTTCCCTTTTTTTCCCCACCTCCCTTCCCTTTTTTTCCCGGCCCCCCTTCCCTTTTTTTCCCGGCCCCCCTTCCCTTTTTTTCCCGGCCCCCCTTCCCTTTTTTTCCCGGCCCCCCTTCCCTTTTTTTCCCGACCCCCCTTCCCTTTTTTTCCCGACCCCCCTTCCCTTTTTTTCCCGGCCCCCCTTCCCTTTTTTTCCCGACCCCCTTCCCTTTTTTTCCCGACCCCCCTTCCCTTTTTTTCCCCGACCTCCCTTCCCTTTTTTTCCCGGCCCCCCTTCCCTTTTTTTCCCGGCCCCCCTTCCCTTTTTTTCCCGGCCCCCCTTCCCTTTTTTTCCCGGCCCCCCTTCCCTTTTTTTCCCGACCCCCCTTCCCTTTTTTTCCCGACCCCCCTTCCCTTTTTTTCCCCGCCCCCCTTCCCTTTTTTCCCCGGCCCCCCTTCCCTTTTTTTCCCCGCCCCCCTTCCCTTTTTTTCCCCGCCCCCCCTTCCCTTTTTTCCCCGGCCCCCCTTCCCTTTTTTTCCACGGCCCCCTTCCCTTTTTTCTCCGGCCCCCCTTCCCTTTTTTCCCCGGCCCCCCTTCCCTTTTTTTCCCGACCCCCGTTCCATTTTTTTTCCCCTAAACTCTTCTCTTTTTTTCCCGACCCCCTTCCCCTTTTTTTCCCGACCCCCTTCCCCTTTTTTTCCCGACACCCCTTCCCTTTTTTTCCCGACCTCCCTTCCCTTTTTTTCCCGGCCCCCCTTCCCTTTTTTTCCCGACCCCCCTTCCCTTTTTTTCCCGGCCCCCCTTCCCTTTTTTTCCCGACCCCCCTTCCCTTTTTTTCCCGACCCCCCTTCCCTTTTTTTCCCCGGCCCCCCTTCCCTTTTTTCCCCGGCCCCCCTTCCCTTTTTTTCCCGACCTCCCTTCCCTTTTTTCCCCGGCCCCCCTTCCCTTTTTTCCCCGGCCCCCCTTCCCTTTTTTTCCCGACCCCCCTTCCCTTTTTTTCCCCGGCCCCCCTTCTCTTTTTTTCCCCGGCCCCCCTTCCCTTTTTTTCCCCGGCCCCCCTTCCCATTTTTTCCCCTAAACTCTTCTCTTTTTTCCCCGAAACACTTCCCCTTTTTTTCCCGACCCCCCTTCCCTTTTTTTCCCGACCCCCCTTCCCTTTTTTTCCCGACCCTCCTTCCCTTTTTTTCCCGACCCCCCTTCCCTTTTTTTCCAGACCCCCCTTCCCTTTTTTCCCCGCCCCCCCTTCCCTTTTTTTCCCGATCCCCCTTCCCTTTTTTTCCCGACCCCCCTTCCCTTTTTTTCCCGACCCCCCTTCCCTTTTTTTCCCGACCCCCCTTCCCTTTTTTTCCCGACCCCCCTTCCCTTTTTCTCCCGACCCCCCTTCCCTTTTTTTCCCGACCCCCCTTCCCTTTTTTTCCCGACCCCCCTTCCCTTTTTTTCCCGGCCCCCCTTCCCTTTTTTTCCCGGCCCCCCTTCCCTTTTTTTCCCGGCCCCCCTTCCCTTTTTTTCCCGGCCCCCCTTCCCTTTTTTTCCCGACCCCCCTTCCCTTTTTCTCCCCTAAAGTCTTCTCTTTTTTTCCCAAACCCTTCCCCTTTTTTTCCCGACCCCCTTCCCTTTTTTTCCCGACCCCCCTTCCCTTTTTTTCCCGACCCCCCTTCCCTTTTTTTCCCGACCCCCCTTCCCTTTTTTTCCCGACCCCCCTTCCCTTTTTTTCCCGACACCCCTTCCCTTTTTTTCCCGACACCCCTTCCCTTTTTTTCCCCGGCCCCCCTTTCCTTTTTTTCCCAGACCCCCCTTCCCTTTTTTTCCCGACACCCCTTCCCTTTTTTTCCCGACACCCCTTCCCTTTTTTTCCCCGGCCCCCCTTCCCATTTTTTCCCCTAAACTCTTCTCTTTTTTCCCCGAACCACTTCCCCTTTTTTTCCCGACCCCCCTTCCCTTTATTTCCCGACCCCCCTTCCCTTTTTTTCCCGACCCCCTTCCCTTTTTTTCCCGACCCCCCTTCCCTTTTTTTCCAGACACCCCTTCCCTTTTTTTCCAGACACCCCTTCCCTTTTTTCCCGGCCCCCCCTTCCCTTTTTTTCCCGACCCCCCTTCCCTTATTTTCCCGACCCCCCTTCCCTTTTTTTCCCGACCCCCCTTCCCTTTTTTTCCCGACCCCCCTTCCCTTTTTTTCCCGACCCCCCTTCCCTTTTTTTCCCGGCCCCCCTTCCCTTTTTTTCCCGACCCCCCTTCCCTTTTTTTCCCGACCCCCCTTCCCTTTTTTTCCCGGCCCCCCTTCCCTTTTTTTCCCGACCCCCCTTCCCTTTTTTTCCCGACCTCCCTTCCCTATTTTTCCCGGCCCCCCTTCTCTTTTTTTCCCGAACCCGCTTCTCTTTTTTTCCCGACCCCCCTTCCCTTTTTTTCCCGACCCCCCTTCCCTTTTTTTCCCGACCCCCCTTCCCTTTTTTTCCCGACCCCCCTTCCCTTTTTTTCCCGGCCCCCCTTCTCTTTTTTTCCCGACCCCCCTTCCCTTTTTTTCCCGACCCCCCTTCCCTTTTTTTCCCGACCTCCCTTCCCTTTTTTTCCCGGCCCCCCTTCCCTTTTTTTCCCGGCCCCCCTTCCCTTTTTTTCCCGGCCCCCCTTCCCTTTTTTTCCCGACCTCCCTTCCCTTTTTTTCCCGACCCCCCTTCCCTTTTTTTCCCGGCCCCCCTTCCCTTTTTTTCCCGACCTCCCTTCCCTTTTTTTCACCGGCCCCCCTTCTCTTTTTTTCCCCGGCCCCCCTTCCCATTTTTTCCCCGGCCCCCCTTCCCATTTTTTCCCCTAAACTCTTCTCTTTTTTCACCGAACCACTTCCCCTTTTTTTCCCGACCCCCCTTCCCTTTTTTTCCCGACCCCCCTTCCCTTTTTGTCCCGACCCCCCTTCCCTTTTTTTCCCGACCCCCCTTCCCTTTTTTTCCCGACCCCCCTTCCCTTTTTTTCCCGACCCCCCTTCCCTTTTTTTCCAGACCCCCCTTCCCTTTTTTCCCCGCCCCCCCTTCCCTTTTTTCCCCGATCCCCCTTCCCTTTTTTTCCCGATCCCCCTTCCCTTTTTTTCCCGACCCCCCTTCCCTTTTTTTCCCGACCCCCCTTCCCTTTTTTTCCCGACCCCCCTTCCCTTTTTTTCCCGACCTCCCTTCCCTTTTTTTCCCGGCCCCCCTTCCCTTTTTTTCCCGGCCCCCCTTCCCTTTTTTTCCCGGCCCCCCTTCCCTTTTTTTCCCGGCCCCCCTTCCCTTTTTTTCCCGACCCCCCTTCCCTTTTTTTCCCGGCCCCCCTTCCCTTTTTTTCCCGGCCCCCCTTCCCTTTTTTTCCCGGCCCCCCTTCCCTTTTTTTCCCGGCCCCCCTTCCCTTTTTTTCCCGGCCCCCCTTCCCTTTTTTTCCCGACCCCCCTTCCCTTTTTTTCCCGACACCCCTTCCCTTTTTCTCCCCTAAAGTCTTCTCTTTTTTTCCCGACCCCCTTCCCCTTTTTTTCCCGACCCCCCTTCCCTTTTTTTCCCGACACCCCTTCCCTTTTTTTCCCGACACCCCTTCCCTTTTTTTCCCCACCTCCCTTCCCTTTTTTTCCCGGCCCCCCTTCCCTTTTTTTCCCGGCCCCCCTTCCCTTTTTTTCCCGGCCCCCCTTCCCTTTTTTTCCCGGCCCCCCTTCCCTTTTTTTCCCGACCCCCCTTCCCTTTTTTTCCCGACCCCCCTTCCCTTTTTCTCCCCTAAAGTCTTCCCTTTTTTTCCCCGACCCCCTTCCCTTTTTTTCCCCGATCCCCCTTCCCTTATTTTCCCCGACCCCCCTTCCCTTTTTTTCCCCTAAACTCTTCTCTTTTTTCCCCGACCCCGTTCCCTTTTTTCCCCGGCCCCCCTTCCCTTTTTTTCCCGACCCCCCTTCCCTTTTTTTCCCGACCCCCCTTCCCTTTTTTCCCGACCTCCCTTCCCTTTTTTTCCCGACCCCTCTTCCCTTTTTTTCCCGGCCCCCCTTCCCTTTTTTTCCCCGACCCCCTTCCCTTTTTTTCCCGACCCCCTTCCCTTTTTTTCCCCGACCCCCTTCCCTTTTTTTCCCCGAACCCCTTCCCTTTTTTTCCCCGACCCCCTTCCCTTTTTTTCCCCGACCCCCTTCCCTTTTTTTCCCCGGCCCCCCTTCCCTTTTTTTCCCGGCCCCCCTTCCCGTTTTTTCCCGAACCCCCTTCCCTTTTTTACCCGCCCCCCTTCCCTTTTTTCCCCCTAAACTCTTCCCTTTTTTTCCCCTAAACTCTTCCCTTTTTTCCGCTAAACTCTTCCCTTTTTTTCCCCTAAGCTCTTCCCTTTTTTTCCCCGGCCCCCCTTCCCTTTTTTTCCCCGGCCCCCCTTCCCTTTTTTTCCCCGGCCCCCCTTCCCTTTTTTTCCCCGGCCCCCCTTCCCTTTTTTCCCCGGCCCCCCTTCCCTTTTTTCCCCGGCCCCCCTTCCCTTTTTTCCCCGGCCCCCCTTCCCTTTTTTTCCCCTGCCCCCGTTCCCTTTTTTTCCCCGGCCCCCCTTCCCTTTTTTTCCCCGGCCCCCCTTCCCTTTTTTTCCCCGGCCCCCCTTCCCTTTTTTTCCCGACCCCCCTTCCCTTTTTTCCCCCTAAACTCTTCCCTTTTTTTCCCCGACCCCCCTTCCCTTTTTTTCCCCGACCCCCCTTCCCTTTTTTTCCCCGGCACCCTTCCCTTTTTTTCCCCGGCCCCCCTTCCTTTTTTTTCTCCGGCCCCCCTTCCCTTTTTTTCCCCGGCCCCCCTTCCCTTTTTTTCCCCGGCCCCCCTTCTCTTTTTTTCCCCGGCCCCCCTTCCCTTTTTTTCCCCTAAAATCTTCTCTTTTTTCCCGACCCCCCTTCCCCTTTATTTCCCGACCTCCCTTCCCTTTTTTTCCCGACCCCCCTTCCCTTTTTTTCCCGATCCCCCTTCCCTTTTTTTCCCGGCCCCCCTTCCCTTTTTTTCCCGGCCCCCCTTCCCTTTTTTTCCCGGCCTCCCTTCCCTTTTTTTCCCCGGCCCCCCTTCCCTTTTTTTCCCCGGCCCCCCTTCCCTTTTTTTCCCCGGCCCCCCTTCGCTTTTTTTCCCTACCCCCCTTCCCTTTTTTTCCCCGGCCCCCCTTCCCTTTTTTTCCCCGGCCCCCCTTCCCTTTTTTTCCCCGCCCCCCTTCCTTTTTTTTCCCGACCCCCCTTCCCTTATTTTCACGACCCCCCTTCCCTTTTTTTCCCTACCCCCCTTCCCTTTTTTTCCCGACCCCCCTTCCCTTTTTTTCCCGGCCCCCCTTCCCTTTTTTTCCCGGCCCCCCTTCCCTTTTTTTCCCAGCTCCCCTTCCCTTTTTTTCCCGGCCCCCCTTCCCTTTTTTTCCCGGCCCCCCTTCCCTTTTTTTCCCGACCCCCCTTCCCTTTTTTTCCCGACCCCCCTTCCCTTTTTTTCCCGACACCCCTTCCCTTTTTTTCCCGACCCCCCTTCCCTTTTTTTCCCGACCCCCCTTCCCTTTTTTTCCCGACCCCCCTTCCCTTTTTTTCCCGACCTCCCTTCCCTTTTTACCCCGGCCCCCCTTCCCTTTTTTTCCCGACCCCCATTCCCTTTTTCTCCCCTAAAGTCTTCTCTTTTTTTCCCGACCCCCTTCCCCTTTTTTTCCCGACCCCCTTCCCCTTTTTTTCCCGACCCTCTTCCCCTTTTTTTCCCGACCCCCCTTCCCTTTTTTTCCCGACCCCCCTTCCCTTTTTTTCCCGACCCCCGTTCCCTTTTTTTCCCGACCCCCCTTCTCTTTTTTTCCCGGCCCCCCTTCCCTTTTTTTCCCGACCCCCCTTCCCTTTCTTTCCCGACCCCACTTCCCTTTTATTCACGGCCCCCCTTCCCTTTTTTTCCCGGCCCCCCTTCCCTTTTTTTCCCGACCCCCCTTCCCTTTTTTTCCCGACCCCCCTTCCCTTTTTTTCCCGACCCCCCTTCCCTTTTTTTCCCGACACCCCTTCCCTTTTTTTCCCGACACCCCTTCCCTTTTTTTTCCCCTGCCCCCCTTCCCTTTTTTTTCCCCTGCCCCCCTTCCCTTTTTTTTCCCCGGCCCCCCTTCCCTTTTTTTCCCCGGCCCCCCTTCCCTTTTTTTCTCCGGCCCCCCTTCCCTTTTTTTCCCGACCCCCCTTCCCTTTTTTTCCCCGGCCCCCCTTCCCTTTTTTTCCCCGGCCCCCCTTCCCTTTTTTTCCCGACCCCCCTTCTCTTTTTTTCCCGACCCCCTTCCCCTTTTTTTCCCGACCCCCTTCCCTTTTTTTCCCGACCCCCCTTCCCTTTTTTTCCCGACCCCCTTCCCTTTTTTTCCCGACACCCCTTCCATTTTTTTCCCGACCCCCCTTCCCTTTTTTTCCCGACCCCCCTTCCCTTTTTTTCCCGACACCCCTTCCCTTTTTTTCCCGACACCCCTTCCCTTTTTTTCCCCGGCCCCCCTTCCCTTTTTTTCCCCGGCCCTCCTTCCCTTTTTTTCCCCGACCCCCCTTCCCTTTTTTTCCCGACCCCCCTTCCCTTTTTTTCCCCGGCCCCCCTTCCCTTTTTTTCCAGACCCCCCTTCCCTTTTTTTCCCGAACCCCCTTCCCTTTTTTTCCCGACCCCCCTTCCCTTTTTTTCCCGACCCCCCTTCCCTTTTTTTCCCGACCCTCCTTCCCTTTTTTTCCCGACCCCCCTTCCCTTTTTTTCCCGACCCCCCTTCCCTTTTTTTCCCGACCCCCCTTCCCTTTTTTTCCCGACCCTCTTCCCCTTTTTTTCCCGACCCCCCTTCCCTTTTTTTCCCGACCCCCCTTCCCTTTTTTTCCCGACCCCCCTTCCCTTTGTTTCTCGACCCCCCTTCCCTTTTTTTCCTGACCCCCCTTCCCTTTTTTTCCTGACCCCCCTTCCCTTTTTTTCCCGACCCCCCTTCCCTTTTTTTCCCGACCCCCCTTCCCTTTTTTTCCCGGCCCCCCTTCCCTTTTTTTCGCGGCCCCCCTTCCCTTTTTTTCCCGGCCCCCCTTCCCTTTTTTTCCCGGCCCCCCTTCCCTTTTTTTCCCGGCCCCCCTTCCCTTTTTTTCCCGGCCCCCCTACCCTTTTTTTCCCGACACCCCTTCCCTTTTTCTCCCCTAAACTCTTCTCTTTTTTTCCCGACCCCCTTCCCCTTTTTTTCCCGACCCCCTTCCCCTTTTTTTCCCGACCCCCTTCCCCTTTTTTTCCCTACCCCCTTCCCCTTTTTTTCCCGACCCCCTTCCCCTTTTTTTCCCGACCCCCTTCCCCTTTTTTTCCCGACCCCCTTCCCCTTTTTTTCCCAACCCCTTCCCCTTTTTTTCCCGACCCCCTTCCCCTTTTTTTCCCGACCCCCTTCCCCTTTTTTTCCCGACCCCCCTTCCCTTTTTTTCCCGACCCCCCTTCCCTTTTTTTCCCGACCTCCCTTCCCTTTTTTTCCCGGCCCCCCTTCCCTTTTTTTCCCGGCCCCCCTTCCCTTTTTTTCCCGGCCCCCCTTCCCTTTTTTCCCCGGCCCCCCTTCCCTTTTTTTCCCGGCCCCCCTTCCCTTTTTTTCCCGACCCCCCTTCCCTTTTTTTCCCCGGCCCCCCTTCCCTTTTTTTCCCGACCCCCCTTCCCTTTTTTTCCCCGGCCCCCCTTCCCTTTTTTTCCCGACCCCCCTTCCCTTTTTTTCCCGACCCCTCTTCTCTTTTTTTCCCGGCCCCCCTTCCCTTTTTTTCCCGGCCCCCCTTCCCTTTTTTTCCCGGCCCCCCTTCCCTTTTTTTCCCGGCCCCCCTTCCCTTTTTTTCCCGACCCCCCTTCCCTTTTTCTCCCCTAAATTCTTCTCTTTTTTTCCCGACCCCCTTCCCCTTTTTTTCCCGACCCCCTTCCCTTTTTTTCCCGACCCCCTTTCCTTTTTTTCCCGACCCCCTTCCCTTTTTTTCCCGACCCCCCTTCCCTTTTTTTCCCGACCCCCCTTCCCTTTTTTTCCCGACCCCCCTTCCCTTTTTTTCCCGACACTCCTTCCCTTTTTTTCCCCGGCCCCCCTTCCCTTTTTTTCCCCGGCCCTCCTTCCCTTTTTTTCCCCGGCTCTCCTTCCCTTTTTTTCCCCGGCCCCCCTTCCCTTTTTTTCCCCGGCCCCCCTTCCCTTTTTTTCCCCGGCCCCCCTTCCCTTTTTTTCCCGACCCCCCTTCCCTTTTTTTCCCGACCCCCCTTCCCTTTTTTTCCCGACCCCCCTTCCCTTTTTTTCCCGGCCCCCCTTCCTTTTTTTTCCCGACCCCCCTTCCCTTATTTTCCCGACCCCCCTTCCCTTTTTTTCCCGACCCCCCTTCCCTTTTTTTCCCGGCCCCCCTTCCCTTTTTTTCCCGGCCCCCCTTCCCTTTTTTTCCCGACCCCCCTTCCCTTTTTCTTCCCTAAAGTCTTCTCTTTTTTTCCCGACCCCCTTCCCCTTTTTTTCCCGACCCCCTTCCCCTTTTTTTCCCGACCCTCTTCCCCTTTTTTTCCCGACCCCCCTTCCCTTTTTTTCCCGACCCCCCTTCCCTTTTTTTCCCGACCTCCCTTCCATTTTTTTCCCGGCCCCCCTTCTCTTTTTTTCCCGGCCCCCCTTCCCTTTTTTTCCCCTAAACTCTTCTCTTTTTTCCCCGATACCCTTCCCTTTGTTTCCCGACCCCCCTTCCCTTTTTTTCCCGGGCCCCTTCCCTTTTTTTCCTGACCCCCCTTCCCTTTTTTTCCCGACCCCCCTTCCCTTTTTTTCCCGACCCCCCTTCCCTTTTTTTCCCGACCCCCCTTCCCTTTTTTCCCGACCCCCCTTCCCTTTTTTTCCCGACACCCCTTCCCTTTTTTTCCCCGGCCCCCCTTCCCTTTTTTTCCCCGGCCCCCCTTCCCATTTTTTCCCCTAAACTCTTCTCTTTTTTCCCCGAACCACTTCCCCTTTTTTTCCCGACCCCCCTTCCCTTTTTTTCCCGACCCCCCTTCCCTTTTTTTCCCGACCCCCCTTCCCTTTTTTTCCCGACCCCCCTTCCCTTTTTTTCCAGACCCCCCTTCCCTTTTTTTCCCGACCCCCCTTCCCTTTTTTCCCGGCCCCCCTTCCCTTTTTTTCCCGATCCCCCTTCCCTTTTTTTCCCGACCCCCCTTCCCTTTTTTTCCCGACCCCCCTTCCCTTTTTTTCCCGACCCCCCTTCCCTTTTTTTCCCGACCCCCCTTCCCTTTTTTTCCCGACCCCCCTTCCCTTTTTTTCCCGACCCCCCTTCCCTTTTTTTCCCGGCCCCCCTTCCCTTTTTTTCCCGGCCCCGCTTCTCTTTTTTTCCCGAACCCCCTTCCCTTTTTTTCCCGACCCCCCTTCCCTTTTTTTCCCGACCCCCCTTCCCTTTTATTCCCGGCCCCCCTTCTCTTTTTTTCCCGGCCCCCCTTCCCTTTTTTTCCCGACCCCCCTTCCCTTTTTTTCCCCACCTTCCTTCCCTTTTTTTCCCGGCCCCCCTTCCCTTTTTTTCCCGGCCCCCCTTCCCTTTTTTTCCCGGCCCCCCTTCCCTTTTTTTCCCGGCCCCCCTTCCCTTTTTTTCCCGGCCCCCCTTCCCTTTTTTTCCCGGCCCCCCTTCCCTTTTTTTCCCGACCCCCTTCCCCTTTTTTTCCCGACCCCCTTCCCCTTTTTTTCCCGACCCCCTTCCCCTTTTTTTCCTGACCCCCTTCCCCTTTTTTTCCAGACCCTCTTCCCCTTTTTTTCCCGACCCCCCTTCCCTTTTTTTCCCGGCCTCCCTTCCCTTTTTTTCCCGGCCTCCCTTCCCTTTTTTTCCCCGGCCCCCCTTCCCTTTTTTTCCCCGGCCCCCCTTCCCTTTTTTTCCCCGGCCCCCCTTCGCTTTTTTTCCCTACCCCCCTTCCCTTTTTTTCCCCGGCCCCCCTTCCCTTTTTTTCCCCGGCCCCCCTTCCCTTTTTTTCCCGACCCCCTTCCCCTTTTTTTCCCGACCCCCTTCCCCTTTTTTTCCCGACCCCCTTCCCCTTTTTTTCCTGACCCCCTTCCCCTTTTTTTCCAGACCCTCTTCCCCTTTTTTTCCCGACCCCCCTTCCCTTTTTTTCCCGGCCCCCCTTCCCTTTTTTTCCCGGCCTCCCTTCCCTTTTTTTCCCCGGCCCCCCTTCCCTTTTTTTCCCCGGCCCCCCTTCCCTTTTTTTCCCCGGCCCCCCTTCGCTTTTTTTCCCTACCCCCCTTCCCTTTTTTTCCCCGGCCCCCCTTCCCTTTTTTTCCCCGGCCCCCCTTCCCTTTTTTTCCCCGCCCCCCTTCCTTTTTTTTCCCGACCCCCCTTCCCTTATTTTCACGACCCCCCTTCCCTTTTTTTCCCTACCCCCCTTCCCTTTTTTTCCCGACCCCCCTTCCCTTTTTTTCCCGGCCCCCCTTCCCTTTTTTTCCCGGCCCCCCTTCCCTTTTTTTCCCAGCTCCCCTTCCCTTTTTTTCCCGGCCCCCCTTCCCTTTTTTTCCCGGCCCCCCTTCCCTTTTTTTCCCGACCCCCCTTCCCTTTTTTTCCCGACCCCCCTTCCCTTTTTTTCCCGACACCCCTTCCCTTTTTTTCCCGACCCCCCTTCCCTTTTTTTCCCGACCCCCCTTCCCTTTTTTTCCCGACCCCCCTTCCCTTTTTTTCCCGACCTCCCTTCCCTTTTTACCCCGGCCCCCCTTCCCTTTTTTTCCCGACCCCCATTCCCTTTTTCTCCCCTAAAGTCTTCTCTTTTTTTCCCGACCCCCTTCCCCTTTTTTTCCCGACCCCCTTCCCCTTTTTTTCCCGACCCTCTTCCCCTTTTTTTCCCGACCCCCCTTCCCTTTTTTTCCCGACCCCCCTTCCCTTTTTTTCCCGACCCCCGTTCCCTTTTTTTCCCGACCCCCCTTCTCTTTTTTTCCCGGCCCCCCTTCCCTTTTTTTCCCGACCCCCCTTCCCTTTCTTTCCCGACCCCACTTCCCTTTTATTCACGGCCCCCCTTCCCTTTTTTTCCCCAACCCCCTTCCCTTTTTTTCCCGACCCCCCTTCCCTTTTTTTCCCGACCCCCCTTCCCTTTTTTTCCCGACCCCCCTTCCCTTTTTTTCCCGACACCCCTTCCCTTTTTTTCCCGACACCCCTTCCCTTTTTTTTCCCCTGCCCCCCTTCCCTTTTTTTTCCCCTGCCCCCCTTCCCTTTTTTTTCCCCTGCCCCCCTTCCCTTTTTTTCCCCGGCCCCCCTTCCCTTTTTTTCTCCGGCCCCCCTTCCCTTTTTTTCCCGACCCCCCTTCCCTTTTTTTCCCCGGCCCCCCTTCCCTTTTTTTCCCCGGCCCCCCTTCCCTTTTTTTCCCGACCCCCCTTCTCTTTTTTTCCCGACCCCCTTCCCCTTTTTTTCCCGACCCCCTTCCCTTTTTTTCCCGACCCCCCTTCCCTTTTTTTCCCGACCCCCTTCCCTTTTTTTCCCGACACCCCTTCCATTTTTTTCCCGACCCCCCTTCCCTTTTTTTCCCGACCCCCCTTCCCTTTTTTTCCCGACACCCCTTCCCTTTTTTTCCCGACACCCCTTCCCTTTTTTTCCCCGGCCCCCCTTCCCTTTTTTTCCCCGGCCCTCCTTCCCTTTTTTTCCCCGACCCCCCTTCCCTTTTTTTCCCGACCCCCCTTCCCTTTTTTTCCCCGGCCCCCCTTCCCTTTTTTTCCAGACCCCCCTTCCCTTTTTTTCCCGAACCCCCTTCCCTTTTTTTCCCGACCCCCCTTCCCTTTTTTTCCCGACCCCCCTTCCCTTTTTTTCCCGACCCTCCTTCCCTTTTTTTCCCGACCCCCCTTCCCTTTTTTTCCCGACCCCCCTTCCCTTTTTTTCCCGACCCCCCTTCCCTTTTTTTCCCGACCCTCTTCCCCTTTTTTTCCCGACCCCCCTTCCCTTTTTTTCCCGACCCCCCTTCCCTTTTTTTCCCGACCCCCCTTCCCTTTGTTTCTCGACCCCCCTTCCCTTTTTTTCCTGACCCCCCTTCCCTTTTTTTCCTGACCCCCCTTCCCTTTTTTTCCCGACCCCCCTTCCCTTTTTTTCCCGACCCCCCTTCCCTTTTTTTCCCGGCCCCCCTTCCCTTTTTTTCGCGGCCCCCCTTCCCTTTTTTTCCCGGCCCCCCTTCCCTTTTTTTCCCGGCCCCCCTTCCCTTTTTTTCCCGGCCCCCCTTCCCTTTTTTTCCCGGCCCCCCTACCCTTTTTTTCCCGACACCCCTTCCCTTTTTCTCCCCTAAACTCTTCTCTTTTTTTCCCGACCCCCTTCCCCTTTTTTTCCCGACCCCCTTCCCCTTTTTTTCCCGACCCCCTTCCCCTTTTTTTCCCTACCCCCTTCCCCTTTTTTTCCCGACCCCCTTCCCCTTTTTTTCCCGACCCCCTTCCCCTTTTTTTCCCGACCCCCTTCCCCTTTTTTTCCCAACCCCTTCCCCTTTTTTTCCCGACCCCCTTCCCCTTTTTTTCCCGACCCCCTTCCCCTTTTTTTCCCGACCCCCCTTCCCTTTTTTTCCCGACCCCCCTTCCCTTTTTTTCCCGACCTCCCTTCCCTTTTTTTCCCGGCCCCCCTTCCCTTTTTTTCCCGGCCCCCCTTCCCTTTTTTCCCCGGCCCCCCTTCCCTTTTTTTCCCGGCCCCCCTTCCCTTTTTTTCCCGGCCCCCCTTCCCTTTTTTTCCCGACCCCCCTTCCCTTTTTTTCCCCGGCCCCCCTTCCCTTTTTTTCCCGACCCCCCTTCCCTTTTTTTCCCCGGCCCCCCTTCCCTTTTTTTCCCGACCCCCCTTCCCTTTTTTTCCCGACCCCCCTTCCCTTTTTTTCCCGGCCCCCCTTCCCTTTTTTTCCCGGCCCCCCTTCCCTTTTTTTCCCGGCCCCCCTTCCCTTTTTTTCCCGGCCCCCCTTCCCTTTTTTTCCCGACCCCCCTTCCCTTTTTCTCCCCTAAATTCTTCTCTTTTTTTCCCGACCCCCTTCCCCTTTTTTTCCCGACCCCCTTCCCTTTTTTTCCCGACCCCCTTTCCTTTTTTTCCCGACCCCCTTCCCTTTTTTTCCCGACCCCCCTTCCCTTTTTTTCCCGACCCCCCTTCCCTTTTTTTCCCGACCCCCCTTCCCTTTTTTTCCCGACACTCCTTCCCTTTTTTTCCCCGGCCCCCCTTCCCTTTTTTTCCCCGGCCCTCCTTCCCTTTTTTTCCCCGGCTCTCCTTCCCTTTTTTTCCCCGGCCCCCCTTCCCTTTTTTTCCCCGGCCCCCCTTCCCTTTTTTTCCCCGGCCCCCCTTCCCTTTTTTTCCCGACCCCCCTTCCCTTTTTTTCCCGACCCCCCTTCCCTTTTTTTCCCGACCCCCCTTCCCTTTTTTTCCCGGCCCCCCTTCCTTTTTTTTCCCGACCCCCCTTCCCTTATTTTCCCGACCCCCCTTCCCTTTTTTTCCCGACCCCCCTTCCCTTTTTTTCCCGGCCCCCCTTCCCTTTTTTTCCCGGCCCCCCTTCCCTTTTTTTCCCGACCCCCCTTCCCTTTTTCTTCCCTAAAGTCTTCTCTTTTTTTCCCGACCCCCTTCCCCTTTTTTTCCCGACCCCCTTCCCCTTTTTTTCCCGACCCTCTTCCCCTTTTTTTCCCGACCCCCCTTCCCTTTTTTTCCCGACCCCCCTTCCCTTTTTTTCCCGACCTCCCTTCCATTTTTTTCCCGGCCCCCCTTCTCTTTTTTTCCCGGCCCCCCTTCCCTTTTTTTCCCCTAAACTCTTCTCTTTTTTCCCCGATACCCTTCCCTTTGTTTCCCGACCCCCCTTCCCTTTTTTTCCCGGGCCCCTTCCCTTTTTTTCCTGACCCCCCTTCCCTTTTTTTCCCGACCCCCCTTCCCTTTTTTTCCCGACCCCCCTTCCCTTTTTTTCCCGACCCCCCTTCCCTTTTTTCCCGACCCCCCTTCCCTTTTTTTCCCGACACCCCTTCCCTTTTTTTCCCCGGCCCCCCTTCCCTTTTTTTCCCCGGCCCCCCTTCCCATTTTTTCCCCTAAACTCTTCTCTTTTTTCCCCGAACCACTTCCCCTTTTTTTCCCGACCCCCCTTCCCTTTTTTTCCCGACCCCCCTTCCCTTTTTTTCCCGACCCCCCTTCCCTTTTTTTCCCGACCCCCCTTCCCTTTTTTTCCAGACCCCCCTTCCCTTTTTTTCCCGACCCCCCTTCCCTTTTTTCCCGGCCCCCCTTCCCTTTTTTTCCCGATCCCCCTTCCCTTTTTTTCCCGACCCCCCTTCCCTTTTTTTCCCGACCCCCCTTCCCTTTTTTTCCCGACCCCCCTTCCCTTTTTTTCCCGACCCCCCTTCCCTTTTTTTCCCGACCCCCCTTCCCTTTTTTTCCCGACCCCCCTTCCCTTTTTTTCCCGGCCCCGCTTCTCTTTTTTTCCCGAACCCCCTTCCCTTTTTTTCCCGACCCCCCTTCCCTTTTTTTCCCGACCCCCCTTCCCTTTTATTCCCGGCCCCCCTTCTCTTTTTTTCCCGGCCCCCCTTCCCTTTTTTTCCCGACCCCCCTTCCCTTTTTTTCCCCACCTTCCTTCCCTTTTTTTCCCGGCCCCCCTTCCCTTTTTTTCCCGGCCCCCCTTCCCTTTTTTTCCCGGCCCCCCTTCCCTTTTTTTCCCGGCCCCCCTTCCCTTTTTTTCCCGGCCCCCCTTCCCTTTTTTTCCCGGCCCCCCTTCCCTTTTTTTCCCGACCCCCTTCCCCTTTTTTTCCCGACCCCCTTCCCCTTTTTTTCCCGACCCCCTTCCCCTTTTTTTCCTGACCCCCTTCCCCTTTTTTTCCAGACCCTCTTCCCCTTTTTTTCCCGACCCCCCTTCCCTTTTTTTCCCGACCCCCCTTCCCTTTTTTTCCCGACCTCCCTTCCCTTTTTTTCCCGGCCCCCCTTCCCTTTTTTTCCCGGCCCCCCTTCCCTTTTTTTCCCGGCCCCCCTTCCCTTTTTTTCCCGGCCCCCCTTCCCTTTTTTTCCCGACCCCCCTTCCCTTTTTTTCCCCGACCCCCCTTCCCTTTTTTTCCCGACCCCCCTTCCCTTTTTTTCCCGACCCCCCTTCCCTTTTTTTCCCGACCCCCCTTCCCTTTTTTTCCCGGCCCCCCTTCCCTTTTTTTCCCGGCCCCCCTTCCCTTTTTTTCCCGGCCCCCCTTCCCTTTTTTTCCCGACCCCCCTTCCCTTTTTTTCCCGACCCCCCTTCCCTTTTTCTCCCCTAAAGTCTTCTCTTTTTTTCCCGACCCCCTTCCCCTTTTTTTCCCGACCCCCTTCCCTTTTTTTCCCGACCCCCTTTCCTTTTTTTCCCGACCCCCTTCCCTTTTTTTCCCGACCCCCCTTCCCTTTTTTTCCCGACCCCCCTTCCCTTTTTTTCCCGACCCCCCTTCCCTTTTTTTCCCGACACTCCTTCCCTTTTTTTCCCCGGCCCCCCTTCCCTTTTTTTCCCCGGCCCTCCTTCCCTTTTTTTCCCCGGCCCCCCTTCCCTTTTTTTCCCCGGCCCCCCTTCCCTTTTTTTCCCCGGCCCCCCTTCCCTTTTTTTCCCGACCCCCCTTCCCTTTTTTTCCCGACCCCCCTTCCCTTTTTTTCCCGACCCCCCTTCCCTTTTTTTCCCGGCCCCCCTTCCTTTTTTTTCCCGACCCCCCTTCCCTTATTTTCCCGACCCCCCTTCCCTTTTTTTCCCGGCCCCCCTTCCCTTTTTTTCCCGGCCCCCCTTCCCTTTTTTTCCCGGCCCCCCTTCCCTTTTTTTCCCGACCCCCCTTCCCTTTTTCTTCCCTAAAGTCTTCTCTTTTTTTCCCGACCCCCTTCCCCTTTTTTTCCCGACCCCCTTCCCCTTTTTTTCCCGACCCTCTTCCCCTTTTTTTCCCGACCCCCCTTCCCTTTTTTTCCCGACCCCCCTTCCCTTTTTTTCCCTACCCCTCTTCCCTTTTTTTCCCCGACCCCCTTCCCTTTTTTACCCCGACCCCCTTCCCTATTTTTCCCCGACACACCTTCCCTTATTTTCCCCAACCCCCCTCCCCTTTTTTTCCCCTAAACTCTTCTCTTTTTTCCCCGACCCCCTTCCCTTTTTTTCCCGGCCCCCCTTCCCTTTTTTTCCCGGCCCCCCTTCCCTTTTTTCCCCGACCCCCTTCCCTTTTTTTCCCCGATCCTCTTTTCTTTTTTCCCGACCCCCTTCCCTTTTTTTTCCCGACCCCCTTCCCTTTTTTCCATCCCCCGGTTCCTCTATTTCCGTCCCCCCTTCCCTCTCTTTCCGGCCCCCCTTCCCTCTTTTTCCATCCCCCCTTCCCTCTATTTCCGGCCCCCCTTCCGCCTTTTTCCCACCATCATCCCGTTGTTTTTCCGACCCCCGTCCCTTTTTTTTCCCGACCGCCTTCCGTTTTTGGCCATTTTTATTCCATTTTTGCCCATTTCTTACCTGTTTTAAACCTTATTTGGCTATTTCTAACCCATTTTTGCTTATTTTTAACCCATTTTTGCCCATTTCTAACCCATTGTAAGTCTTTTGGCTATTTCTAAAAGCATTTTTGGCCATTTCTATTCCATTTTTGCCCATTTCTTACCTGTTTGAAACCTTATTTGGCTATTTCTAACCCATTGTTCCTTATTACTGACCCATTTTTTCCCCATTTCTAACCCATTGTAAGTCTTTTTTGGCTATTTCTGAACAGTTTATGGCTATTTGTAGCCTGTTTTAAGCTTTTCTTAGCTATTGCCAAAATGGTTTGGGCTATTTCTAAGCCTTTTTTGCCCAATTTGAACTCTTTTTAAGCCATTTTGGCCATTTCCCAACCATTTTTGTCCAGTTCTTACCCATTTCTAGCCATTTCTAACCCATTTTTGCCCTTTCCTGTCTTGTATTAACCCATTTTTGCCCATTTCTAACCCATTGTAAGACTTTTGGCTATTTCTAAACTTGTTTGGTCTTTTCTATTTCATTTTTGCACATTTCTTACCTGTTTTAAACCTCATTTGGCTATTTCTAACCCATTTTTCCCCATTTCTAACCCATTTTTGTCCTTTCTTAACTTGGTTTCACCCATTTTTGCCCATTTCTAACCCATTGTAAGTCTTTTTTGGCTATTTCTGAACAGTTTACGGCTATTTGTAGCCTGTTTTAAGCTTAACTATTTCTAAACTGGTTGGGGCTATTTCTAAGCCTTTTTTGCCCCATTAGAACTCTTTTTAAGATATTTTGGCCATTTCCAAGCCATTATTGTCTGTTTCATACCAATTTCTTGCCATCTCTAACTCATTTTTCCCTTTTCCTAACTTGGTTTAACCCGTTTTTGCCCGTTTCTAACCCAGTTTTGCCCACTTCTAACCCATCGTAAGTCTTTTGGCTATTTCTAAAACCATTTTTGGCCATTTCTATTCCATTTTTGCCCATTTCTTACCTGTTTGAAACCTTATTTGGCTATTTCTAACCCATATTTGCCCATTTCTAACCCATTTTTCCCCATTGCTAACCCATTGTAAGTCTTTTTTGACTATTTCTGAACAGTTTATGGCTATTTGTAGCATGTTTTAAGCTTTTCTTAGCTATTGCCAAACTGGTTTGGGCTATTTCTAAGCCTTTTTTGTCCAATTTGAAAACTTTTTAAGCCATTTTGCCCATTTCTGAACCATTTTTGTCCAGTTCCTACCAATTTTTTGCCATTTCTAACCCATTTTTGCCCTTTCCTGTCTTGTTTTAACCCATTTTTCCCCATTTCTAACCCATTTTTCCCTTTTCCTAACTTGGTTTAACTCATTTTTGCCCATTTCTAACCCATTTTTCCCCGTTTCTAACCCATTGTAAGGCTTTTTTGCCTATTTCTGAACAGTTTATGGCTATTTGTAGCCTGTTTTAAGCTTTTCCTAGCTATTTCTAAGCTGGTTGGGTCTATTTCGAAGCCTTTTTTGCCCAGTTTGAACTCTTTATAAGTTGTTTTGGCCCTTTCCCAACATTTGTGCAGTTCTTACCCACTTCTTGCCCTTTCTAACCCATTTTTGCCCTTTCCTATCTTGTTTTAACCCCTTTTTCCTCGTTTCTAACCTATTTTTCCCCTTTCTTAACTTGTTTTAACCCATTTTTCCCCATTTCTAACCCATTTTTGCCCATTTCTTAACTTGGTTTCACCCATTTTTCCCCATTTCTAACCCATTTTTCCCCATTTCTAACCCATTGTAAGTCTTTTTTTGGCTATTTCTAAACCATTTTTGGCCATTTCTATTGCGTTTTTCCCATTTCTTACCTGTTTTAAACCTTATTTGGCTATTTCTAACCCATTTTTGCTTATTTTTAACCCATTTTTCCCATTTCTATCCTATTGTAACTCTTTTGGCTATACCATTTTTGGCCATTTCTAAACCATTTTTGCCCATTTCTTACCTGTTTTAAACCTCATTTGGCTATTTCTAACCCATTTTTGCTTATTACTGACCCATTTTTCCCCATTTCTAACCCATTGTAAGTCTTTTTTGGCTATTTCTGAACAGTTTATGGCTATTTGTAGCCTGTTTTAAGCTTAACTATTTCTAAACTGGTTGGGGCTATTTCTAAGCCTTTTTTGCCCAATTTGAACTCTTTTTAAGCCATTTTGGCCATTTCCCAACCATTTTTGTGCAGTTCTTACCCATTTCTTGCCATTTCTAATCCATTTTTGCCCTTTCCTGCCTTTTTTTTTACCCATTTTTGCCCATTTCTAACCCATTGTAAGTCTTTTTTGGCTATTTCTAAACCATTTTTGGCCATTTCTATTCCATTTTTTTCACATTTCTTACCTGTTTTAAACCTCATTTGTCTATTTCTAACCCATTTTTCCCCATTTCTAACCCATTTTTCCCCATTTCTAACCCATTTTTCCCCATTTCTAACCCATTTTTCCCCATTTCTAACCCATTTTTCCCCATTTCTAACCCATCGTAAGTCTTTTCTGGCTATTTCTAAAACCATTTTTGGCCATTTCTATTCCATTTTTGCCCATTTCTTACCTGTTTGAAACCTTATTTGGCTATTTCTAACCCATATTTGCCCATTTCTAACCCATTTTTCCCCATTGCTAACCCATTGTAAGTCTTTTTTGACTATTTCTGAACAGTTTATGGCTATTTGTAGCATGTTTTAAGCTTTTCTTAGCTATTGCCAAACTGGTTTGGGCTATTTCTAAGCCTTTTTTGTCCAATTTGAAAACTTTTTAAGCCATTTTGCCCATTTCTGAACCATTTTTGTCCAGTTCCTACCAATTTTTTGCCATTTCTAACCCATTTTTGCCCTTTCCTGTCTTGTTTTAACCCATTTTTCCCCATTTCTAACCCATTTTTCCCTTTTCCTAACTTGGTTTAACTCATTTTTGCCCATTTCTAACCCATTTTTCCCCGTTTCTAACCCATTGTAAGGCTTTTTTGCCTATTTCTGAACAGTTTATGGCTATTTGTAGCCTGTTTTAAGCTTTTCCTAGCTATTTCTAAGCTGGTTGGGTCTATTTCGAAGCCTTTTTTGCCCAGTTTGAACTCTTTATAAGTTGTTTTGGCCCTTTCCCAACATTTGTGCAGTTCTTACCCACTTCTTGCCCTTTCTAACCCATTTTTGCCCTTTCCTATCTTGTTTTAACCCCTTTTTCCTCGTTTCTAACCTATTTTTCCCCTTTCTTAACTTGTTTTAACCCATTTTTCCCCATTTCTAACCCATTTTTGCCCATTTCTTAACTTGGTTTCACCCATTTTTCCCCATTTCTAACCCATTTTTCCCCATTTCTAACCCATTGTAAGTCTTTTTTGGCTATTTCTGAACAGTTTATGGCTATTTGTAGCCTGTTTTAAGCTTTTCTTAGCTATTTCTAAACTGGTTGGGGCTATTTCTAAGCCTTTTTTGCCCCATTAGAACTCTTTTTAAGATATTTTGGCCATTTCCAAGCCATTATTGTCTGTTTCATACCAATTTCTTGCCATCTCTAACTCATTTTTCCCTTTTCCTAACTTGGTTTAACCCGTTTTTGCCCGTTTCTAACCCAGTTTTGCCCACTTCTAACCCATCGTAAGTCTTTTGGCTATTTCTAAAACCATTTTTGGCCATTTCTATTCCATTTTTGCCCATTTCTTACCTGTTTGAAACCTTATTTGGCTATTTCTAACCCATATTTGCCCATTTCTAACCCATTTTTCCCCATTGCTAACCCATTGTAAGTCTTTTTTGACTATTTCTGAACAGTTTATGGCTATTTGTAGCATGTTTTAAGCTTTTCTTAGCTATTGCCAAACTGGTTTGGGCTATTTCTAAGCCTTTTTTGTCCAATTTGAAAACTTTTTAAGCCATTTTGCCCATTTCTGAACCATTTTTGTCCAGTTCCTACCAATTTTTTGCCATTTCTAACCCATTTTTGCCCTTTCCTGTCTTGTTTTAACCCATTTTTCCCCATTTCTAACCCATTTTTCCCTTTTCCTAACTTGGTTTAACTCATTTTTGCCCATTTCTAACCCATTTTTCCCCGTTTCTAACCCATTGTAAGGCTTTTTTGCCTATTTCTGAACAGTTTATGGCTATTTGTAGCCTGTTTTAAGCTTTTCCTAGCTATTTCTAAGCTGGTTGGGTCTATTTCGAAGCCTTTTTTGCCCAGTTTGAACTCTTTATAAGTTGTTTTGGCCCTTTCCCAACATTTGTGCAGTTCTTACCCACTTCTTGCCCTTTCTAACCCATTTTTGCCCTTTCCTATCTTGTTTTAACCCCTTTTTCCTCGTTTCTAACCTATTTTTCCCCTTTCTTAACTTGTTTTAACCCATTTTTCCCCATTTCTAACCCATTTTTGCCCATTTCTTAACTTGGTTTCACCCATTTTTCCCCATTTCTAACCCATTTTTCCCCATTTCTAACCCATTGTAAGTCTTTTTTTGGCTATTTCTAAACCATTTTTGGCCATTTCTATTGCGTTTTTCCCATTTCTTACCTGTTTTAAACCTTATTTGGCTATTTCTAACCCATTTTTGCTTATTTTTAACCCATTTTTCCCATTTCTATCCTATTGTAACTCTTTTGGCTATACCATTTTTGGCCATTTCTAAACCATTTTTGCCCATTTCTTACCTGTTTTAAACCTCATTTGGCTATTTCTAACCCATTTTTGCTTATTACTGACCCATTTTTCCCCATTTCTAACCCATTGTAAGTCTTTTTTGGCTATTTCTGAACAGTTTATGGCTATTTGTAGCCTGTTTTAAGCTTAACTATTTCTAAACTGGTTGGGGCTATTTCTAAGCCTTTTTTGCCCAATTTGAACTCTTTTTAAGCCATTTTGGCCATTTCCCAACCATTTTTGTGCAGTTCTTACCCATTTCTTGCCATTTCTAATCCATTTTTGCCCTTTCCTGTCTTGTTTTTACCCATTTTTGCCCATTTCTAACCCATTGTAAGTCTTTTTTGGCTATTTCTAAACCATTTTTGGCCATTTCTATTCCATTTTTTTCACATTTCTTACCTGTTTTAAACCTCATTTGTCTATTTCTAACCCATTTTTCCCCATTTCTAACCCATTTTTCCCCATTTCTAACCCATTTTTCCCCATTTCTAACCCATTTTTCCCCATTTCTAACCCATTTTTCCCCATTTCTAACCCATCGTAAGTCTTTTCTGGCTATTTCTAAAACCATTTTTGGCCATTTCTCTTCCATTTTTGCCCATTTCTTACCTGTTTGAAACCTCATTTGGCTATTTCTAACCCATTTTTCCCCATTTCTAACCCATTGTAAGGCTTTTTTAGCAATTTCTGAACAGTTTATGGCTATTTGTAGCCTGTTTTAAGCTTTTCTTAGCTATTTCTAAACTGGTTGGGGCTATTTCTTGATTCGGAGGAAACTCCAGGAACAAACTTGCCAACAAAGTTTTCAAGCTGACAAGCAGGTATTCTTTATTGCGGCGCCGGGAGACACGGGGGATAGCTCCTCCTAACGTGTGTCTCCCTCTATTGCTCCATACACTGCCTTATATAGATGCTGGGCATACATACATATGCGTGAGGTTACGTACGAATTACAGAATTTTCCAGAGAGTTCCCCGCATGCGTACAAAATTGTGGTAGGGGTCTGTGAGGGTCCTTTACTTCTTCCAGCAATCTTCATCACTTCTGGCTGCCTTTGGCGCACGCGCAGTAGATCCTCGTACCAGCTTAACTGGATCGTTAACACCAAAGACATAATCATCCTTCTAGCTTCCTACTTATCAGTAAGTTGAACTGTAGCCCATGCTGGACACCTGCCATTCCCGGATACTCCTCATCCCTGTGTCTCGTTATTCTAGACTATTTTTCTTAAAACTATGTCAACTAGAACGACTTATCTTGCACAAGAATTCTCAGTGTTTTCTCTAGCTGTGCTCTATTTTTCCCTCTACATATCATGCCCCTCAGTAATTTTCCACTGCTACTGTTACAAAGCCATTACACTTAGCATTACTTACAACTAATTCTAAAAGTTTATATATTCTATGATTTTATGGCCCCCTTTGTTTCATTCTAAGCCTTTTTTTCCGAACTTGAACACTTTATAAGCCATTTTGGCCCTTTCCCAACCATTTTTGTGCAGTTCTCTACCCGTTTCTTGCCATTTCTAACCCATTTTTCCCCTTTCCTGTCTTGTTTTAACCCCTTTTTCCCCCGTTTCTAACCTATTTTTCCCCTTTCTTAACTTGTTTTAACCCAATTTTCCCCGTTTCTAACCCATTTTTCCCTTTTCCTAACTTGGTTTAACCCATTTTTGCCCATTTCTAACCCATTGTAAGTCTTTTTGGCAACTTCTGAACAGTTTATGGCTATTTGTAGCCTGTTTTAAGCTTTTCTAGTGTGAGGTGTCTCTGCCCATGGCAGGGGGGTTGGAACGAGATGATCTTTACATCCTTTCCAACCCTGACTAATCTATGATTCTATGATTTCTAAACTGGTTGGGGCTATTTCTAAGCCCTTTTGCCCAATTTGAACTCTTTTTAAGCCATTTTGGCCATTTCCCAACTATTTTTGTCCAGTTCTTACCAATTTCTTGCCGTTTCTAACCCATTTTTGCTCTTTCCTGTCTTGTTTTAACCCATTTTTGCCCATTTCTAACCCATTGTAAGTCTTTTTTGGCTATTTCTAAACTGGTTGGGGCCATTTCTATTCCATTCTTGCACATTTCTTACCTGTTTTAAACCTCATTTGGCTATTTCTAACCCATTTTTCCCCGTTTCTAACCCATTGCAAGTCTTTTTTGGCTATTTCTGAACAGTTTATGGCTATTTGTAGCCTGTTTTAAGCTTTTCTTAGCTATTTCTAAACTGGTTTGTGCTATTTTTAAGCCTTTTTTGCCCAATTTGAACTCTTTTTAAGCCATTTTGGCCATTTCTCAACCATTTTTGTCCAGGTCTGTACCAATTTCTTGCCATCTCTAACCCATTTTCCCCTTTTCCTACCTTGTTTTAACCCATTTTTTCCCATTTCTAACCCATTGTAAGTCTTTTTTGGCTATTTCTAAAACCGGTTTGGCCATTTCTATTCCATTTTTGCACATCTCTTGCCTGTTTTAAACCTTATTTGGCTATCTCTAAGCCGTTTTTGCTTATTTCTAACCCATTTTTCCCCATTTCTAACCCATTTTAAGTCTTTTTTGGCTGTTTCTGTACAGCTTTGGGCTATTTCTAGCCTGTTTTAAGCTTTTCTTAGCTATTTCCAAACTGGTTTGTGCTATTTGTGACCCTTTTTTGCTCAATTGTAACCCATTTAAATCTTGTTTTTCTATTTCGAAATAATTTGTGGCCATTTTTCTCATATTTTTGCCCATTTGTTACCGGTTTCAAGCTGCCTTTGGCTGCTTCTAACCTCTCTTTGCCCATTTCTAACCAATTTTCAACTTTTTTTTGCCGTTTTTAAGCTGTTTTTCCGTTCCCAGCCCTTTTGAAGCCATCGGCTGAGGTGTTTGTCAATCACTCGTAGCGTGCCCCCTCTCCCTTCCCGATTGGCAATAGCTTTCTGCAGGGGCCTTTGGCTGCGGTCCCTGTCAGTCACTCGTAGCGCGGCCCCTCTGCCGCTGTGTTTGCCGTGTGTCCCCTGCTGTCGCCATTGGCCGAGGCGCCTGTCAATCACTCGTAGCCCGGCCCTGCCGCCGCTCTGATTGGTTCAACGCCGCAAGCGCAGCCGCCTTTCTGCCCCGCGTGCCGTACCGGATATTGGCCACGTGATGGCAGCGCCGATCGTTTGCCGGCGCCGTATTTGTGCTTCCGCGCCTGCCGTGCCGCGTTTTGAACGCACGGTAGCACCGGAAAGCGGCCGCCAGCCGCTCTCCCCCAATCCCCACCGCTCCTGCCCCATCCCCACCCACTGCAATGCTTTATTTCCGACAGAGAATGGGAGCAGCGGGCGGTGCCCGGGGCCATAGCGCGGCCCCCCCCCCCCCATCAGTACCGAGATTTCCACCCATGACGACAGCGGCGAGCGGCACCCGGAGCCGTTGCACCCCGCCGACCCCCACTGCCTGCAGTACGACGCCGGGGGGCGCCGGGCGCCGCTCGCTGCTGCCGTCCTGTGTCCAGAGTTGGGTACTGCAGCGCGGGCTCCGCGCATGAGCCGTGGTGCTGCCTTGGTCCCCGCCGCTGCCCCCGGAAGTGGCCGGTGTCACGTGGTGGCCGGTGGCTCCCGGTGAGCAATGGCCGCCGCGGCGCCGGGTTGGGGGGCGGGCGCGCGGGGTGGTCGTGGCCGCAGCCCGGTGTTCGCGCGCCGGCTCCGGTCCCTCCGCGCGCCGTTTCGGTGTCGCCTGCGCAGCGGCCGGGAGCAGCATGGCGGCGGGCAGGGTCCGGGTCCCGGCAGCGGCGGCAGCCGGTGAGATCCGAGCCCAGCGGGGGTCCGGGGTTATCGGGGAGGCGAGCGAGCCCGGCCGCGCGTCCCTTGGGGGGGCGCTGAGGGGCGTCTCCCGCGCGCTGGCCGCCCGGCGCGGGAAGCTTCCCAGCGCCCGGTGCTCGGTACTGGGGGGAGTAAAGCCCCGGGGGGGGGGTTGCCCGGAGGTCCTTAATTCACCCTGTGCCTGTATTGGTAGGGAAAGGGGTGCAGATGGAAATAGCCGTTTAGAAAGTAGCCGAGGAATTCCCTGTTCCTTTGCTCTGATCTAAACCTGCAGTTAGGTTGGAAATGAGCCTGTTCCCTGTAGCTTTAAGGGGCTAAAAGATTTCGTGGAGAGCGAACTTCTCTCTCCAGGAAATGAGTGAGGTCTGCGGCAGGGGCAGGGGCAGGGCTCCTTGCCCTCCTTTTGCTCTGCCAATAGACCTTGCTGTGTTGTGCCCTGGGGGACCCCACCCAGCTCATCACAGCCTTTGCTGAGACTGTCAGCGAGGATTTCAGTTGCTGCTGCTGCTCTCCTGGTTTCCCCCGCTTTGGACACCTGCCTTGCAAGTTCCTCTGGCAATGGTCTGGGGGTTTTTGTTTCAATTCCTTTCCAGTGCCTGATACCCCGCTGGGCAATGCCCATTGACCTTCCTTGGCCAAGAGGCTGTGCGCATTTCTTGGAGGGGAGCTGTTGGGGGGTTTAAAGCATCCTGAGGTCTTCTCTCTGCCTTGTAGACCACTGCTCCTGCTGGAGTCGGTGTGGGGACTGCCACCTGAATGGGCCCACAGTCCCGTTCACAGAGCGGTGAGTGCTGTGGTTTCCAGACAGTTCT
This sequence comes from Psittacula echo, assembly GCF_963264785.1. Lineage (NCBI taxonomy): Eukaryota > Metazoa > Chordata > Aves > Psittaciformes > Psittacidae > Psittacula > Psittacula echo. The sequence goes on from NC_137737.1 coordinate 1,120,543, forward strand.
GTGATTGTTAGAACAGGTTTTCAGTCTGACTCACAGTAATTCTCTCCTGTTCCATATTTCCGTTCCACCAGCAATGCTGAGAACACGTGGCACTGTGCCCCTGTACCTGCCGACGTTGTGACTGCTCTGTGGTTGCAGTACCCTGAACTGCCGTCTTGGGCAAGCGCATTTGCCCTTCCCACTTTCCAGGTTGTCTTAAAGCAGCTTCAGAAGTGTTTCTGCATTGTCTGTCTGTGCATTACAAACCAGCCTTTGAGATTAATGCCTTGTTATTAGAGCATACTCAGTATAGAGCTTGGTTTAAATGCTTCTCTTGCGTTTGCAGGGACTGATTGTTGCCTTTCTTAGGCTGCTTGTTGGTGGAAGCTTGGAAATTAGTGAGTGACTTAGTACGCCCAGCTCGTTGATCCCCAGCCACTGTCGTTTTCATGTCATGGTCCTTGTCAGTACTGTAGTTTTCAAAGTCACCCAGCTCCTGGGTCGTGATAGTTTCACCAGCGCAGAGAAAGCGCTTCACTTTGCGTCATCCTCAGATGTTGTCCACACGTTCCTATTGTCTGTAACAAGGCAATCCCTAGCAGTATTAAGCATGAGCAGGCAAAATCAAGCCTGACGGGAGCTCAACTCCTAACATCTCTTTGGTATGATGCTTCCCATCCGCAGCTTGGTGCTGCGGTCACCAGGCAAGAGCAGCTGTGTCTCCCGTGAGCCTGGGGAGGCTTCAAGGGAGGGACAAATCATGTTACCAGGCGCAAAAGAGCTGGTTGTGATCATGGGGTTCACCAGGATATGTCAGAGCAGCTCAACAGCAGCTACCGGTAGGCAAAGCTACGATGAAGCGTTACCTGCAGAGACCTTGCGCGTCTCCTGATGTGGCTCTTGGGTCTCTGTCTGGTTCCTGGACACCACTGGGTCAGGATCCTCACGCTTCTCTTTTCTCCACCTCGGCTCCTTATGGCTCCTTTCTTCCATCCAGTTGCAGGTTTTGTCACCTCCGCCTTGGACCAGTGATGCTCCCTTGGTGTTTTCCCCTGCCCCAGCAGTTCTGAGCCTGTCTCAGCCCTGTGAGCGCTGTCACCGTGTGGCGCGGTGCAGGTGACGTGTGCTGTTTTCTCACGTCCTTGCTGGCAGCTCTCCATCAGGGTAGTGTGGGGGCACTACTGGGAACCAGCACCCGTGCGAAGAGCAGGGGCTCTGTTTGGTGGTCTTTGCCCCCTGACCCTATTTTGTCTGGCTTATTTAAAAGCCTTGTTGCTGGTGTGAGATTTCATGTGCCGATTCCTTTAAACTTCTGGACTTTTTGGGTTCTTCGTCCTTACTGAAAGCTGTGACAAAGCAATAGGGTGGTTCTCAGGGCATAGCTGGACAAGTTTGCTGGTTTTAACAGTGGCAGTACTAGGTGATCTCACTTCTTTGCTTGTAATTTGTAGGTAGCTTTTCATGTCTAAGGGAAGAATTTGCTGAGACCTGTTTGATCTTTGTACTTCTTGATCTCTAAGACTTGACTGTGTTTTGTAGAGTCATGTTCCCTTCCCTCGTAAGCTCTGCCTGATGTCCTGCTTGAGGTTGTTTCTCAGTCGGAGAAAGGCCTTCTCGTGAGGTTTTCCTGTGCTCCTGGTACGGTTTGCTGATAGACAGGTTGGATGGGCTTCCTGCCTCCTTTTTCTGTCGGGGAAGATCTTGGCCTTGTCTGCCTTGCAGGGCTCTCTGTACTATAGCCCTCTCCATGCTCCCACAGCATCAACACCGTGAAATAACGCCTCATGGCAGCCCCTGCCTTTCCTGCTTAGAAGGGCCAAAACTGCTGAATCTGATGGCTGCTCACATAGAAGCAAGACTCTGGATTGCTTTCCTCGCATGTTAGTTTTGCATCTTATTTGTGTCCCCCCTGCTCCCCACAGCCTAAGATTTACTGCAGCCTCAATTTTCTCATTTAAAGTTTAAGCCGCTGCCAGCATCTTTTCCTTTCGAGGGACAGAAAGGTCGGGAGAATGCAGTGGTCCAGCCCTGCTTGTTGGAGCTCTGATGGACTGTGGCTGCTGCTCCCTCCTGTTGTGAGCGAGGCTAGTGTGCAGGGAAATCAGAAAGATGTGTGGATCGGAGCGTCGCTGTCCTCATGGTTTGCTATTGCAGTGCTGTGTGATGGCTGCTGGTTTGTTGTGGGCCAGGTTCCGTGGTTTGTTGTGGCAAAGGTGCTGTTCCATTTACTGAATGAATGTTTATTTATAGCTATAATCCTGTGAAATAGCTTTATTCCCACTCGCTAAAAATGCTTCCCTTTTTTTTTTCCTAGCAGTCAGTGCAAACCACAAAAACCATTCCTTCGTGATGACTGGGGTTGTGAAGTCAGGAAATTTCTATTTTACAAGGAGAAAAAGAAACACTTAATGTTTTTAATGTAGAACACGAGCAGTGGGAGGCCTCAGTTTGCTTCCTGCAAGAGACAAACGCTCACTCCATACAGCTCTGTATGCAGCAAGCTTGGCTACGTGTAGGAATGCCAACTACAAATGTTCTAGCACGTTTGCAGCGGTTTGGGCATCGCCAGGGAGTAAACGGGCGGCTGTGTGGTGCTTAGCTGCTGGCTGGGCTGAAACCATGGAAGCTGTTTAGTTTATTTGATAGAGTGCCTTGTCTGTGATCCTTCCTGGATTGGAAAAGTCTGCGCTTGGGGAAGAAGAAATTGCTCTGAAATGCTGTGGCTATAAACCAGTAGCAAATGGTATCTCAACAGCAGTTTTTATTTGCCATCCTACGAGGCCTGTCGAGGAGGCCACAGTCACAAACGCGTTGCTGTTTTGTATTTCAGAGGAGACAACTTCATTGGAGCTCCCTGGGGATTGGACAAGGTGCCCCATGTCAACAGGCAGAAACGGTGAACAGTGACAGGGGTTGCAGAAGAAGTAAGTAGTTTGCTTTCTGGGTTAACAGTAGGAGAACAGGTTGATATGGCTCAACCTTCATCTCTCTTCAAAGTAGCGAACGTTTTCATGATGATCTGTTTGGAACAGGCATTCGTTGTAACCGGTGAGATGCAGAAGCCCAGAAGGGGATCCTACAGGAAAGAGCGTTTCTGAAGGCCGTGTGCGCTATTTCTGAAAGCAGAAGACGTCTTCCTTGCTGAACACCTCTTGCCTGCACACGTAAGTGATGCCTGTCACGAGCATTGACAGCACACCGTAACGGAGAATGAGCTAACGGGGACCCTAAGCCCCTTGCTCTCCAAGGATAGTTAATAGCAGTGTATTTGCTGACAGCTACAAGGGTGACAGCACTCACGCACCTCCTTAAGCAATGGATGGTTTTTAAGTTCAGGCACAATTTGTGTCTGGTTTCTTTTGCTCTCTTTGAAAAGAGACTTTAAAAGACAGGAGGAGGAGCGAGCAGCGTGTGCTGTGATGAAGTTGGTCACGTGCGCTGTGCTTGCAGTGAAAGACCATTAATGTCAGAGCATTAAATAACGCGTCAAAGCAAACTGGGACGTAAATGATCAACTGAACGACCCGAAGGGTTTCATCCGTTTTTCTGCGGAGCTTCCCTCGTGCTGGGTCCTGTGCCGAGGCGTTGACACAAAGCAGTTAGATCTGCTGTTGGGATGAGGGGTGTTTTCTGTGATGGGGATGATTGTTTCATATGTTGTTTGGCTGGTGCCTAGACAGTGGTTTTGGCGTGTGGCCTGCAGACACTAGAAGGTGACAGGACACTTTTAGGGAGCCGTTTGTAAGGTGTCACCAAGAAAGTTAGTTGTCTGTAGGTTTAAAGGAGCAGAATATGGATTTGCATTCCCTGGAAGAATATTTTAGGTATTTACAAGTCGGAAGACACTCAGAGTCAGGGACCGTGGAGCCAAAGGAGATACAGCTATCGCATGCATTTCAACAACTCTGTAATGTTTCCCGTGCTGACTGGATGGGGCACTTCCTTCTAGTGCCCCAGGATTTCCATTTGTGGCTTAACTGTTTTGAGCTGCTCTGTTGTCACTTCCCTGTGGGGCTGGAGGATACCCGGTGCGTAGTCAGCAAGCGCAGGTATTACGGAGGAGATTTGCAGTTGGAAAGCCAGCCATTGACGTTGGTGCGTGGTCCGGGATCCAGGGAGGAAGATCAGATCTTGACAGATTTATACCTGATAGGCACAAGGAAAAAGTTCTCTTCTGGGGTCTAGAATGCTTTGCGGGGCTCTGTTTTTCCATGCAGTAACGGCTTTATTTATACCCACAATGATTTTAGTCTCACAAACCGCCAGGGTGTTGGCACAAGCTGATAGGAGTGTTAAAGGGCAGGAATGGGGCAATAGTCTCAGGCCAGTGTCTTTCCTCCATGCACAGCAATAGCTGTGTCCTGGTAATAGCTGCAAGCTTTGAAATTATATTGATTGATTGATTGATGGCTTGGCTTCGCGAGCGAAGGTTTGGGAAGGCATTTACCCACACATGCTACAAGGAGGATGACTAAGGGCACTGTGGGATAGGCAAATCAAAGGGTGCTTAGGCCTTCAGGATGTTTCCAAACAGGACTGTCATCTCCTGGGACAGTCAGGAAACTGCCAGTGTATGGTTTGGTGTGAGCAGCACAGATGTATTCGGTTTGGCGTTGTAGTACATGGGTTTTTTCTTGGTTTTAAGTGACCATCTATATAGCAGTACCTGAAGTGGATTTGTGTATTGCTGTATGGGTGCTCAGTTTCCTTTGTTTAGTTGCATGTTATGTACAAATAAGTGCATGGTGGAGACAGTGGCCTTAGCATCTACTCTCAATCCAACATGGCTCTCCCTCTTGAAGCTGTGATCCAGTGATCTAAGACCATAGTCAAAGCTGGAGTCAAGTCACTGGGGACAGAAGGACAAAATTCACGTTAATACCAGGCCTTTTGGAGAGGGTTGCCCCTTTTTAGCAGGTACGCCTGTACCTACGATGATTGCAAGTACTGGAGAAGGTCCCATTTCCTTTGGCTCAAACTTCAGCAGCAGTGGTGGCTCTTAACACCTACACTGAGCAACACCTTGTTTGTGTCGTGACTTGATCTGCTGGCTGGGATGGTGGGCTAGAGGAGCTTTGAAGGTCCTTTCCAACCCAAACTATTCTATGACTCTGTGATCTCTCCAGAGAGAAAGAGCAACAGTTATCCCAATAACACTGAGGATGTGTCTTATCCTGATGTTGCAGAGATGTTTTTTTTTTTTGGGGGGGAAGGGTTTGCTGTTTTTCATCCCTCTTGCCTCCCTGCTTCCACCCCGTGCTTTCCATTAGCAAGTGTGTGTCTGCAAGAGGTGGATTTGATCTGCTTTTTCACTGCTGGTTTTGGGCGGTAGAAGGGCTTCATGGAACTGCTTGGTCACAAAGTAGTAGCAGACACTATCCAGGCAGCAGATAGATGTGGCACCACAGCTTGTCATGGAGGAGATGTTCTTCATAACGTGGAGCGTGAAACAGGTAGCTTCAACGCTCTCCATTACGAACCTGGCAAGTAACCCAAAGAAGGCTGGCAGAAAACATACTAGAAATACAATCAGATTTGCACAAATAATGTGAGCAGCTTTCTGGATTGATGTCTCCTCTGGTGAATTGGTGTTCAGGCATCTTTTGAGGCTCCCGATCGCTTCTGTGGAGCAAAAAGTCAAGGTTGCTAACGGAAGAATAAAAATGAAGCACATGGAGAGCAGGCTCAGAGCAGCAGGCACGGCGGTACCCTTCTGGAAGCAGAGGGTGGATTGGCTCTGCCAGATCTGTGCAATGGCACGGATTATCTCAGAAACCCACAGAGAAGGGCTGCCTTTGGTGGAGACCTGAAGGCCCTGGCTTTCAAGTGGTGTTTTATGGCAATGTATCGGTCAATGGAGATAAATGTAATTACGTAGATACTCACTAACATGGTGATGAAATACGTTGTCTCTGTAAACTGGCCGAGTTCATCTCGGGCTGACTTATTCCAGAGCAAATAAGCCATGAAAGGCAAGGTGCAGATGACAAAGCAGTCTGCAAAGACTAAGGTGATTACATACACCCTTGTTTCTGTCCACTTCTTTATCTTGCAGAAGAACACCCAGAGGGCAAGGGCATTACATGGAGCTCCAAAAAAGAAAATGATGTTACACAGAGCAAGTTCAAAGAGACGGACATGGTGGTAAAGCTCCAGACTTGTGATACTGCAGTTGCTGGACACATTCCTTGTCCTGTTGTGCAGAAGTTGTGTGGTGTTAGGAGACCTGAAATAGGAAAAGACATGGTAAGACTTTCCTCCGACCTCCTGATAGATGCATATGCCATAGAAAACAAGGTATTTAAGTAACTACTTACTTTGCCCATCACAAATGTGAATTTGAGTCTCCGAAGCTGGCCTTCTCAGTCAGCCTCTAACTGGGATGCAGCCTGTGTCAAGCTTTGTTTATATTTACTCAGTTTAGGTGTAAATATCTCCAAGTACACTTGCAATAGGACACGGCAGACAGTCTTGATTAAATAGTGGCATCTTGAATGGAGGGGTGGAATAGCAGTGAGAAGAACCCCTATAGACAGTGAGGGCATCCCGTGACAATGGGATTCCTTAAGCCAGGCTGTGCAAATGAGGTAAGATTACCCTTAGCTTGGTTATGAGCTCGGCAGGGATTGCAGCAACCTAACCTAAAGCCCAGCGCAACCCAGGAGCAAAAGCTCTTCTACCAGGTCTGCTGGCTTGGGAGACAAGAGGAGTGGTGTGAAGGCCTGGAGGGGCATAGCAGATCTCACTTGGTGGCCATGCTCGTGCTCTGCTCTGAGTAGGTTTCTGAGCCTTTGGGCTGCCTTGCGAACCTGGAGCTCCTGCTCAGAGCTGAGGAAGAGAGATGCATCTGAGTTCCTGCATCCCAAAGGCATGCTTGAAACCCTAAGTGAGTGAGTGAGGCATGTAGCTGTCCACTCCTTGTGAGGGCAGTGGGGGGTGCAAGCATTAACGTGATTTTAAGCCCATGCATTCCAGGAGAGAGTTCGATTCTGTGGATGTAAAGCAGACAGACGCACCTGAAAGAGGGACCACCAGTGCAAAACAAGGAACTTGCCATTAAGGGCTGCATGAGATGGCTCCTGCTCAGGGCAGGCATTCTGCCACCCTGCGAGGTCCGTCAGATGTATGTAGTAGCTACTGAGCCTGCGTCACACTGGCTGCAGGCTGTTCTGCAAGGAATTGGTTATGTGAAGAGTGTGAGTTCACGGGCTGATAAAAACCAGCTTTTCTCGGACCCCATCCTGCGCACAGTGGCTGTGTGTGGCCTGCAGAAGGAACAGTTCTCTGAACTGGTGATTCTGTGTATACGTCACTGAATTTCTGCTTGCATCTAAATGCACTTTGGAAGGAATTTAACCTTTGAATCTGAAGTCTGTTTTTTTGCCATTCCTACAGGAGACTGATGGTGACACCCTACAGCTTTCCGAGATTTAGGAAGGAGCACCATGACTGAACAGGCCTGGTTAAGCAGTTATTTGCCTCTGCAAGCAACTGAAACCTCCTTGTGGTCAGCTGGTGAGAGCACTTGCTGCAAAATCAGACTTCACTGACCGATAAAGACCCAAATAACTCAGTTGCTGGGGGCTATGTAAGTGTCTTAGGCACTGACAGGCACTAACGTGACTCCTGCAGAGAGCTCACTTCAGTTCTTGTGTGCTCAGCTCTGGGTTTCCCAACAGAGGCTTGCTGCTCGCTGCCTGCACCCTGGAAGGAAGCCGTTGGCTGTCACCTGAGGAAAACCTCTCTGAACTACAGTAAGTAGCAGTAGGGAAATAGCTTACATCAAAGGCTGAAGCTGCCACATTGTTATGCTCATTAGGTGCGTCAGGCAGATGTCTTTGCTGGCGTGGCCGATGCCCAGATTGCTTTCGTCAGCCTTGGTCTGCAATGCCAGCGGCAGCCTCTGTGCTCAAGTACAAGGCAGGCAAACCGGGCTGGTGGTGCTCTGCTGCATGAAAGGGCTGTGGCTGGCACCACCCTTGGGGCTGGAGATGTGGCCCAAATGCAGTTCCCAGCATCGGGGCTCAGAAGCGCTCCAGGCAGATCAGAGACTGGTGGGAGGAGGGAGGAAATGAGCAGGGAGTTTTAAAGCAGGCCATGTAGCACAGATGGGGTATGGCTGAGCACAAAATGTCTTTACAGAGGTGCAGTTTGATAAGCTAGCATATCCTGCGGCTGCTGGAAATGCTTTAGGGTGGGGTAGATAAAGTGGCTGCAGCATCAGAGGAGCTAGGCAGCAACGTGCAGCTGTGAGAAAAGGATGGAGATGGCTGTAAAACAGCATCTTGCTGCTGCTGGAGGCCCAGGAGCAGTCTGGGGCTCAGTGGACAAGGTCAGCAGCACTGTGGCGTACGTCCTGCTTTCCCCCCGTCATAGACTGGGGAGACCTGGGCAGTAGCCGTCCCCCTCCGTGGAAGGCCAGGGTGGGTTTGTTTCCTCCAGCAGCTCACCAGGTATCAGGCTTCTTGCAGATCCTTAAGAGAGCCTGGAGGAAGAGAAGCAAGGCAGAGGCTGAAGGCACCGTGGGTGCCACAGTAGCACCGTGGTGGCAAACATCCAGTGGTTTTCCCAGCAGGATGCCATGAAAAAGCGGATGCACCAGACCCCTTACATGTAAAATCCTCTTCCTTCCTTGTGTGGGGAGCTCAGAAGTGAGCAGGTACCGGAGGGGTGAAGGGTGACTGTGGCGGATGAAACGATTAAGGACAGCACAGGAGCTGTGGTGAGTGAGGGAAGGGACCTGAACTGAGCAGAGGGAGAAGAAGAAGGAAACGGGGTGGGAAGCATGGTAAGGGCATGGCATTTTCTGCATCAGCTGCCTTCAGACCTGCCACATCTGTGGCAACAGCCCTGGTTTTCCCTCTCGAAGGGATGGGTAGCTGTCAGCAAAGATGTAATACGTGTGCTGCACAGAGATGAGACGAGACTTGGGCAGGGCAGTACTTCCCAGGGCTGTTAATGTAACCATGGGCACCGCTGGCCAGGGCCTCGGCAGCGAGCTGACCTGGGAGGGAAGCACAGCCAGGAGTGAGCAGACACACTGCCTCTGGGGCAGGAGAGCTGTAGGTGAGGGGCACAGCACTTAGGTGAGAGGCTTTTCCTCTCTGTTTCCAAACAGCACGAAGAAATCTGGAAAGTGCCTGCTCTGACCTTGCTGCTGTTGTTCACAGCTCTCAAATACAGTGACCTAAGGCACAGCACTTTGTTCTTTTCTTTTCTTGAAACTTGTGTTCTTTCGGGCTCATCTGTCACTGCAGCCCTTGAAAGCAGTAATGTCATCACCCTAACCACGGAACTGCTTCAAAAGACCCTGGGAGTGAATGCAAGGGTTCATTCGGTCGAAAAAGGGAAGTTTTTTGAGTCACTTGTTTCCCATGTTAGAATGGATTTAGCTTCTGGTTCGCAGCTCCTGTTAGGAAATAATGTGCTGTGATCTTCCAGGTAAAGTGCTCAGAGAATACCCTGGAGTAAGGACAGAAACTGAAAGAGATGATGACCTGCCGCATGGATGTCTGCCTCGCAGGGACTGTGCTGCCACGCAGAAGCCAGGTACCTGATGCTCCTCTGCCTCCCTGCAGCCCCAGCAGGACCCTGAGCAGCAGTGCACAGAGAGCAAGAGAGAGTGAACCCCAAGTGGTATTAGCCGTAGGTTTAGGTCCACAGAATGAGCAGCGGGTGTCAGCAGAGGCAGGACATGTGGGGGCTGTGCAGCCGTGCATCCTGGCCAGGAGGAGCAGGGCCAGCCTGTGGGGCTGCAGGATGGGCACAGGCTACATGTACAGGGCTGGTGCCCAGCACCAACAGCTCGCTGGTACTTAAGGGTTTCTCTGGCACCTCCTCCTCCTGCGTAGGAGATTTTATCCCCGTTTGGTCTTCAGTGTCGATCTGCTGGCTAAATAAATGGTGGCAGAACTTTCCACTGAGGTCTAGCATCTCATCCCTCAGCACTTCCTAAACCGGTGTGTTTGGTGGCTAGCAGTGGTGCTCAGCAGCTGTGCTGAAACCTCAGCTAAGCAAGCTGGAAGATGTGATACCTGGGATTAGACCATCCCGTGCAGGGCCCTCCCGCTGACTGCTGGATTGAGTTGTGCTTGCAGAGCTCTGGGCAGGGAGGTGGGCGCCCCAAGCACCTTGGCACAGAGTGTAGCCTCTCTCTAGGCTGAAGAAAGTCTCCCCAACCCTGCTGAGACGGAGGCTGCTGGACCGAAGTGGCCTCTTAAGATGGGTTGGGTGCCTGGGGCAGGGATGGAGCTGGAGATGGCCACAATGGGGCCAGTGGCAGGGCTGCAGCCTGCGCTCCCGTTTGAGCAGAGGCTTCAGGCTGGCAAGTGAACCGAGGCCTTGGTATCTCACACGGGTGGCAGAAGGCCTCGCTTCTTGTACCCTGCATTGACAGAAATAGAGGGGATAAGAGAGAGCTCTAGGCCCTGAAGGGCTCAGGGGTGGGCTATATAATCGGTGTTGATGATCAGCGTGCAACACAGCTGGTGGGGAATTGTCTCACCGCCTGTTCACTCCTAGTACCTGTCCAGCTGAAACACTTGATTGCAGTGATGCTACTGGCAGTTGACTGCTCATAAAACAGGAGGATGGGTGTTCTCCTGGCTTTGTGAGCTGTGATTGGAGAGAAGCTGCTGGCTGGAGCTCAGTGGTGAGAGCATGCAGGCAGTGGTGTGGTGAGTGAAAGAGAGCAGGATGCAGACAGGTCCCAGGTGTCCCTGTCCCAGGAGGCACCCAGTGGCATCGGGCAGAGGAAGTGCTGCAGCCCAGCTGGCCAGGAAGGCCGTGCGGAGGAGAGGACCCGAGTGGGACCAACCAGCCCCTTCCTTGTCCAACGAGTGGTCCGTCTGTCAGAGCCGTGCCTCTCCAGTCTAGCTGTCGTGTGGGACAGCGTGAGGTACCATACTTGTGGGACAAGTGCGGGCGGGTGACATCCGTTGCTCTTTCCTTACCCAGCCATGCTCTAACCGTTGTTACGGGTGTAATCAGTGAGTAAGGTGGGACTGCATCCAGTGTCTCTGCACCACACGCTGATAAGCCCCTCAGATGCCGTCTGGCAGTTGTGAGGTGCTGCGGTGGAGGAGGGCAGGGAAGCGTGTTTATGTGGAACACTGCAGTAGCTGTTTGGGTCCAGCACGGAAGAGGGATGGGAGGGTCACTGTAGGCGTTTAAGGCCAGAAGAGACGCGTGAGGAGAGCCCCAGAGAAAAGCTGTGGGAGCTGTTTGCCTGTGGTAGGTGCGACTGTGTTTCCCAAACAGAGGCTGATGCTGTGAGGGACTTCTGACTGACAGCCCAAGGCCATCATCCTGCCTTGTTCACCGAGTGGCTGAGGTTGGAAGGGACTTCTTGATGTTTACTCCCACCCCTTGCTCAGACTCTGGTGCCTCGTGCCCTCTGGTTTTGAACATCTCCAAGGAGATCTCTACAAGTCCTTTGGGCAGCCTGTTCCAGTGATCACCTTGCGGGTAAACATTTTCTCTTAATGTTTAAATGGACTTTCCTGTCCTGTGTTTCGTTTCGTGCCCGTTGCCTCTGTCTGCGGTTTTGGTTGTGGTGTGAAACAGGGGGAACAGCTACAGGGGATGCTACAAAATTTCATGAGACAGCCTGGGTGACCTTTGAAGGTGCCACCTTTTCCATGGCAGCGAGATAAAAACACTCTTAACCTTGGTTTGGGTTTTTGCCTTCCCACCGCTCAACCATGAACGTCTCTTTCCTGCATTACCCATTTGAAATGTCCCTTTGCTGTGCAATCCTTTGGGTGTCTTCAGCTTTCTTAAAATTCCAAAATCAAAGCTTCTTACCAATTTATGTTCGTTACGCACAAGGAGGAGGAACGTAAAGGTGACGTAAGGATAGATAGGTTTGTGAAACAAGCCGTTTCTTACGGGGACAGCTGCCGCAGTACCCTGCTTGTATGATGCCATATAGGAGGGTGTCTGTTTTGAACGAGTTTTACGCACGACCTGCACACCGATCGGGCGTGCTTTTTAGGCTGCACACCAGCCTGTCAGCCTCATCGGTGTGGTTGCTGCGGACTCACGTCAGAGGTTTCCTGAGCTGAAGAAAACCCCACTTTTTGTTCTTCGGTAAATATAAACCCTTTTGTTTCAGAGCAGCGTGCGCTCGTGTGGACATCGTGTGTGCCAGCACAGACCCTTTCAAGAGCTCCAGAAGATTTTTTTAACCTCTTTCTTTCAGCTGCAAGACCAAAAGGAAAAGAAAGGTTTCTGCTAATGGGAAGCACCAGCGGAGAGTGGAGGTATGTCTGGTGATGGTAGCACGTGCTCCTCTGACCTTGCCAAGAGAGGAAATCCATCTGCCCTCTGCTTTCACCAATTGGTCTGTAATTTGCCTGTAGTTGTCCTCCCCATTTCTGCATTTTGTAGAATCATGGAATGGTTCATGTTGGAAGGGACCTTGAAGCTCATCCAGTTCCAACCCCTGCCACGGGCGGGCAGGGACACCTCACGCTAGAGCAGGTTGCTCCAAGCCCCTGTGTCCACCTTGAACACTGCCAGGGATGGGGCAGCCACAGCTTGTCTGGGCACCCTGTGCCAGCGCCTCAGCACCCTCACAGGGAAGAGCTTCTGCCTGAGAGCTCATCTCAGTCTCCCCTCTGGCAGGTTAAAGCCATTCCCCCTTGGCCTGTCCCTTCAGGCCCTTGTCCAAAGCCCCTTTCCAGGTTTCCTGCAGCCCCTTTAGGCACTGGAGCTGCTCTCAGGTCTCCCCTTCAGGAGCCTTCTCTTCTCCAGGCTGCCCCAGCCCAGCTCTCTCAGCCTGGCTCCAGAGCAGAGCTGCTCCAGCCCTCGCAGCATGGCCATGGTTTCCTCTGGCTCACTTGAGCAGCTCCACATCCCTCTTGAGTTGGGGCCCAAGATCTGGATGCAGGACTTTGTTTCCTCTTACATTGCCATAAATGCAGAGTGACACTTTAACAGCTGGACAGATCTAGATCCTCATATAGAAGTACCTGGGGCCAGTAAATGAGAGCAAAACCACCTCCTCTGCTTGAACGAGGAAGAAATGATTTTGTTCAACTTGTTTACTTGCTTAATTCAAGAAGTTTTTTCCCTTCCAGTCAATTACATTCATGTAATGGAAAACATTGTCACAGGAATTCTCAGCTTGATTTGCTTTCCTGATTTGAGATCGTTGCATTGCTTTTTGCCTGAAGAGCAATTGATTGGCTTGCAGGCTGTTTTGCAGCAGCTCTTTGGGGAATGACCACTATGTTTCTAACCGTCCTGTTGGATGTTGTAACAATGCAGGTCCCCGGTTTCCTCTTGACATTTGGGTACTACCAGCAGAGTTTACCGCTCTTGGTATTGTCTTTGTTGAATTAGTACCCGTGCAGTCTTCCCAAGCCCCTGGGAGTGCACCGCAGTGCTCGCAGCGTGTTGTCCTTGTTTATGATGGCTTCTGTCTAGGTGATGTACACAGATGGACAAAGCTTTGCCATCCTGATCTGCTTGTGTGGGCAGAGACTCGGGGGGCAGTTTCAGAGCTAAGAGTTGATTTTCCTGAGAGGGATCCCAGCTCTGCAGCAGAGGAGCTGCACTGCTGAGGAGCAGGCAAGGGCTGGAGGGAGGGAGGACCAGGAAGTGCAGGTCAGCCCCGGTATTTTTCTGTAGTGAGGGTGGTAAAGCACTGACACAGGTTGCCCCGAGAGGTGGTGGATGCACCGTCCCTGGAGACTTTCAGGGCCAGGCTGGATGTGGTTCTGAGCACCCCGATCTAGTCGAGGATGTCCCTGCTCATTGCAGGGGAGGTTGGACTGGATGACCTTTAAAGGTTCCTTCCAACCAAAACCGTTCTGTGATCCTAGGATTAGAACCCCAGTGACTGCAGGCGTTTCCCTACAGCTGCTGAGGGTCTCTTTAAACCCCCAAAGCCACAATTATCCTTCTTCCTTATGGAAGGGCTTCTCGTCCTCACGCTCTTTGGTGTGTCTGGTGGGATTGTGCCCTTGCTGAAGCTTGTCTTTGGTACCTTGAGCTGAAGTGCTTTGCTGACATGAGGTTAAAGTCATCTGGGGGAACATACTTTAATGCAGCCAGGGAGGGGAAACTGGCTGATTGGAAATGCTGAGGGCTGCTCAGCATGTGGTTCACATTCACTGTTTGCTACCCCAAGTACCAGTACCGATGCGAGCAACACCCAGCTCTGGGGAAATTCACTTTTCTTTCAACCGATCGGAACTGGTCACTTCTCAGCATAGCAAGTGTCACCTCTTGAAAGCAAAGCTCCTCTGGTGCCGCCGATGGAGCCCTGAGCCCAGTAGGAGGCCCGAGGCTGCTTTTCCATTTACCTATAAGAGCAATGACACTTGAACCACAGCAGGACGAGCCACAGCTTCCATGGGCGTAAGCCCAAATGTTTCTACCTTTCCTAGCCTGCCAGGCATGCAGCATTAGTGCGGGTTTCTAGTTCACTGAAGGGTATTATCTGCTCAACATTGTTCAGTGACAAGACTTCCACTGTACCGTAGCTGCTGGGGGGCTTACAGACCAGAACACACAGAGCCTGTGCCACAGATTGGCTTTCCCGGCAGCCCCGGGCACCTCTCGCAGGGACAGAGATGCGTGTTTAGCCCCCGATTTCAAGAAGATACCATAACAGAGCGGTGCCTGCAGGCAGACAGCACATTTCCAAGGGACCCCTCTCTACTGCTGCGTTTGCCGCACCCTGGTGATCCCAGAGCCCTGCGGGTGATGCCTGCTGCCCAGCACGCAGTGTGCCGATGAACCCAGCCGTACAGGGGCAAGGTCCTCGGGTGCTGCCCTGAAGCGTGGCAAAGTGGCATGGGAGGAAGAGGTAAGGCCGCTGGGGATGGGAATGGCAAACTCCTGTAATTGCTACTTAGTGCACCCCCAGCAAGCGCTTTGGGGATTTGCCTCTGCCTTCCGTGCACACAGCAGCACCCCCTCCTGTTGGGTGGCTCCTGCCAAAGCTTATCGCGTTCATGGCATTAGTGTCCCTGCACAGCGAGCATTGACGGGTGGCTCTAACCGATCACTGCTCAGCTGCTTGCCTCAGAGAAAGGATTCCCTTGGTGCAGCTGCCTCTCACAGCTTGCTGACTGCTGCAAAGGTTTGAAGCTCCGTGACAGACAAGACCATATATATTTAAAGATTCCTGCTTTTAATGCAATTAAATAGTTGTCCTGAGAAAATAAAGATGTTATCAGGCCAGGAGCACATTCTTGTTTTGTCTTCTCTTAACATTCTCTTCTGGTCCCTTCCCTTCCCGTCTTTCTCTCTTCCCTTCCTGTCTCTTGTACTCCTTTCTATTCTCCTATGTTCTCTTAGTCTCTTCCATTTTCTTACAGTCTCTTCCCTTCCGGTTCTGTTTTCTTAGATTCTTTCATATTCTCTTAGTCTTTTCTAATCTCTGTTCTCTTATACTCCCTTCTCCTCTGTCCTTTTGCATTTTCTTCTATTCCATTCTCCCGTACTCTCTTCTGGTGTCCTCTATTCTCTTCGTCTCTTCTAGTCTCTTCCCTTCTGTTCTCTATTCTCTTCTCTTAGATGACCTCTTTTCTTTTGAATTCTCTTCTCTTACATTCTCTTCCCTTATCTTAGATTCTCTTACATTCTCATATATTCCTTTCTCTTACATTCTTTTCCCTTCTCTTATGCTCTCCTAGAGTCTCTTCCCCCTTTTATTTTCCTTTTTCGTAGTCTCTTCCCTTCTCCTACATTTTCTTATTTTTCACTTCTTCCTGTCTCTTTTCTGTATTTGCTTCCATATTCTTCTCTTAGATTCCCTTCTCTTCTATTTCCTTATATACTTTTATAGTCTCTTCCATTTCCTTTTCTTAGATTCTCTTGATTTCCCTTTTCCTGTGTGCTCTTCAGTTTTTTCTCTTGGCTTCTTTTAGGTTCTCTTCTGTACTCTTCTAATCTTAGATTCTCTTCTATTCAATGCTGTTCTCTCCCCCTATATTCTCTTCCTGGATGCTCTTCAGTTCTCTAATCTTAGATTCTCTTCCGTTCCCTGATCTTCTCTTCCCCAGATGCTCTTCTCCAATAATCTTTTAGATTCTCTTCCCTTGTATTCTCTTCCCCATGTTCAGTTGTATTCTTACCTTCTCTCCCATGAGATTGTCTTAGAACCTCTGCTCTTGTATTCACTCGCATTCAGAGGGAAGGAGGGGAGGGGAAGGAGAGGAAGAAGGGAGGAGGGAGGGGGAGGAGGGAGGGGAAGAAGCGAAGCAAGGAAGGAGGGGAAAAAAGGAAGGAAGGAGCAAAGGAGCTATTTATGGCCATTTCTATCCCATTTTCCCCATTTCTTGCCAGTTTTATGCCATTTTTGGCTATTTCTAGCCCATTTTAAACCTCTTTTTTCCAATTTCTAAACCAGTTTTGGCAATTTCTGACCCAGTTTTGACCTAGCCCATTTTATGCCATTTTTTGCAACTTCTAACCAGTTGTTGCCCATTTCTTACCCATTTTAAACCTTTTTTGGCTCTTTCAAGCTCGGTTTTGCCCACTTGTAATCCGTTTTAAGCTCTTACGGGCTATTTCTAAACTCTGCCATTTCTAACCCGTTAAAAGCCATTTTTGTCTATTATTCAAATCATTTTTTTCCATTTCTGTCTTGTTTTAAGGCACCTATAGCCACTTCAAACCCATTTTTCCCATTTCTAACCCATTTTAGGCTATTTTTGTCTTTTTCTAACCTATTTTTGACCATTTCTCATTTTAAGGGTCCCTTTGTAACCCTTTTTTGCTCAATTCTAACCCGTTCTAAGCCATTTCGGCCATTTCTAAACCAGTTTTGTCCATTTCTAACCAAATGTTTTGCAATTTTAAACCTTTTTCGCCCTCTTCTAACCCATTTTAAGCCTGTTTTGGCTCTTTCTAAAACATTTATCACCATTTCAAACCAATTTGTTGCCACTTCAGACCCATTTTCGGCCATTTCTAACCCGTTTTGAGCCATTTTTGGCCACTTCTACCCCTGTTTTGCCCGTTTCCAACCCATTTTAAGGCATTTTGGTTATTTTTAACCATTTTTTCCCATTTCTGTGCCAGTTGAAGCCTTTTTTGGCTACTTCTAAGCCATTTTTGCCCACTTCTTACCTGTTTTAAGCCATTTCTATTCCGTTTTTGACCATTTGTAATGTGTTTTAAACCATTTTTTTTCCCCTTTTTTAACCCGTTTTTGCCCATTTCTTATGTATTTTTAGGTATGGGACGCCTAAAAAAATAGTAACTGAAAGAGATTAAAAAGCAAAGACAGCTGAAAAAAACATGAATGAAAAAGTGAATGAATAAAAATGTGTAAAGAGAATAAAAAGCAAAAGGGAAGAACGCGCTTATAAATTCCGACAAAGCAAATACAAAGTGATAAAAGTGAACAAGCCTGAACGAATCTCCAGTAAAAGTTCCCTTAGCAACTTAGCCCCCGCCCCAGTAGTGCAGTCTTCAAGTCCCCAGGCAGCAGTTGGTGTCCCCGCAGGCTGTAAACTGGGCTGGGAGCGGCCGTTGCTCTCAGCCCGTTGCCTCTTCGGTACCGAAAAGTGAGCGTGTGCTGCCACCATGTGTCCAACATCGGTACTGCACGTAAAGCGGGAGGAGCACAGAGTGACGCCGGGCAGCGCTCGCTGCTGCCACCATGTGTCCGAACATCGGTACTGCAGGTAATGCGGGAGGGGCACGGAGTGACGCCGGGCAGCGCTCGCTGCTGCCACCATGTGTCCGAACATCGGTACTGCACGTAATGCGGGAGGGGAACGGAGTGACGCCGGGCAGCGCTCGCTGCTGCCACCATGTGTCCGAACATCGGTACTGCACGTAATGCGGGAGGGGAACGGAGTGACGCCGGGCAGCGCTCGCTGCTGCCACCATGTGTCCGAACATCGGTACTGCACGTAATGCGGGAGGGGAACGGAGTGACGCCGGGCAGCGATCGCTCCTGCCACCATGTGTCCGAAACCCGGAACTGCAGGGGGTGGGGATGGGAGGGGCCTCGGTCTGGCTCCGGGAGCGGATCGGTGCTGCCATCATGGCTGTCAGTCACGCCTAGACCCGCCCCCGGCTTCCGGTCCGCCGTGGCCCCGCCCCGCTCGCTCCCCATTGGCTGAGGCGGCTGTCAGTCACGTCTAGCCCCGCCCCCGACTTCCGGTCCGCCGTGGCCCCGCCCCGCTCGCTCCCCATTGGCTGACGCGGCTGTCAG
Source organism: Psittacula echo (assembly GCF_963264785.1). Taxonomy (NCBI): domain Eukaryota; kingdom Metazoa; phylum Chordata; class Aves; order Psittaciformes; family Psittacidae; genus Psittacula; species Psittacula echo. Next base: position 1,138,706 of record NC_137737.1, read on the forward strand.
TCACTGCAAGCCCCGCCCCCGACTTCCGGTCCGCCGTGGCCCCGCCCCGCTCGCTCCCCATTGGCTGAGGCGGCTGTCAGTCACTGCAAGCCCCGCCCCCGACTTCCGGTCCGCCGTGGCCCCGCCCCGCTCGCTCCCCATTGGCTGAGGCGGCTGTCAGTCACTGCAAGCCCCGCCCCCGACTTCCGGTCCGCCGTGGCCCCGCCCCGCTCGCTCCCCATTGGCTGAGGCGGCTGTCAGTCACTGCAAGCCCCGCCCCCGACTTCCGGTCCGCCGTGGCCCCGCCCCGCTCGCTCCCCATTGGCTGAGGCGGCTGTCAGTCACTGCAAGCCCCGCCCCCGACTTCCGATCCGCCGTGGCCCCGCCCCGCTCGCTCCCCATTGGCTGAGGCGGCTGTCAGTCACGCCAGGCCCCGCCCCCGACTTCCGGTCCGCCGTGGCCCCGCCCCGCTCGCTCCCCATTGGCTGAGGCGGCTGTCAGTCACTGCAAGCCCCGCCCCCGACTTCCGATCCGCCGCGGCCCCGCCCCGCTCGCTCCCCATTGGCTGAGGCGGCTGTCAGTCACGCCTAGCCCCGCCCCCGACTTCCGGTCCGCCGTGGCCCCGCCCCGCTCGCTCCCCATTGGCTGAGGCGGCTGTCAGTCACTGCAAGCCCCGCCCCCGACTTCCGGTCCGCCGTGGCCCCGCCCCGCTCGCTCCCCATTGGCTGAGGCGGCTGTCAGTCACTGCAAGCCCCGCCCTCGACTTCCGGTCCGCCGTGGCCCCGCCCCGCTCGCTCCCCATTGGCTGAGGCGGCTGTCAGTCACTGCAAGCCCCGCCCCCGACTTCCGGTATGCCGTGGCCCCGCCCCGCTCGCTCCCCATTGGCTGAGGCGGCTGTCAGTCACGCCTAGACCCGCCCCCGGCTTCCGGTCCGCCGTGGACCCGCCCCGCTCGCTCCCCATTGGCTGAGGCGGCTGTCAGTCACGCCTAGACCCGCCCCCGGCTTCCGGTCCGCCGTGGCCCCGCCCCGCTCGCTCCCCATTGGCTGAGGCGGCTGTCAGTCACGCCTAGCCCCGCCCCCGACTTCCGGTCCGCCGTGGCCCCGCCCCGCTCGCTCCCCATTGGCTGAGGCGGCTGTCAGTCACTGCAAGCCCCGCCCTCGACTTCCGGTCCGCCGTGGCCCCGCCCCGCTCGCTCCCCATTGGCTGAGGCGGCTGTCAGTCACGCCTAGCCCCGCCCCCGACTTCCGGTCCGCCGTGGCCCCGCCCCGCTCGCTCCCCATTGGCTGAGGCGGCTGTCAGTCACGCCTAGACCCGCCCCCGACTTCCGGTCCGCCGTGGCCCCGCCCCGCTCGCTCCCCATTGGCTGAGGCGGCTGTCAGTCACGCCTAGCCCCGCCCCCGGCTTCCGGTCCGCCGTGGCCCCGCCCCGCTCGCTCCCCATTGGCTGAGGCGGCTGTCAGTCACTGCAAGCCCCGCCCCCGACTTCCGGTATGCCGTGGCCCCGCCCCGCTCGCTCCCCATTGGCTGAGGCGGCTGTCAGTCACGCCTAGACCCGCCCCCGACTTCCGGTATGCCGTGGCCCCGCCCCGCTCTCTCCCCATTGGCTGAGGCGGCTGTCAGTCACGCCAGGCCCCGCCCCCGGCTTCCGGTCCGCCGTGGCCCCGCCCCGCTCGCTCCCCATTGGCTGAGGCGGCTGTCAGTCACTGCAAGCCCCGCCCCCGACTTCCGGTCCGCCGTGGCCCCGCCCCGCTCGCTCCCCATTGGCTGAGGCGGCTGTCAGTCACGCCTAGACCCGCCCCCGACTTCCGGTATGCCGTGGCCCCGCCCCGCTCTCTCCCCATTGGCTGAGGCGGCTGTCAGTCACGCCTAGACCCGCCCCCGACTTCCGGTCCGCCGTGGCCCCGCCCCGCTCGCTCCCCATTGGCTGAGGCGGCTGTCAGTCACTGCAAGCCCCGCCCCCGACTTCCGGTCCGCCGTGGCCCCGCCCCGCTCGCTCCCCATTGGCTGAGGCGGCTGTCAGTCACGCCTAGACCCGCCCCCGACTTCCGGTATGCCGTGGCCCCGCCCCGCTCTCTCCCCATTGGCTGAGGCGGCTGTCAGTCACGCCAGGCCCCGCCCCCGACTTCCGGTCCGCCGTGGCCCCGCCCCGCTCGCTCCCCATTGGCTGAGGCGGCTGTCAGTCACTGCAAGCCCCGCCCCCGACTTCCGGTCCGCCGTGGCCCCGCCCCGCTCGCTCCCCATTGGCTGAGGCGGCTGTCAGTCACTGCAAGCCCCGCCCCCGGCTTCCGGTCCGCCGTGGCCCCGCCCCGCTCGCTCCCCATTGGCTGAGGCGGCTGTCAGTCACTGCAAGCCCCGCCCCCGACTTCCGGTCCGCCGTGGCCCCGCCCCGCTCGCTCCCCATTGGCTGAGGCGGCTGTCAGTCACGCCTAGACCCGCCCCCGACTTCCGGTCCGCCGTGGCCCCGCCCCGCTCGCTCCCCATTGGCTGAGGCGGCTGTCAGTCACGCCTAGACCCGCCCCCGGCTTCCGGTCCGCCGTGGCCCCGCCCCGCTCGCTCCCCATTGGCTGAGGCGGCTGTCAGTCACGCCTAGCCCCGCCCCCGACTTCCGGTCCGCCGTGGCCCCGCCCCGCTCGCTCCCCATTGGCTGAGGCGGCTGTCAGTCACGCCTAGACCCGCCCACGACTTCCGGTCCGCCGTGGCCCCGCCCCGCTCGCTCCCCATTGGCTGAGGCGGCTGTCAGTCACTGCAAGCCCCGCCCCCGACTTCCGGTCCGCCGTGGCCCCGCCCCGCTCGCTCCCCATTGGCTGAGGCGGCTGTCAGTCACGCCTAGCCCCGCCCCCGACTTCCGGTCCGCCGTGGCCCCGCCCCGCTCGCTCCCCATTGGCTGAGGCGGCTGTCAGTCACGCCTAGCCCCGCCCCCGGCTTCCGGTCCGCCGTGGCCCCGCCCCGCTCGCTCCCCATTGGCTGAGGCGGCTGTCAGTCACGCCTAGACCCGCCCCCGACTTCCGGTCCGCCGTGGCCCCGCCCCGCTCGCTCCCCATTGGCTGAGGCGGCTGTCAGTCACGCCTAGCCCCGCCCCCGACTTCCGGTCCGCCGTGGCCCCGCCCCGCTCGCTCCCCATTGGCTGAGGCGGCTGTCAGTCACGCCTAGACCCGCCCCCGACTTCCGGTCCGCCGTGGCCCCGCCCCGCTCGCTCCCCATTGGCTGAGGCGGCTGTCAGTCACGCCTAGACCCGCCCCCGACTTCCGGTTCGCCGTGGCCCCGCCCCGCTCGCTCCCCATTGGCTGAGGCGGCTGTCAGTCACGCCTAGACCCGCCCACGACTTCCGGTCCGCCGTGGCCCCGCCCCGCTCGCTCCCCATTGGCTGAGGCGGCTGTCAGTCACTGCAAGCCCCGCCCCCGGCTTCCGGTCCGCCGTGGCCCCGCCCCGCTCGCTCCCCATTGGCTGAGGCGGCTGTCAGTCACGCCTAGACCCGCCCCCGACTTCCGGTCCGCCGTGGCCCCGCCCCGCTCGCTCCCCATTGGCTGAGGCGGCTGTCAGTCACGCCTAGACCCGCCCACGACTTCCGGTCCGCCGTGGCCCCGCCCCGCTCGCTCCCCATTGGCTGAGGCGGCTGTCAGTCACGCCTAGACCCGCCCACGACTTCCGGTCCGCCGTGGCCCCGCCCCGCTCGCTCCCCATTGGCTGAGGCGGCTGTCAGTCACGCCTAGACCCGCCCCCGACTTCCGGTTCGCCGTGGCCCCGCCCCGCTCGCTCCCCATTGGCTGAGGCGGCTGTCAGTCACGCCTAGACCCGCCCACGACTTCCGGTCCGCCGTGGCCCCGCCCCGCTCGCTCCCCATTGGCTGAGGCGGCTGTCAGTCACTACAAGCCCCGCCCCCGGCTTCCGGTCCGCCGTGGCCCCGCCCCGCTCGCTCCCCATTGGCTGAGGCGGCTGTCAGTCACTGCAAGCCCCGCCCCCGACTTCCGGTCCGCCGTGGCCCCGCCCCGCTCGCTCCCCATTGGCTGAGGCGGCTGTCAGTCACGCCTAGACCCGCCCACGACTTCCGGTCCGCCGTGGCCCCGCCCCGCTCGCTCCCCATTGGCTGAGGCGGCTGTCAGTCACGCCTAGACCCGCCCCCGACTTCCGGTCCGCCGTGGCCCCGCCCCGCTCGCTCCCCATTGGCTGAGGCGGCTGTCAGTCACGCCTAGACCCGCCCCCGACTTCCGGTCCGCCGTGGCCCCGCCCCGCTCGCTCCCCATTGGCTGAGGCGGCTGTCAGTCACGCCTAGACCCGCCCCCGACTTCCGGTCCGCCGTGGCCCCGCCCCGCTCGCTCCCCATTGGCTGTTGAGCCTGTCAATCACTTCTAGCCCGGCCCTCCCTCCGCTCTGATTGGTTCGGCGCCACACGGGCAGCCGCATTTCTGCACCTCCTGCAGTACCGAATATTCGCCACAAGACGGCAGCAGCGCTCGTCTCTCGCCGCCATACTTCTGTTTCACCGCTTCCCGTGCCGCGTTTTTGGCACTCGGTAGCACCGGAAAGCAGCTCCCAGCCGCTTTCCCCCATCCCCACCCACTGCAGTGCTGCATTTTCGACAGAGAATGCGAGCTGCGGGCGGTGCCTGGGGCCATAGCGCCTCGCCCCCCTCCCATCAGTTCCGTGATTCCGACCCATGATGGCAGCAGCGAGCGGCGCCCGGAGCCGCTTCCCTCTCCCGTTCCCCACCACCTGCAGTACCGACGTTTGGACACATGGTGGCAGCACACGCTCAATTCTTCGGGGCTGCCCAGGCAACGGGCTTCGAAACTGCTGCTCCCCGCCCATTTTCCATCCTCCGGGAAGCGCTCGCCGGAGCAGTTTTTGTGTTTTTGGAAACCCAACAGCGTTTCTCTCGCAGGCATCACCTACACACACGGAGCTCCTGCGCTCGCTTTGCCACCTAAAGCTCCGTCCGCGCACGGCTTCTCGAGTGCCTGCTCTCGGGCATCCTGGAGCGGGGATGTGCTCCTGGAGAAAGCACGCTGGGGTTTGCTCTATTCAAGAACCCTTTTCTCTCTCGGACCCCCTCTGGGCTACAGACACCAGCCCAAAAGCCAAGCGCTGCCCCAGGGCTTTGAGGGAGGGGCTGTGGGTGCTGCCTGGGGTATAAAGGCACAGGGCTGTAGAGAGGAGCTCTTTCAGCTCTTGGGCTTCAGCTGGGTGAGTTCGCTGGGGTTTGTTTTGTCTTTTGTCGCTTTGGAGTCTTGTGGTGCTTTGTGCTGGTGTGTTTTAATGTTTGCTGCAATGGAATCAGCTGTGTGAAGAGCTCCGGGACGTGCCCAGGTTTCCCAGTGTGTGCATGAACAAGTGTTTCTGTAAGGCTTTCTTTTCGGAGGTGTTTTATTTCTAGGAGATGTTCAGGTCTTTTAAGGTCGCTTCTTGGTGCGTTCTGTTGTTTTTCTTATTGGGGTCTGGATATTTCCTTTACTGGAAGAGGAGCTTTGAGGCTGCTTTTTACCACTTGTGTTCTATTTTGTCCCCCGACCCCCTTCCCGTTTAGTCCCCCGACCCCCCTTCCCGTTTAGTCCCCCGACCCCCCTTCCCGTTTAGTCCCCCGACCCCCCTTCCCGTTTAGTCCCCCGACCCCCCTTCCCGTTTAGTCCCCCGACCCCCCTTCCCGTTTAGTCCCCCGACCCCCCTTCCCGTTTAGTCCCCCGACCCCCCTTCCCGTTTAGTCCCCCGACCCCCCTTCCCGTTTAGTCCCCCGACCCCCCTTCCCGTTTAGTCCCCCGACCCCCCTTCCCGTTTAGTCCCCCGACCCCCCTTCCCGTTTAGTCCCCCGACCCCCCTTCCCGTTTAGTCCCCCGACCCCCCTTCCCGTTTAGTCCCCCGACCCCCCTTCCCGTTTAGTCCCCCGACCCCCCTTCCCGTTTAGTCCCCCGACCCCCCTTCCCGTTTAGTCCCCCGACCCCCCTTCCCGTTTAGTCCCCCGACCCCCCTTCCCGTTTAGTCCCCCGACCCCCCTTCCCGTTTAGTCCCCCGACCCCCCTTCCCGTTTAGTCCCCCGACCCCCCTTCCCGTTTAGTTCCCCGACCCCCCTTCCCTTTTTTTCCCCGACCCCCCTTCCCTTTTTTTCCCCGGCCCCCCTTCCCTTTTTTTCCCCGGCCCCCCTTCCCTTTTTTTCCCCGGCCCCCCTTCCCTTTTTTTCCCCGGCCCCCCTTCCCTTTTTTTCCCCGGCCCCCCTTCCCTTTTTTTCCCCGGCCCCCCTTCCCTTTTTTTCCCCGGCCCCCCTTCCCTTTTTTTCCCCGGCCCCCCTTCCCTTTTTTTCCCCGGCCCCCCTTCCCTTTTTTTCCCCGGCCCCCCTTCCCTTTTTTTCCCCGGCCCCCCTTCCCCTTTTTTTCCCGACCCCCTTCCCCTTTTTTTCCCGACCCCCTTCCCCTTTTTTTCCCGACCCCCTTCCCCTTTTTTTCCCGACCCTCTTCCCCTTTTTTTCCCGACCCCCCTTCCCTTTTTTTCCCGACCCCCCTTCCCTTTTTTTCCCCGACCTCCCTTCCCTTTTTTTCCCGACCCCCCTTCCCTTTTTTTCCCGGCCCCCCTTCCCTTTTTTTCCCGGCCCCCCTTCCCTTTTTTTCCCGGCCCCCCTTCCCTTTTTTTCCCGGCCCCCCTTCCCTTTTTTTCCCGACCCCCCTTCCCTTTTTTTCCCGACCCCCCTTCCCTTTTTTTCCCGACCCCCCTTCCCTTTTTTTCCCGACCCCCCTTCCCTTTTTTCCCCGGCCCCCCTTCCCTTTTTTTCCCGACCCCCCTTCCCTTTTTTCCCCGGCCCCCCTTCCCTTTTTTTCCCCGGCCCCCCTTCCCTTTTTTTCCCCGGCCCCCCTTCCCTTTTTTTCCCCGGCCCCCCTTCCCTTTTTTTCCCGACCCCCCTTCCCTTTTTTCCCCGGCCCCCCTTCCCTTTTTTCCCCGGCCCCCCTTCCCTTTTTTTCCCCGGCCCCCCTTCCCTTTTTTTCCCCGGCCCCCCTTCCCTTTTTTTCCCGACCCCCCTTCCCTTTTTTTCCCGACCCCCCTTCCCTTTTTTCCCCGGCCCCCCTTCCCTTTTTTTCCCCGGCCCCCCTTCCCTTTTTTTCCCGACCCCCCTTCCCTTTTTTTCCCGACCCCCCTTCCCTTTTTTCCCCGACCCCCCTTCCCTTTTTTCCCCGACCCCCCTTCCCTTTTTTCCCCGACCCCCCTTCCCTTTTTTCCCCGGCCCCCCTTCCCTTTTTTCCCCGGCCCCCCTTCCCTTTTTTCCCCGGCCCCCCTTCCCTTTTTTTCCCGGCCCCCCTTCCCTTTTTTTCCCGGCCCCCCTTCCCTTTTTTTCCCGGCCCCCCTTCCCTTTTTTTCCCGGCCCCCCTTCCCTTTTTTTCCCGGCCCCCCTTCCCTTTTTTTCCCGGCCCCCCTTCCCTTTTTTTCCCCTAAAGTCTTCTCTTTTTTTCCCGACCCCCTTCCCCTTTTTTTCCCCACCCCCTTCCCCTTTTTTTCCCGACCCTCTTCCCCTTTTTTTCCCGACCCCCCTTCCCTTTTTTTCCCGACCCCCCTTCCCTTTTTTTCCCGACCCCCGTTCCCTTTTTTTCCCGACCTCCCTTCCCTTTTTTTCTCGGCCCCCCTTCTCTTTTTTTCCCGGCCCCCCTTCCCTTTTTTTCCCGGCCCCCCTTCCCTTTTTTTCCCGGCCCCCCTTCCCTTTTTTTCCCGGCCCCCCTTCCCTTTTTTTCCCGGCCCCCCTTCCCTTTTTTTCCCGACCCCCCTTCCCTTTTTTTCCCGACCCCCCTTCCCTTTTCTTCCCCGGCCCCCCTTCCCTTTTTTTCCCGACCCCCCTTCCCTTTTTTTCCCGACCCCCCTTCCCTTTTTTTCCCGACCCCCCTTCCCTTTTTTTCCCGGCCCCCCTTCCCTTTTTTCCCCGACCCCCCTTCCCTTTTTTCCCCGACCCCCCTTCCCTTTTTTCCCCGACCCCCCTTCCCTTTTTTCCCCGACCCCCTTCCCTTATTTTCCCCGGCCCCCCTTCCCTTTTTTTCCCCTAAACTCTTCTTTTTTTTCCCCGACCCCCTTCCCTTTTTTTCCCGACCCCCCTTCCCTTTTTTTCCCGACCCTCCTTCCCTTTTTTTCCCCAGCCCCCTTTCCCTTTTTTTCCCCAACCCCCCTTCCCTTATTTTTCCCCAAAACTCTACTCTTTTTTCCCCGAACCCCCTTCCCTTTTTTTCCCCTAAACTCTTCTCTTTTTTTCCCGACCCCCCTTCCCTTTTTTTCCCGACCCCCCTTCCCTTTTTTTCCCCGCCCCCCCTTCCCTTTTTTTCCCCGCCCCCCCTTCCCTTTTTTTTCCCCGGCCCCCCTTTCCTTTTTTTCCCCGGCCCCCCTTTCCTTTTTTTCCCCGGCCCCCCTTTCCTTTTTTTCCCCCGCCCCCCTTTCCTTTTTTTCCCCCGCCCCCCTTTCCTTTTTTTCCCCGGCCCCCCTTTCCTTTTTTTCCCCGGCCCCCCTTTCCTTTTTTTCCCCGGCCCCCCTTTCCTTTTTTTCCCCGGCCCCCCTTTCCTTTTTTTCCCCGGCCCCCCTTTCCTTTTTTTCCCCGGCCCCCCTTTCCTTTTTTTCCCCGGCCCCCCTTCCCTTTTTTTCCCCGGCCCCCCTTCCCTTTTTTTCCTGGCCCCCCTTCCCTTTTTTTCCCCGGCCCCCCTTCCCTTTTTTTCCCCGGCCCCCCTTCCCTTTTTTTCCCCGGCCCCCCTTCCCTTTTTTTCCCCGGCCCCCCTTCCCTTTTTTTCCCCGGCCCCCCTTCCCTTTTTTTCCCCGGCCCCCCTTCCCTTTTTTTCCCCGGCCCCCCTTCCCTTTTTTTCCCCTAAGCTCTTCCCTTTTTTTCCCGGCCCCCCTTCCCTTTTTTTCCCGGCCCCCCTTCCCTTTTTTTCCCCTAAAATCTTCTCTTTTTTACCGATCCCCCTTCCCCTTTATTTCCCGACCTCCCTTCCCTTTTTTTCCCGACCTCCCTTCCCTTTTTTTCCCGACCCCCCTTCCCTTTTTTTCCCGACCCCCCTTCCCTTTTTTTCCCGACCCCCCTTCCCTTTTTTTCCCGACCCCCCTTCCCCTTTTTTCCCGACCGCCCTTCCCTTTTTTTCTCCAACCCCCTTCCCTTTTTTTCCCGACCCCCCTTCCCTTTTTTTCCCCGGCCCCCCTTCCCTTTTTTTCCCCGGCCCCCCTTCCCTTTTTTTCCCCGGCCCCCCTTCCCTTTTTTTCCCCGGCCCCCCTTCCCTTTTTTTCCCCGGCCCCCCTTCCCTTTTTTTCCCCGGCCCCCCTTCCCTTTTTTTCCCCGGCCCCCCTTCCCTTTTTTTCCCCGGTCCCCCTTCCCTTTTTTTCCCCGGTCCCCCTTCCCTTTTTTTCCCCGGCCCCCCTTCCCTTTTTTTCCCCGGCCCCCCTTCCCTTTTTTTCCCCGGCCCCCCTTCCCTTTTTTTCCCCGGCCCCCCTTCCCTTTTTTTCCCCGGCCCCCCTTCCCTTTTTTTCCCCGACCCCCCTTCCCTTTTTTTCCCCGACCCCCCTTCCCTTTTTTTCCCCGGCCCCCCTTCCCTTTTTTTCCCCGGCCCCCCTTCCCTTTTTTTCCCAGGCCCCCCTTCCCTTTTTTTCCCCGGCCCCCCTTCCCTTTTTTTCCCGGCCCCCCTTCCCTTTTTTTCCCGACCCCCCTTCCCTTTTTTTCCCGGCCCCCCCTTCCCTTTTATTCCCGGCCCCCCTTCCCTTTTTTTCCCGGCCCCCCTTCCCTTTTTTTCCCGACCCCCCTTCCCTTTTTTTCCCGACCCCCCTTCCCTTTTGTTCCCGACCCCCCTTCCCTTTTTTTCCCGACACCCCTTCCCTTTTTTTCCCCTGCCCCCCTTCCCTTTTTTTCCCCGGCCCCCCTTCCCTTTTTTTCCCCGGCCCCCCTTCCCTTTTTTTCCCCGGCCCCCCTTCCCTTTTTTTCCCCGGCCCCCCTTCCCTTTTTTTCCCCGGCCCCCCTTCCCTTATTTTCCCCGGCCCCCCTTCCCTTATTTTCCCGACCCCCCTTCCCTTATTTTCCCGACCCCCCTTCCCTTTTTTTCCCGACCCCCCTTCCCTTTTTTTCCCGACCCCCCTTCCCTTTTTTTCCCGACCCCCCTTCCCTTTTTTTCCCGACCCCCCTTCCCTTTTTTCCCCGGCCCCCCTTCCCTTTTTTTCCCGACCCCCCTTCCCTTTTTTTCCCGGCCCCCCTTCCCTTTTTTTTCCCGGCCCCCCTTCCCTTTTTTTCCCGGCCCCCCTTCCCTTTTTTTTCCCGACCCCCATTCCCTTTTTCTCCCCTAAAGTCTTCTCTTTTTTTCCCGACCCCCTTCCCCTTTTTTTCCCGACCCCCTTCCCCTTTTTTTCCCGACCCTCTTCCCCTTTTTTTCCCGACCCCCCTTCCCTTTTTTTCCCGACCCCCCTTCCCTTTTTTTCCCGACCCCCGTTCCCTTTTTTTCCCGACCTCCCTTCCCTTTTTTTCGCGGCCCCCCTTGTCTTTTTTTCCCGGCCCCCCTTCCCTTTTTTTCCCGACCCCCCTTCCCTTTTTTTCCCGACCCCCCTTCCCTTTTTTTCCCGGCCCCCCTTCCCTTTTTTTCCCGGCCCCCCTTCCCTATTTTTCCCGGCCCCCCTTCCCTTTTTTTCCCGGCCCCCCTTCCCTTTTTTTCCCGGCCCCCCTTCCCTTTTTTTCCCGGCCCCCCTTCCCTTTTTTTCCCGACCCCCCTTCCCTTTTTTTCCCGACCCCCCTTCCCTTTTTTTCCCGACCCCCCTTCCCTTTTTTTCCCGACCCGCCTTCCCTTTTTTTCCCGACCCCCCTTCCCTTTTTTTCCCGACACCCCTTCCCTTTTTTTTCCCCTGCCCCCCTTCCCTTTTTTTTCCCCTGCCCCCCTTCCCTTTTTTTTCCCCGGCCCCCCTTCCCTTTTTTTCCCCGACCCCCCTTCCCTTTTTTTCCCCGGCCCCCCTTCCCTTTTTTTCCCCGGCCCCCCTTCCCTTTTTTTCCCGACCCCCCTTCCCTTTTTTTCCCCGGCCCCCCTTCCCTTTTTTTCCCCGGCCCCCCTTCCCTTTTTTTCCCCGACCCCCCTTCCCTTTTTTTCCCCGGCCCCCCTTCCCTTTTTTTCCCCGGCCCCCCTTCCCTTTTTTTCCCCGGCCCCCCTTCCCTTTTTTTCCCCGGCCCCCCTTCCCTTTTTTTCCCTGCCCCCCTTCCCTTTTTTTCCCGACCCCCCTTCCCTTTTTTCCCCGGCCCCCCTTCCCTTTTTTCCCCGGCCCCCCTTCCCTTTTTTCCCCGGCCCCCCTTCCCTTTTTTCCCCGGCCCCCCTTCCCTTTTTTTCCCGGCCCCCCTTCCCTTTTTTTCCCGGCCCCCCTTCCCTTTTTTTCCCGACCCCCCTTCCCTTTTTTTCCCGACCCCCATTCCCTTTTTCTCCCCTAAAGTCTTCTCTTTTTTTCCCGACCCCCTTCCCCTTTTTTTCCCGACCCCCTTCCCCTTTTTTTCCCGACCCTCTTCCCCTTTTTTTCCCGACCCCCCTTCCCTTTTTTTCCCGACCCCCCTTCCCTTTTTTTCCCGACCCCCCTTCTCTTTTTTTCCCGGCCCCCCTTCCCTTTTTTTCCCGACCCCCCTTCCCTTTTTTTCCCGGCCCCCCTTCCCTTTTTTTCCCGGCCCCCCTTCCCTTTTTTTCCCGGCGCCCCTTCCCTTTTTTTCCCGGCCCCCCTTCCCTTTTTTTCCCGGCCCCCCTTCCCTTTTTTTCCCGACCCCCCTTCCCTTTTTTTCCCGACCCCTCTTCCCTTTTTTTCCCGACCCCCCTTCCCTTTTTTTCCCTACCCCCCTTCCCTTTTTTTCCCGACCCCCCTTCCCTTTTTTTTCCCCGGCCCCCCTTCCCTTTTTTTTCCCCGGCCCCCCTTCCCTTTTTTTTCCCCGGCCCCCCTTCCCTTTTTTTTCCCCGGCCCCCCTTCCCTTTTTTTCCCCGGCCCCCCTTCCCTTTTTTTCCCCGGCCCCCCTTCCCTTTTTTTCCCCGGCCCCCCTTCCCTTTTTTTTCCCGACCCCCCTTCCCTTTTTTTCCCCGGCCCCCCTTCCCTTTTTTTCCCGACCCCCCTTCCCTTTTTTTCCCCGGCCCCCCTTCCCTTTTTTTCCCCGGCCCCCCTTCCCTTTTTTTCCCCGGCCCCCCTTCCCTTTTTTTCCCCGGCCCCCCTTCCCTTTTTTTCCCCGGCCCCCCTTCCCTTTTTTTCCCGACCCCCCTTCCCTTTTTTTCCCCGGCCCCCCTTCCCTTTTTTTCCCCGGCCCCCCTTCCCTTTTTTTCCCCGGCCCCCCTTCCCTTTTTTTCCCCGGCCCCCCTTCCCTTTTTTTCCCCGGCCCCCCTTCCCTTTTTTTCCCGGCCCCCCTTCCCTTTTTTCCCGGCCCCCCTTCTCTTTTTTTCCCGACCCCCCTTCCCTTTTTTTCCCGACCCCCCTTCCCTTTTTTTCCCCGATCCCCTTCCCTTTTTTTCCCGGCCCCCCTTCTCTTTTTTTCCCGGCCCCCCTTCTCTTTTTTTCCCGGCCCCCCTTCTCTTTTTTTCCCGGCCCCCCTTCTCTTTTTTTCCCGGCCCCGCTTCCCTTTTTTTCCCGGCCCCGCTTTCCTTTTTTTCCCGGCCCCCCTTCCCTTTTTTTCCCGACCCCCCTTCCCTTTTTTTCCCGACCCCCCTTCCCTTTTTTTCCCGACCCCCCTTCCCTTTTTTTCCCGACCCCCCTTCCCTTTTTTTCCCCGGCCCCCCTTCCCTTTTTTTCCCCGGCCCCCCTTCCCTTTTTTTCCCGGCCCCCCTTCCCTTTTTTTCCCGACCCCCCTTCCCTTTTTTTCCCGGCCCCCCTTCCCTTTTTTTCCCGGCCCCCCTTCCCTTTTTTTCCCGGCCCCCCTTCCCTTTTTTTCCCGACCCCCCTTCCCTTTTTTTCCCGACCCCCATTCCCTTTTTCTCCCCTAAAGTCTTCTCTTTTTTTCCCGACCCCCTTCCCCTTTTTTTCCCCACCCCCTTCCCCTTTTTTTCCCGACCCTCTTCCCCTTTTTTTCCCCACCCCCCTTCCCTTTTTTTCCCGACCCCCCTTCACTTTTTTTCCCGACCCCCGTTCCCTTTTTTTCCCGACCTCCCTTCCCTTTTTTTCCCGACCCCCCTTCCCTTTTTTTCCCGACCCCCCTTCCCTTTTATTCCCGGCCCCCCTTCCCTTTTTTTCCCGGCCCCCCTTCCCTTTTTTTCCCGACCCCCCTTCCCTTTTTTTCCCGACCCCCCTTCCCTTTTATTCCCGGCCCCCCTTCCCTTTTTTTCCCGGCCCCCCTTCCCTTTTTTTCCCGACCCCCCTTCCCTTTTTTTCCCGACCCCCCTTCCCTTTTTTTCCCGACCCCCCTTCCCTTTTTTTCCCGACACCCCTTCCCTTTTTTTCCCCTGCCCCCCTTCCCTTTTTTTCCCCGGCCCCCCTTCCCTTTTTTTCCCCGGCCCCCCTTCCCTTTTTTTCCCCGACCCCCCTTCCCTTTTTTTCCCCGACCCCCCTTCCCTTTTTTTCCCCGGCCCCCCTTCCCTTTTTTTCCCCGGCCCCCCTTCCCTTTTTTTCCCCGACCCCCCTTCCCTTTTTTTCCCGACCCCCCTTCCTTTTTTTTCCCGACCCCCCTTCCCTTATTTTCCCGACCCCCCTTCCCTTATTTTCCCGACCCCCCTTCCCTTTTTTTCCCTATCCCCCTTCCCTTTTTTTCCCGGCCCCCCTTCCCTTTTTTTCCCGACCCCCCTGCCCTTTTTTTCCCGACACCCCTTCCCTTTTTTTCCCGACCCCCCTTCCCTTTTTTTCCCGACCCCCCTTCCCTTTTTTCCCCGGCCCCCCTTCCCTTTTTTTCCCGACCCCCCTTCCCTTTTTTTCCCGGCCCCCCTTCCCTTTTTTTCCCGGCCCCCCTTCCCTTTTTTTCCCGGCCCCCCTTCCCTTTTTTTCCCGACCCCCCTTCCCTTTTTTTCCCGACCCCCATTCCCTTTTTTTCCCGACCCCCATTCCCTTTTTCTCCCCTAAAGTCTTCTCTTTTTTTCCCGACCCCCTTCCCCTTTTTTCCCGACCCCCTTCCCCTTTTTTTCCCGACCCTCTTCCCCTTTTTTTCCCGACCCCCCTTCCCTTTTTTTCCCGACCCCCCTTCCCTTTTTTTCCCGACCCCCGTTCCCTTTTTTTCCCGACCTCCCTTCCCTTTTTTTCGCGGCCCCCCTTCTCTTTTTTTCCCTGCCCCCCTTCCCTTTTTTTCCCGACCCCCCTTCCCTTTTTTTCCCGACCCCCCTTCCCTTTTTTTCCCGGCCCCCCTTCCCTTTTTTTCCCGGCCCCCCTTCCCGTTTTTTCCCGGCCCCCCTTCCCTTTTTTTCCCGGCCCCCCTTCCCTTTTTTTCCCGACCCCCCTTCCCTTTTTTTCCCGACCCCCCTTCCCTTTTTTTCCCGACCCCCCTTCCCTTTTTTTCCCGACCCCCCTTCCCTTTTTTTCCCGACACCCCTTCCCTTTTTTTTCCCCTGCCCCCCTTCCCTTTTTTTTCCCCGGCCCCCCTTCCCTTTTTTTCCCCGACCCCCCTTCCCTTTTTTTCCCCGACCCCCCTTCCCTTTTTTTTCCCCGGCCCCCCTTCCCTTTTTTTCCCGACCCCCCTTCCCTTTTTTTCCCCGGCCCCCCTTCCCTTTTTTTCCCCGGCCCCCCTTCCCTTTTTTTCCCGACCCCCCTTCTCTTTTTTTCCCGACCTCCCTTCCCTTTTTTTCCCGGCCCCCCTTCCCTTTTTTTCCCGGCCCCCCTTCCCTTTTTTTCCCGGCCCCCCTTCCCTTTTTTTCCCGACCCCCATTTCCCTTTTTTTCCCCGGCCCCCCTTCCCTTTTTTTCCAGACCCCCCTTCCCTTTTTTTCCCGACCCCCCTTCCCTTTTTTTCCCGACCCCCCTTCCCTTTTTTCCCCGGCCCCCCTTCCCTTTTTTCCCCGGCCCCCCTTCCCTTTTTTCCCCGGCCCCCCTTCCCTTTTATTCCCCGGCCCCCCTTCCCTTTTTTTCCCGACCCCCCTTCCCTTTTTTTCCCGACCCCCCTTCCCTTTTTTTCCCGACCCCCCTTCCCTTTTTTTCCCCACCTCCCTTCCCTTTTTACCCCGCCCCCCTTCCCTTTTTTCCCCGGCCCCCCTTCCCTTTTTTTCCCGGCCCCCCTTCCCTATTTTTCCCGGCCCCCCTTCCCTTTTTTTCCCGGCCCCCCTTCCCTTTTTTTCCCGGCCCCCCTTCCCTTTTTTTCCCGGCCCCCCTTCCCTTTTTTTCCCGACCCCCCTTCCCTTTTTTTCCCGACCCCCATTCCCTTTTTCTCCCCTAAAGTCTTCTCTTTTTTTCCCGACCCCCTTCCCCTTTTTTTCCCGACCCCCTTCCCCTTTTTTTCCCGACCCTCTTCCCCTTTTTTTCCCGACCCCCCTTCCCTTTTTTTCCCGACCCCCCTTCCCTTTTTTTCCCGACCCCCGTTCCCTTTTTTTCCCGACCTCCCTTCCCTTTTTTTCGCGGCCCCCCTTCTCTTTTTTTCGCGGCCCCCCTTCCCTTTTTTTCCCGGCCCCCCTTCCCTTTTTTTCCCGGCCCCCCCTTCCCTTTTATTCCCGGCCCCCCTTCCCTTTTATTCCCGGCCCCCCTTCCCTTTTTTTCCCGACCCCCCTTCCCTTTTTTTCCCGACCCCCCTTCCCTTTTTTTCCCGACCCCCCTTCCCTTTTTTTCCAGACACCCCTTCCCTTTTTTTCCCCTGCCCCCCTTCCCTTTTTTTCCCCGGCCCCCCTTCCCTTTTTTTCCCCGGCCCCCCTTCCCTTTTTTTCCCCGACCCCCCTTCCCTTTTTTTCCCCGGCCCCCCTTCCCTTTTTTTCCCCGGCCCCCCTTCCCTTTTTTTCCCCAGCCCCCCTTCCCTTTTTTTCCCGACCCCCCTTCCCTTTTTTTCCCGACCCCCCTTCCCTTTTTTTCCCGACCCCCCTTCCCTTTTTTTCCCGGCCCCCCTTCCCTTTTTTTCCCGGCCCCCCTTCCCTTTTTTTCCCGGCCCCCCTTCCCTTTTTTTCCCGACCCCCCTTCCCTTTTTTTCCCGACCCCCCTTCCCTTTTTTTCCCGACCCCCCTTCCCTTTTTCTCCCCTAAAGTCTTCTCTTTTTTTCCCGACCCCCTTCCCCTTTTTTTCCCGACCCATCTTCCCTTTTTTTCCGCACCCCCCTTCCCTTTTTCTCCCCTAAAGTCTTCTCTTTTTTTCCCGACCCCCTTCCCCTTTTTTTCCCGACCCCCTTCCCTTTTTTTCCCGACCCCCTTCCCTTTTTTTCCCGACCCCCTTCCCTTTTTTTCCCGACCCCCTTCCCTTTTTTTCCCGACCCCCTTCCCTTTTTTTCCCGACCTCCCTTCCATTTTTTTCCCGACCCCCCTTCCCTTTTTTTCCCCACCCCCCTTCCCTTTTTTTCCCGACACCCCTTCCCTTTATTCCCCGGCCCCCCTTCCCTTTTTTTCCCCGGCCCTCCTTCCCTTTTTTTCCCCGGCCCCCCTTCCCTTTTTTTCCCCGGCCCCCCTTCCCTTTTTTTCCCCGGCCCCCCTTCCCTTTTTTTCCCCGGCCCCCCTTCCCTTTTTTTCCCCGGCCCCCCTTCCCTTTTTTTCCCGACCCCCCTTCCCTTTTTTTCCCGACCCCCCTTCCCTTTTTTTCCCGGCCCCCCTTCCCTTTTTTTCCCGGCCCCCCTTCCCTTTTTTTCCCGGCCCCCCTTCCCTTTTTTTCCCGACCCCCCTTCCCTTTTTTTCCCGACCCCCCTTCCCTTTTTTTCCCGACCCCCCTTCCCTTTTTCTCCCCTAAAGTCTTCTCTTTTTTTCCCGACCCCCTTCCCCTTTTTTTCCCGACCCATCTTCCCTTTTTTTCCGCACCCCCCTTCCCTTTTTCTCCCCTAAAGTCTTCTCTTTTTTTCCCGACCCCCTTCCCCTTTTTTTCCCGACCCCCTTCCCTTTTTTTCCCGACCCCCTTCCCTTTTTTTCCCGACCCCCTTCCCTTTTTTTCCCGACCTCCCTTCCATTTTTTTCCCGACCCCCCTTCCCTTTTTTTCCCCACCCCCCTTCCCTTTTTTTCCCGACACCCCTTCCCTTTATTCCCCGGCCCCCCTTCCCTTTTTTTCCCCGGCCCTCCTTCCCTTTTTTTCCCCGGCCCCCCTTCCCTTTTTTTCCCCGGCCCCCCTTCCCTTTTTTTCCCCGGCCCCCCTTCCCTTTTTTTCCCCGGCCCCCCTTCCCTTTTTTTCCCGGCCCCCCTTCCCTTTTTTTCCCGGCCCCCCTTCCCTTTTTTTCCCCGGCCCCCCTTCCCTTTTTTTCCCGACCCCCCTTGTCTTTTTTTCCCGGCCCCCCTTCCCTTATTTTCCCGACCCCCCTTCCCTTATTTTCCCGACCCCCCTTCCCTTTTTTTCCCGACCTCCCTTTCCTTTTTTTCCCAACCCCCCTTCCCTTTTTTTCCCAACCCCCCTTCCCTTTTTTTCCCGACCTCCCTTCCCTTTTTTTCCCGACCCCCCTTCCCTTTTTTTCCCGGACCCCTTCCCTTTTTTTCCTCGGCCCCCCTTCCCTTTTTTCCCGACCCCCCTTCCTTTTTTTTCCCGACCCCCCTTCCCTTATTTTCCCGACCCCCCTTCCCTTTTTTTCCCTATCCCCCTTCCCTTTTTTTCCCTGCCCCCCTTCCCTTTTTTTCCCGACCCCCCTTCCCTTTTTTTCCCGACCCCCCTTCCCTTTTTTTCCCGACCCCCCTTCCCTTTTTTTCCCGACCCCCCTTCCCTTTTTTTCCCGACCCCCCTTCCCTTTTTTTCCCGACCCCCCTTCCCTTTTTTCCCCGGCCCCCCTTCCCTTTTTTTCCCGACCCCCCTTCCCTTTTTTTCCCGGCCCCCCTTCCCTTTTTTTCCCGGCCCCCCTTCCCTTTTTTTCCCGACCCCCCTTCCCTTTTTTTCCCGACCCCCATTCCCTTTTTCTCCCCTAAAGTCTTCTCTTTTTTTCCCGACCCCCTTCCCCTTTTTTTCCCGACCCCCTTCCCCTTTTTTTCCCGACCCTCTTCCCCTTTTTTTCCCGACCCCCCTTCCCTTTTTTTCCCGACCCCCCTTCCCTTTTTTTCCCGACCCCCGTTCCCTTTTTTTCCCGACCCCCCTTCCTTTTTTTTCGCGGCCCCCCTTCTCTTTTTTTCCCGGCCCCCCTTCCCTTTTTTTCCCGACCCCCCTTCCCTTTTTTTCCCGACCCCACTTCCCTTTTATTCACGGCCCCCCTTCCCTTTTTTTCCCGGCCCCCCTTCCCTTTTTTTCCCGACCCCCCTTCCCTTTTTTTCCCGACCCCCCTTCCCTTTTTTTCCCGACCCCCCTTCCCTTTTTTTCCCGACCCCCCTTCCCTTTTTTTCCCGACACCCCTTCCCTTTTTTTTCCCCTGCCCCCCTTCCCTTTTTTTTCCCCTGCCCCCCTTCCCTTTATTTTCCCCGGCCCCCCTTCCCTTTTTTTCCCCGACCCCCCTTCCCTTTTTTTCTCCGGCCCCCCTTCCCTTTTTTTCCCGACCCCCCTTCCCTTTTTTTCCCCGGCCCCCCTTCCCTTTTTTTCCCCGGCCCCCCTTCCCTTTTTTTCCCGACCCCCTTCTCTTTTTTTCCCGACCCCCTTCCCCTTTTTTTCCCGACCCCCTTCCCTTTTTTTCCCGACCCCCCTTCCCTTTTTTTCCCGACCCCCTTCCCTTTTTTTCCCGACACCCCTTCCCTTTTTTTCCCGACCCCCCTTCCCTTTTTTTCCCGACCCCCCTTCCCTTTTTTTCCCGACCCCCCTTCCCTTTTTTTCCCGACACCCCTTCCCTTTTTTTCCCCGACCCCCCTTCCCTTTTTTTCCCGACCCCCCTTCCCTTTTTTTCCCCGGCCCCCCTTCCCTTTTTTTCCAGACCCCCCTTCCCTTTTTTTCCCGAACCCCCTTCCCTTTTTTTCCCGACCCCCCTTCCCTTTTTTTCCCGGCCCCCCTTCCCTTTTTTTCCCGACCCTCCTTCCCTTTTTTTCCCGACCCCCCTTCCCTTTTTTTCCCGACCCCCCTTCCCTTTTTTTCCCGACCCCCCTTCCCTTTTTTTCCCGACCCTCTTCCCCTTTTTTTCCCGACCCCCCTTCCCTTTTTTTCCCGACCCCCCTTCCCTTTTTTTCCCGACCCCCCTTCCCTTTTTTTCCCGACCCCCCTTCCCTTTTTTTCCCGACCCCCCTTCCCTTTGTTTCTCGACCCCCCTTCCCTTTTTTTCCTGACCCCCCTTCCCTTTTTTTCCTGACCCCCCTTCCCTTTTTTTCCCGACCCCCCTTCCCTTTTTTTCCCGACCCCCCTTCCCTTTTTTTCCCGGCCCCCCTTCCCTTTTTTTCGCGGCCCCCCTTCCCTTTTTTTCCCGGCCCCCCTTCCCTTTTTTTCCCGGCCCCCCTTCCCTTTTTTTCCCGGCCCCCCTTCCCTTTTTTTCCCGGCCCCCCTACCCTTTTTTTCCCGACACCCCTTCCCTTTTTCTCCCCTAAACTCTTCTCTTTTTTTCCCGACCCCCTTCCCCTTTTTTTCCCGACCCCCTTCCCCTTTTTTTCCCGACCCCCTTCCCCTTTTTTTCCCGACCCCCTTCCCCTTTTTTTCCCGACCCCCTTCCCCTTTTTTTCCCGACCCCCTTCCCCTTTTTTTCCCGACCCCCTTCCCCTTTTTTTCCCGACCCCCTTCCCCTTTTTTTCCCGACCCCCTTCCCCTTTTTTTCCCGACCCCCTTCCCCTTTTTTTCCCGACCCCCTTCCCCTTTTTTTCCCGACCCCCCTTCCCTTTTTTTCCCGACCCCCCTTCCCTTTTTTTCCCGACCTCCCTTCCCTTTTTTTCCCGGCCCCCCTTCCCTTTTTTTCCCGGCCCCCCTTCCCTTTTTTTCCCGGCCCCCCTTCCCTTTTTTCCCCGGCCCCCCTTCCCTTTTTTTCCCGGCCCCCCTTCCCTTTTTTTCCCGACCCCCCTTCCCTTTTTTTCCCCGGCCCCCCTTCCCTTTTTTTCCCGACCCCCCTTCCCTTTTTTTCCCCGGCCCCCCTTCCCTTTTTTTCCCGACCCCCCTTCCCTTTTTTTCCCGACCCCCCTTCCCTTTTTTTCCCGACCCCCCTTCCCTTTTTTTCCCGGTCCCCCTTCCCTTTTTTTCCCGGCCCCCCTTCCCTTTTTTTCCCGGCCCCCCTTCCCTTTTTTTCCCGACCCCCCTTCCCTTTTTCTCCCCTAAAGTCTTCTCTTTTTTTCCCGACCCCCTTCCCCTTTTTTTCCCGACCCCCCTTCCCTTTTTTTCCCGACCCCCCTTCCCTTTTTCTCCCCTAAAGTCTTCTCTTTTTTTCCCGACCCCCTTCCCCTTTTTTTCCCGACCCCCTTCCCTTTTTTTCCCGACCCCCTTCCCTTTTTTTCCCGACCCCCTTCCCTTTTTTTCCCGACCCCCCTTCCATTTTTTTCCCGACCCCCCTTCCCTTTTTTTCCCCACCCCCCTTCCCTTTTTTTCCCGACACCCCTTCACTTTATTCCCCGGCCCCCCTTCCCTTTTTTTCCCCGGCCCTCCTTCCCTTTTTTTCCCCGGCCCCCCTTCCCTTTTTTTCCCCGGCCCCCCTTCCCTTTTTTTCCCCGGCCCCCCTTCCCTTTTTTTCCCGGCCCCCCTTCCCTTTTTTTCCCAGCCCCTCTTCCCTTTTTTTCCCGGCCCCCCTTCCCTTTTTTTCCCGACCCCCCTTTTCTTTTTTTCCCGGCCCCCCTTCCCTTTTTTTCCCGACCCCCCTTCCCTTATTTTCCCGACCCCCCTTCCCTTATTTTCCCGACCCCCCTTTCCTTTTTTTCCCAACCCCCCTTCCCTTTTTTTCCCAACCCCCCTTCCCTTTTTTTCCCGACCCCCCTTCCCTTTTTTTCCCGACCCCCCTTCCCTTTTTTTCCTCGGCCCCCCTTCCCTTTTTTTCCCGACCCCCCTTCCTTTTTTTTCCCGACCCCCCTTCCCTTATTTTCCCGATCCCCCTTCCCTTTTTTTCCCTATCCCCGTTCCCTTTTTTTCCCTGCCCCCCTTCCCTTTTTTTCCCGACCCCCCTTCCCTTTTTTTCCCGACCCCCCTTCCCTTTTTTTCCTCGGCCCCCCTTCCCTTTTTTTCCCGACCCCCCTTCCTTTTTTTTCCCGACCCCCCTTCCCTTTTTTTCCCGACCCGCCTTCCCTTTTTTTCCCGACCCCCCTTCCCTTTTTTCCCCGGCCCCCCTTCCCTTTTTTTCCCGGCCCCCCTTCCCTTTTTTTCCCGGCCCCCCTTCCCTTTTTTTCCCGACCCCCCTTCCCTTTTTTTCCCGACCCCCCTTCCCTTTTTTTCCCGACCCCCATTCCCTTTTTCTCCCCTAAAGTCTTCTCTTTTTTTCCCGACCCCCTTCCCCTTTTTTTCCCGACCCCCTTCCCCTTTTTTTCCCGACCCTCTTCCCCTTTTTTTCCCGACCCCCCTTCCCTTTTTTTCCCGACCCCCCTTCCCTTTTTTTCCCGACCCCCGTTCCCTTTATTTCCCGACCCCCCTTCCCTTTTTTTCGCGGCCCCCCTTCTCTTTTTTCCCGGCCCCCCTTCCCTTTTTTTCCCGACCCCCCTTCCCTTTTTTTCCCGACCCCCCTTCCCTTTTTTTCCCGACCCCCCTTCCCTTTTTTTCCCGGCCCCCCTTCCCTTTTTTTCCCGGCCCCCCTTCCCTTTTTTTCCCGACCCCCCTTCCCTTTTTTTCCCGACCCCCCTTCCCTTTTTTTCCCGACCCCCCTTCCCTTTTTTTCCCGACCCCCCTTCCCTTTTTTTCCCGACACCCCTTCCCTTTTTTTCCCGACACCCCTTCCCTTTTTTTTCCCCTGCCCCCCTTCCCTTTTTTTTCCCCGGCCCCCCTTCCCTTTTTTTCCCCGACCCCCCTTCCCTTTTTTTCCCCGACCCCCCTTCCCTTTTTTTCTCCGGCCCCCCTTCCCTTTTTTTCCCGACCCCCCTTCCCTTTTTTTCCCGACCCCCCTTCCCTTTTTTTCCCCGGACCCCCATCCCTTTTTTTCCCCGGCCCCCCTTCCCTTTTTTTCCCCGGCCCCCCTTCCCTTTTTTTCCCGACCCCCCTTCTCTTTTTTTCCCGACCTCCCTTCCCTTTTTTTCCCGGCCCCCCTTGTCTTTTTTTCCCGGCCCCCCTTGTCTTTTTTTCCCGACCCCCCTTCCCTTTTTTTCCCGACCCCCCTTCCCTTTTTTTCCCGACCCCCCTTCCCTTTTTTTCCCGACCCCCCTTCCCTTTTTTTCCCGACCCCCCTTCCCTTTTTTTCCCGACCCCCCTTCCCTTTTTTTCCCGACCCCCCTTCCCTTTTTTTCCCGACCCCCCTTCCCTTTTTTTCCCGACCCCCCTTCCCTTTTATTCCCCGGCCCCCCTTCCCTTTTATTCCCCGGCCCCCCTTCCCTTTTTTTCCCGAACCCCCTTCCCTTTTTTTCCCGACCCCCCTTCCCTTTTTTTCCCGACCCCCCTTCCCTTTTTTTCCCGACCCCCCTTCCCTTTTTTTCCCGACCCTCCTTCCCTTTTTTTCCCGACCCCCCTTCCCTTTTTTTCCCGACCCCCCTTCCCTTTTTTTCCCGACCCCCCTTCCCTTTTTTTCCCGACCCCCCTTCCCTTTTTTTCCCGACCCCCCTTCCCTTTTTTTCCCGGCCCCCCTTCCCTTTTTTTCCCGGCCCCCCTTCCCTTTTTTTCCCGGTCCCCCTTCCCTTTTTTTCCCGGCCCCCCTTCCCTTTTTTTCCCGGCCCCCCTTCCCTTTTTTTCACGGCCCCCCTTCCCTTTTTTTCCCGGCCCCCCTTCCCTTTTTTTCCCGGCCCCCCTTCCCTTTTTTTCCCGGCCCCCCTACCCTTTTTTTCCCGACACCCCTTCCCTTTTTCTCCCCTAAACTCTTCTCTTTTTTTCCCGACCCCCTTCCCCTTTTTTTCCCGACCCCCTTCCCTTTTTTTCCCGAACCCCTTCCCCTTTTTTTCCCGACCCCCTTCCCCTTTTTTTCCCGACCTCCCTTCCCCTTTTTTTCCCGACCCCCTTCCCCTTTTTTTCCCGACCCCCTTCCCCTTTTTTTCCCGACCCCCTTCCCCTTTTTTTCCCTACCCCCTTCCCCTTTTTTTCCCGACCCCCTTCCCCTTTTTTTCCCGACCCTCTTCCCCTTTTTTTCCCGACCCCCCTTCCCTTTTTTTCCCGACCCCCCTTCCCTTTTTTTCCCGACACCCCTTCCCTTTTTTTCCCGACCCCCCTTCCCTTTTTTTCCCGGCCCCCCTTCCCTTTTTTTCCCGACACCCCTTCCCTTTTTTTCCCGACCACCCTTCCCTTTTTTTCCCGGCCCCCCTTCCCTTTTTTTCCCGACCCCCCTTCCCTTTTTTTCCCCGGCCCCCCTTCCCTTTTTTTCCCGGCCCCCCTTCCCTTTTTTTCCCGACCCCCCTTCCCTTTTTTTCCCGACCCCCCTTCCCTTTTTTTCCCGGCCCCCCTTCCCTTTTTTTCCCGGCCCCCCTTCCCTTTTTTTCCCGGCCCCCCTTCCCTTTTTTTCCCGACCCCCCTTCCCTTTTTTTCCCGACCCCCCTTCCCTTTTTCTCCCCTAAAGTCTTCTCTTTTTTTCCCGACCCCCTTCCCCTTTTTTTCCCGACCCCCCTTCCCTTTTTTTCCCGACCCCCCTTCCCTTTTTCTCCCCTAAAGTCTTCTCTTTTTTTCCCGACCCCCTTCCCCTTTTTTTCCCGACCCCCTTCCCTTTTTTTCCCGACCCCCCTTCCCTTTTTTTCCCGACCCCCTTCCCTTTTTTTCCCGACCCCCCTTCCATTTTTTTCCCGACCCCCCTTCCCTTTTTTTCCCGACCCCCCTTCCCTTTTTTTCCCGGCCCCCCTTGTCTTTTTTTCCCGGCCCCCCTTCCCTTTTTTTCCCGACCCCCCTTCCCTTTTTTTCCCGACCCCCCTTCCCTTTTTTTCCCGACCCCCCTTCCCTTTTTTTCCCGACCCCCCTTCCCTTTTTTTCCCGACCCCCCTTCCCTTTTTTTCCCGACCCCCCTTCCCTTTTATTCCCCGGCTCCCCTTCCCTTTTTTTCCAGACCCCCCTTCCCTTTTTTTCCCGAACCCCCTTCCCTTTTTATCCCGACCCCCCTTCCCTTTTTTTCCCGACCCCCCTTCCCTTTTTTTCCCGACCCTCCTTCCCTTTTTTTCCCGACCCCCCTTCCCTTTTTTTCCCGACCCCCCTTCCCTTTTTTTCCCGACCCCCCTTCCCTTTTTTTCCCGACCCCCCTTCCCTTTTTTTCCCGACCCCCCTTCCCTTTTTTTCCCGGCCCCCCTTCCCTTTTTTTCCCGGTCCCCCTTCCCTTTTTTTCCCGGCCCCCCTTCCCTTTTTTTCCCGGCCCCCCTTCCCTTTTTTTCCCGGCCCCCCTTCCCTTTTTTTCCCGGCCCCCCTTCCCTTTTTTTCCCGGCCCCCCTTCCCTTTTTTTCCCGGCCCCCCTTCCCTTTTTTTCCCGGCCCCCCTACCCTTTTTTTCCCGACACCCCTTCCCTTTTTCTCCCCTAAACTCTTCTCTTTTTTTCCCGACCCCCTTCCCCTTTTTTTCCCGACCCCCTTCCCCTTTTTTTCCCGAACCCCTTCCCCTTTTTTTCCCGACCCCCTTCCCCTTTTTTTCCCGACCTCCCTTCCCCTTTTTTTCCCGACCTCCCTTCCCCTTTTTTTCCCGACCCCCTTCCCCTTTTTTTCCCGACCCCCTTCCCCTTTTTTTCCCGACCCCCTTCCCCTTTTTTTCCCGACCCCCTTCCCCTTTTTTTCCCGACCCCCTTCCCCTTTTTTTCCCGACCCCCTTCCCCTTTTTTTCCCGACCCCCTTCCCCTTTTTTTCCCGACCCTCTTCCCCTTTTTTTCCCGACCCCCCTTCCCTTTTTTTCCCGACCCCCCTTCCCTTTTTTTCCCGACACCCCTTCCCTTTTTTTCCCGACCTCCCTTCCCTTTTTTTCCCGGCCCCCCTTCCCTTTTTTTCCCAGCCCCCCTTCCCTTTTTTTCCCGGCCCCCCTTCCCTTTTTTTCCCGGCCCCCCTTCCCTTTTTTTCCCGACCCCCCTTCCCTTTTTTTCCCCGGCCCCCCTTCCCTTTTTTTCCCGGCCCCCCTTCCCTTTTTTTCCCGGCCCCCCTTCCCTTTTTTTCCCGGCCCCCCTTCCCTTTTTTTCCCCGACCCCCCTTCCCTTTTTTTCCCCGACCCCCCTTCCCTTTTTTTCCCGACCCCCCTTCCCTTTTTTTCCCGGCCCCCCTTCCCTTTTTTTCCCGGCCCCCCTTCCCTTTTTTTCCCGACCCCCCTTCCCTTTTTTTCCCGACCCCCCTTCCCTTTTTCTCCCCTAAAGTCTTCTCTTTTTTTCCCGACCCCCTTCCCCTTTTTTTCCCGACCCCCCTTCCCTTTTTTTCCCGACCCCCCTTCCCTTTTTCTCCCCTAAAGTCTTCTCTTTTTTTCCCGACCCCCTTCCCCTTTTTTTCCCGACCCCCTTCCCTTTTTTTCCCGACCCCCCTTCCCTTTTTTTCCCGACCCCCTTCCCTTTTTTTCCCGACCCCCCTTCCATTTTTTTCCCGACCCCCCTTCCCTTTTTTTCCCGGCCCCCCTTCCCTTTTTTTCCCGACACCCCTTCCCTTTTTTTCCCCGGCCCCCCTTCCCTTTTTTTCCCCGGCCCTCCTTCCCTTTTTTTCCCCGGCCCCCCTTCCCTTTTTTTCCCCGGCCCCCCTTCCCTTTTTTTCCCCGGCCCCCCTTCCCTTTTTTTCCCCGGCCCCCCTTCCCTTTTTTTCCCGGCCCCCCTTCCCTTTTTTTCCCGGCCCCCCTTCCCTTTTTTTCCCGGCCCCCCTTCCCTTTTTTTCCCGACCCCCCTTCCCTTTTTTTCCCAGCCCCCCTTCCTTTTTTTTCCCGACCCCCCTTCCCTTATTTTCCCGACCCCCCTTCCCTTTTTTTCCCGACCCCCCTTTCCTTTTTTTCCCGACCCCCCTTCCCTTTTTTTTTCGACCCCCCTTCCCTTTTTTTCCCGGACCCCTTCCCTTTTTTTCCCGGCCCCCCTTCCCTTTTTTTCCCGGCCCCCCTTCCCTTTTTTTCCCGACCCCCCTTCCCTTTTTTTCCCGACCCCCCTTCCCTTTTTCTTCCCTAAAGTCTTCTCTTTAATTCCCGACCCCATTCCCCTTTTTTTCCCGACCCCCTTCCCCTTTTTTTCCCGACCCTCTTCCCCTTTTTTTCCTGACCCCCCTTCCCTTTTTTTCCCGACCCCCCTTCCCTTTTTTTCCCGACCTCCCTTCCATTTTTTTCCCGGCCCCCCTTCCCTTTTTTTCCCCTAAACTCTTCTCTTTTTTCCCCTATACCCTTCCCTTTGTTTCCCGACCCCCCTTCCCTTTTTTTCCCGGGCCCCTTCCTTTTTTTTCCTGACCCCCCTTCCCTTTTTTTCCCGACCCCCCTTCCCTTTTTTCCCCGACCCCCCTTCCCTTTTTTTCCCGACCCCCCTACCCTTTTTTCCCGACCCCCCTTCCCTTTTTTTCCCGACCCCCCTTCCCTTTTTTTCCCGACCCCCCTTCACTTTTTTCCCCGGCCCCCCTTCCCTTTTTTTCCCCGGCCCCCTTCCCTTTTTTTTCCCGACACCCCTTCCCTTTTTTTCCCGACACCCCTTCCCTTTTTTTCCCCGGCCCCCCTTCCCATTTTTTCCCCTAAACTCTTCTCTTTTTTCCCCGAACCACTTCCCCTTTTTTTCCCGACCCCCCTTCCCTTTTTTTCCCGACCCCCCTTCCCTTTTTTTCCCGACCCCCCTTCCCTTTTTTTCCCGACCCCCCTTCCCTTTTTTTCCCCGGCCCCCCTTCTCTTTTTTTCCCCGGCCCCCCTTCCCTTTTTTTCCCCGGCCCCCCTTCCCATTTTTTCCCCTAAACTCTTCTCTTTTTTCCCCGAAACACTTCCCCTTTTTTTCCAGACCCCCCTTCCCTTTTTTTCCAGACCCCCCTTCCCTTTTTTCCCGGCCCCCCTTCCCTTTTTTCCCGGCCCCCCTTCCCTTTTTTTCCCGACCCCCCTTCCCTTTTTTTCCCGACCCCCCTTCCCTTTTTTTCCCGACCCCCCTTCCCTTTTTTTCCCGACCCCCCTTCCCTTTTTTTCCCGACCCCCCTTCCCTTTTTTTCCCGACCCCCCTTCCCTTTTTTTCCCGACCTCCCTTCCCTTTTTTTCCCGGCCCCCCTTCCCTTTTTTTCCCGGCCCCGCTTCTCTTTTTTTCCCGACCCCCCTTCCCTTTTTTTCCCGACCCCCCTTCCCTTTTTTTCCCGACCCCCCTTCCCTTTTTTTCCCGACCCCCCTTCCCTTTTATTCCCGGCCCCCCTTCTCTTTTTTTCCCGGTCCCCCTTCCCTTTTTTTCCCGACCCCCCTTCCCTTTTTTTCCCCACCCCCCTTCCCTTTTTTTCCCGACCCCCCTTCCCTTTTTCTCCCCTAAAGTCTTCTCTTTTTTTCCCGACCCCCTTCCCCTTTTTTTCCCGACCCCCCTTCCCTTTTTTTCCCGACCCCCCTTCCCTTTTTTTCCCGACCCCCCTTCCCTTTTTTTCCCGACCCCCCTTCCCTTTTTTTTCCCGGCCCCCCTTCTCTTTTTTTCCCCGGCCCCCCTTCCCTTTTTTTCCCCGGCCCCCCTTCCCATTTTTTCCCCTAAACTCTTCTCTTTTTTCCCCGAAACACTTCCCCTTTTTTTCCAGACCCCCCTTCCCTTTTTTTCCAGACCCCCCTTCCCTTTTTTCCCGGCCCCCCTTCCCTTTTTTTCCCGACCCCCCTTCCATTTTTTTCCCGACCCCCCTTCCCTTTTTTTCCCGGACCCCTTCCCTTTTTTTCCCGGCCCCCCTTCCCTTTTTTTCCCGGCCCCCCTTCCCTTTTTTTCCCGACCCCCCTTCCCTTTTTTTCCCGACCCCCCTTCCCTTTTTCTTCCCTAAAGTCTTCTCTTTTATTCCCGACCCCATTCCCCTTTTTTTCCCGACCCCCTTCCCCTTTTTTTCCCGACCCTCTTCCCCTTTTTTTCCCGACCCCCCTTCCCTTTTTTTCCCGACCCCCCTTCCCTTTTTTTCCCGACCTCCCTTCCATTTTTTTCCCGGCCCCCCTTCTCTTTTTTTCCCGGCCCCCCTTCCCTTTTTTTCCCCTAAACTCTTCTCTTTTTTCCCCTATACCCTTCCCTTTGTTTCCCGATCCCCCTTCCCTTTTTTTCCCGGGCCCCTTCCCTTTTTTTCCTGACCCCCCTTCCCTTTTTTTCCCGACCCCCCTTCCCTTTTTTTCCCGACCCCCCTTCCCTTTTTTTCCCGACCCCCCTACCCTTTTTTCCCGACCCCCCTTCCCTTTTTTTCCCGACCCCCCTTCCCTTTTTTTCCCGGCCCCCCTTCACTTTTTTCCCCGGCCCCCCTTCCCTTTTTTTCCCCGGCCCCCTTCCCTTTTTTTTCCCGACCCCCCTTCCCTTTTTTTCCCGACCCCCCTTCCCTTTTTTTCCCCGACCCCCCTTCCCTTTTTTTCCCGGCCCCCCTTCCCTTTTTTTCCCGGCCCCCCTTCCCTTTTTTTCCCGGCCCCCCTTCCCTTTTTTTCCCGACCCCCCTTCCCTTTTTTTCCCGACCCCCCTTCCCTTTTTTTCCCGGCCCCCCTTCCCTTTTTTTCCCCGGCCCCCCTTCCCTTTTTTTCCCCGCCCCCCTTCCCTTTTTTTCCCCGACCCCCCTTCCCTTTTTTTCCCGACCCCCCTTCCCTTTTTTTCCCGACCCCCCTTCCCTTTTTTTCCCGGCCCCCCTTCCCTTTTTTTCCCGGCCCCCCTTCCCTTTTTTTCCCGGCCCCCCTTCCCTTTTTTTCCCGGCCCCCCTTCCCTTTTTTTCCCGGACCCCTTCCCTTTTTTTCCCAGCCCCCCTTCCCTTTTTTTCCCGGCCCCCCTTCCCTTTTTTTCCCGGCCCCCCTTCCCTTTTTTTCCCGACCCCCCTTCCCTTTTTTTCCCCGCCCCCCTTCTCTTTTTTCCCCGGCCCCCCTTCCCTTTTTTTCCCCGCCCCCCTTCCCTTTTTTTCCCCGGCCCCCCTTCCCTTTTTTCCCCGGCCCCCCTTCCCTTTTTTTCCCCGGCCCCCCTTCCCTTTTTTCCCCGACCCCCCTTCCCTTTTTTCCCCGACCCCCCTTCCCTTTTTTTCTCGACCTCCCTTCCCTTTTTTTCCCGGCCCCCCTTCCCTTTTTTTCCCGGCCCCCCTTCCCTTTTTTTCCCGGCCCCCCTTCCCTTTTTTTCCCGGCCCCCCTTCCCTTTTTTTCCCGGCCCCCCTTCCCTTTTTTTCCCGACCCCCCTTCCCTTTATTTCCCCGGCCCCCCTTCCCTTTTTTTCCCGACCCCCCTTCCCTTTTTTTCCCGACCCCCCTTCCCTTTTTTTCCCGACCCCCCTTCCCTTTTTTTCCCGACCCCCCTTCCCTTTTTTTCCCGGCCCCCCTTCCCTTTTTTTCCCGGCCCCCCTTCCCTTTTTTTCCCGACCCCCCTTCCCTTTTTTTCCCGACCCCCCTTCCCTTTTTCTCCCCTAAATTCTTCTCTTTTTTTCCCGACCCCCCTTCCCTTTTTCTTCCCTAAAGTCTTCTCTTTTTTTCCCGACCCCCTTCCCCTTTTTTTCCCGACCCCCTTCCCCTTTTTTTCCCGACCCTCTTCCCCTTTTTTTCCCGACCCCCCTTCCCTTTTTTTCCCGACCCCCCTTCCCTTTTTTTCCCGACCTCCCTTCCATTTTTTTCCCGGCCCCCCTTCTCTTTTTTTCCCGGCCCCCCTTCCCTTTTTTTCCCCTAAACTCTTCTCTTTTTTCCCCGATACCCTTCCCTTTGTTTCCCGACCCCCCTTCCCTTTTTTTCCCGGGCCCCTTCCCTTTTTTTCCTGACCCCCCTTCCCTTTTTTTCCCGACCCCCCTTCCCTTTTTTTCCCGACCCCCCTTCCCTTTTTTTTCCGACCCCCCTTCCCTTTTTTCCCGACCCCCCTTCCCTTTTTTTTCCCGACACCCCTTCCCTTTTTTTCCCGACCCCCCTTCCCTTTTTTTCCCCGGCCCCCCTTCCCATTTTTTCCCCTAAACTCTTCTCTTTTTTCCCCGAACCACTTCCCCTTTTTTTCCCGACCCCCCTTCCCTTTTTTTCCCGACCCCCCTTCCCTTTTTTTCCCGACCCCCCTTCCCTTTTTTTCCCGACCCCCCTTCCCTTTTTTTCCCGACCCCCCTTCCCTTTTTTTCCAGACCCCCCTTCCCTTTTTTTCCCAGCCCCCCTTCCTTTTTTTTCCCGACCCCCCTTCCCTTATTTTCCCGACCCCCCTTTCCTTTTTTTCCCGACCCCCCTTTCCTTTTTTTCCCGACCCCCCTTCCCTTTTTTTTTCGACCCCCCTTCCCTTTTTTTCCCGGACCCCTTCCCTTTTTTTCCCGGCCCCCCTTCCCTTTTTTTCCCGGCCCCCCTTCCCTTTTTTTCCCGACCCCCCTTCCCTTTTTTTCCCGACCCCCCTTCCCTTTTTCTTCCCTAAAGTCTTCTCTTTTATTCCCGACCCCATTCCCCTTTTTTTCCCGACCCCCTTCCCCTTTTTTTCCCGACCCTCTTCCCCTTTTTTTCCCGACCCCCCTTCCCTTTTTTTCCCGGCCCCCCTTCTCTTTTTTTCCCGGCCCCCCTTCCCTTTTTTTCCCCTAAACTCTTCTCTTTTTTCCCCTATACCCTTCCCTTTGTTTCCCGACCCCCCTTCCCTTTTTTCCCGGGCCCCTTCCCTTTTTTTCCTGACCCCCCTTCCCTTTTTTTCCCGACCCCCCTTCCCTTTTTTTCCCGACCCCCCTTCCCTTTTTTTCCCGACCCCCCTACCCTTTTTTCCCGACCCCCCTTCCCTTTTTTTCCCGACCCCCCTTCACTTTTTTCCCCGGCCCCCCTTCCCTTTTTTTCCCCGGCCCCCTTCCCTTTTTTTTCCCGACACCCCTTCCCTTTTTTTCCCGACCCCCCTTCCCTTTTTTTCCCCGGCCCCCCTTCCCATTTTTTCCCCTAAACTCTTCTCTTTTTTCCCCGAACCACTTCCCCTTTTTTTCCAGACCCCCCTTCCCTTTTTTCCCGGCCCCCCTTCCCTTTTTTTCCCGATCCCCCTTCCCTTTTTTTCCCGACCCCCCTTCCCTTTTTTTCCCGACCCCCCTTCCCTTTTTTTCCCGACCCCCCTTCCCTTTTTTTCCCGACCCCCCTTCCCTTTTTTTCCCGACCCCCCTTCCCTTTTTTTCCCGACCCCCCTTCCCTTTTTTTCCCGGCCCCCCTTCCCTTTTTTTCCCGGCCCCGCTTCTCTTTTTTTCCCGAACCCCCTTCCCTTTTTTTCCCGGCCCCCCTTCCCTTTTTTTCCCGACCCCCCTTCCCTTTTTTTCCCCACCTTCCTTCCCTTTTTTTCCCCGCCCCCCTTCCCTTTTTTTCCCGGCCCCCCTTCCCTTTTTTTCCCAGCCCCCCTTCCCTTTTTTTCCCGGCCCCCCTACTCTTTTTTTCCCGGCCCCCCTTCCCTTTTTTTCCCGACCCCCCTTCCCTTTTTTTCCCCACCTTCCTTCCCTTTTTTTCCCGGCCCCCCTTCCCTTTTTTTCCCGGCCCCCCTTCCCTTTTTTTCCCAGCCCCCCTTCCCTTTTTTTCCCGGCCCCCCTTCCCTTTTTTTCCCGGCCCCCCTTCCCTTTTTTTCCCGACCTCCCTTCCCTTTTTTTCCCGACCCCCTTCCCCTTTTTTTCCCGACCCCCTTCCCCTTTTTTTCCCGACCCCCTTCCCCTTTTTTTCCCGACCCCCTTCCCCTTTTTTTCCTGACCCCCTTCCCCTTTTTTTCCAGACCCTCTTCCCCTTTTTTTCCCGACCCCCCTTCCCTTTTTTTCCCGACCCCCCTTCCCTTTTTTTCCCGACCTCCCTTCCCTTTTTTTCCCGGCCCCCCTTCCCTTTTTTTCCCGGCCCCCCTTCCCTTTTTTTCCCGACCCCCCTTCCCTTTTTTTCCCGGCCCCCCTTCCCTTTTTTTCCCGGCCCCCCTTCCCTTTTTTTCCCGACCCCCCTTCCCTTTTTTTCCCCGACCCCCCTTCCCTTTTTTTCCCGACCCCCCTTCCCTTTTTTTCCCGACCCCCCTTCCCTTTTTTTCCCGACCCCCCTTCCCTTTTTTTCCCGGCCCCCCTTCCCTTTTTTTCCCGGCCCCCCTTCCCTTTTTTTCCCGGCCCCCCTTCCCTTTTTTTCCCGACCCCCCTTCCCTTTTTCTCCCCTAAAGTCTTCTCTTTTTTTCCCGACCCCCTTCCCCTTTTTTTCCCGACCCACTTCCCTTTTTTTCCCGACCCCCTTTCCTTTTTTTCCCGACCCCCTTCCCTTTTTTTCCCGACCCCCCTTCCCTTTTTTTCCCGACCCCCCTTCCCTTTTTTTCCCGACACTCCTTCCCTTTTTTTCCCCGGCCCCCCTTCCCTTTTTTTCCCCGGCCCTCCTTCCCTTTTTTTCCCCGGCCCTCCTTCCCTTTTTTTCCCCGGCCCCCCTTCCCTTTTTTTCCCCGGCCCCCCTTCCCTTTTTTTCCCGGCCCCCCTTCCCTTTTTTTCCTGGCCCCCCTTCCCTTTTTTTCCCGGCCCCCCTTCCCTTTTTTTCCCGGCCCCCCTTCCATTTTTTTCCCGACCCCCCTTCCCTTTTTTTCCCGATCCCCCTTCCCTTTTTTTCCCGACCCCCCTTCCCTTTTTTTCCCAGCCCCCCTTCCTTTTTTTTCCCGACCCCCCTTCCCTTTTTTTCCCGACCCCCCTTCCCTTTTTTTCCCGACCCCCCTTCCCTTTTTTTCCCGACCCCCCTTCCCTTTTTTTCCCGGCCCCCCTTCCCTTTTTTTCCCGGCCCCCCTTCCCTTTTTTTCCCGGCCCCCCTTCCCTTTTTTTCCCGGCCCCCCTTCCCTTTTTTTCCCGACCCCCCTTCCCTTTTTTTCCCGACCCCCCTTCCCTTTTTTTCCCGACCCCCCTTCACTTTTTTCCCGACCCCCCTTCCCTTTTTCTCCCCTAAAGTCTTCTCTTTTTTTCCCGACCCCCTTCCCTTTTTTTCCCGACCTCCCTTCCATTTTTTTCCCGACCCCCCTTCTCTTTTTTTCCCGGCCCCCCTTCCCTTTTTTTCCCCTAAACTCTTCTCTTTTTTCCCCGATACCCTTCCCTTTGTTTCTCGACCCCCCTTCCCATTTTTTCCCGACCCCCCTTCCCATTTTTTCCCGACCCCCCTTCCCTTTTTTTCCCGACCCTCCTTCCCTTTTTTTCCCGACCCCCCTTCCCTTTTTTTCCCGACCCCCCTTCCCTTTTTTTCCCGACCCCCCTTCCCTTTTTTCACGACCCCCCTTCCCTTTTTTTCCCGACCCCCCTTCCCTTTTTTTCCCGACCCCCCTTCCCTTTTTTTCCCGACCCCCCTTCACTTTTTTCCCCGGCCCCCCTTCCCTTTTTTTCCCCGGCCCCCCTTCCCTTTTTTTTCCCGACACCCCTTCCCTTTTTTTCCCGACACCCCTTCCCTTTTTCTCCCCTAAATTCTTCTCTTTTTTTCCCGACCCCCTTCCCCTTTTTTTCCCGACCCCCTTCCCTTTTTTTCCCGACCCCCTTTCCTTTTTTTCCCGACCCCCTTCCCTTTTTTTCCCGACCCCCCTTCCCTTTTTTTCCCGACCCCCCTTCCCTTTTTTTCCCGACCCCCCTTCCCTTTTTTTCCCGACCCTCCTTCCCTTTTTTTCCCCGGCCCCCCTTCCCTTTTTTTCCCCGGCCCTCCTTCCCTTTTTTTCCCCGGCTCTCCTTCCCTTTTTTTCCCCGGCCCCCCTTCCCTTTTTTTCCCCGGCCCCCCTTCCCTTTTTTTCCCCGGCCCCCCTTCCCTTTTTTTCCCGACCCCCCTTCCCTTTTTTTCCCGACCCCCCTTCCCTTTTTTTCCCGACCCCCCTTCCCTTTTTTTCCCGGCCCCCCTTCCTTTTTTTTCCCGACCCCCCTTCCCTTATTTTCCCGACCCCCCTTCCCTTTTTTTCCCGACCCCCCTTCCCTTTTTTTCCCGGCCCCCCTTCCCTTTTTTTCCCGGCCCCCCTTCCCTTTTTTTCCCGGCCCCCCTTCCCTTTTTTTCCCGACCCCCCTTCCCTTTTTCTTCCCTAAAGTCTTCTCTTTTTTTCCCGACCCCCTTCCCCTTTTTTTCCCGACCCCCTTCCCCTTTTTTTCCCGACCCTCTTCCCCTTTTTTTCCCGACCCCCCTTCCCTTTTTTTCCCGACCCCCCTTCCCTTTTTTTCCCGACCTCCCTTCCATTTTTTTCCCTGCCCCCCTTCTCTTTTTTTCCCGGCCCCCCTTCCCTTTTTTTCCCCTAAACTCTTCTCTTTTTTCCCCGATACCCTTCCCTTTGTTTCCCGACCCCCCTTCCCTTTTTTTCCCGGGCCCCTTCCCTTTTTTTCCTGACCCCCCTTCCCTTTTTTTCCCGACCCCCCTTCCCTTTTTTTCCCGACCCCCCTTCCCTTTTTTTCCCGACCCCCCTTCCCTTTTTTTCCCGACCCCCCTTCCCTTTTTTTCCCGACCCCCCTTCCCTTTTTTTCCCGACCCCCCTTCCCTTTTTTTCCCGACCCCCCTTCCCTTTTTTTCCCGACCCCCCTTCCCTTTTTTTCCAGACCCCCCTTCCCTTTTTTCCCGGCCCCCCTTCCCTTTTTTTCCCGATCCCCCTTCCCTTTTTTTCCCGATCCCCCTTCCCTTTTTTTCCCGACCCCCCTTCCCTTTTTTTCCCGACCCCCCTTCCCTTTTTTTCCCGACCCCCCTTCCCTTTTTTTCCCGACCCCCCTTCCCTTTTTTTCCCGGCCCCCCTTCCCTTTTTTTCCCGGCCCCGCTTCTCTTTTTTTCCCGAACCCCCTTCCCTTTTTTTCCCGACCCCCCTTCCCTTTTTTTCCCGACCCCCCTTCCCTTTTATTCCCGGCCCCCCTTCTCTTTTTTTCCCGGCCCCCCTTCCCTTTTTTTCCCGACCCCCCTTCCCTTTTTTTCCCCACCTTCCTTCCCTTTTTTTCCCGGCCCCCCTTCCCTTTTTTTCCCGGCCCCCCTTCCCTTTTTTTCCCAGCCCCCCTTCCCTTTTTTTCCCGGCCCCCCTTCCCTTTTTTTCCCGGCCCCCCTTCCCTTTTTTTCCCGACCTCCCTTCCCTTTTTTTCCCGACCCCCTTCCCCTTTTTTTCCCGACCCCCTTCCCCTTTTTTTCCCGACCCCCTTCCCCTTTTTTTCCCGACCCCCTTCCCCTTTTTTTCCTGACCCCCTTCCCCTTTTTTTCCAGACCCTCTTCCCCTTTTTTTCCCGACCCCCCTTCCCTTTTTTTCCCGACCCCCCTTCCCTTTTTTTCCCGACCTCCCTTCCCTTTTTTTCCCGGCCCCCCTTCCCTTTTTTTCCCGGCCCCCCTTCCCTTTTTTTCCCGGCCCCCCTTCCCTTTTTTTCCCGGCCCCCCTTCCCTTTTTTTCCCGGCCCCCCTTCCCTTTTTTTCCCGACCCCCCTTCCCTTTTTTTCCCCGACCCCCCTTCCCTTTTTTTCCCGACCCCCCTTCCCTTTTTTTCCCGACCCCCCTTCCCTTTTTTTCCCGGCCCCCCTTCCCTTTTTTTCCCGGCCCCCCTTCCCTTTTTTTCCCGACCCCCCTTCCCTTTTTCTCCCCTAAAGTCTTCTCTTTTTTTCCCGACCCCCTTCCCCTTTTTTTCCCGACCCCCTTCCCTTTTTTTCCCGACCCCCTTTCCTTTTTTTCCCGACCCCCTTCCCTTTTTTTCCCGACCCCCCTTCCCTTTTTTTCCCGACCCCCCTTCCCTTTTTTTCCCGACACTCCTTCCCTTTTTTTCCCCGGCCCCCCTTCCCTTTTTTTCCCCGGCCCTCCTTCCCTTTTTTTCCCCGGCCCTCCTTCCCTTTTTTTCCCCGGCCCCCCTTCCCTTTTTTTCCCCGGCCCCCCTTCCCTTTTTTTCCCGGCCCCCCTTCCCTTTTTTTCCTGGCCCCCCTTCCCTTTTTTTCCCGGCCCCCCTTCCCTTTTTTTCCCGGCCCCCCTTCCCTTTTTTTCCCGACCCCCCTTCCCTTTTTTTCCCGATCCCCCTTCCCTTTTTTTCCCGACCCCCCTTCCCTTTTTTTCCCAGCCCCCCTTCCTTTTTTTTCCCGACCCCCCTTCCCTTTTTTTCCCGACCCCCCTTCCCTTTTTTTCCCGACCCCCCTTCCCTTTTTTTCCCGACCCCCCTTCCCTTTTTTTCCCGGCCCCCCTTCCCTTTATTTCCCGGCCCCCCTTCCCTTTTTTTCCCGGCCCCCCTTCCCTTTTTTTCCCGGCCCCCCTTCCCTTTTTTTCCCGACCCCCCTTCCCTTTTTTTCCCGACCCCCCTTCACTTTTTTCCCGACCCCCCTTCCCTTTTTCTCCCCTAAAGTCTTCTCTTTTTTTCCCGACCCCCTTCCCTTTTTTTCCCGACCTCCCTTCCATTTTTTTCCCGGCCCCCCTTCTCTTTTTTTCCCGGCCCCCCTTCCCTTTTTTTCCCCTAAACTCTTCTCTTTTTTCCCCGATACCCTTCCCTTTGTTTCCCGACCCCCCTTCCCATTTTTTCCCGACCCCCCTTCCCATTTTTTCCCGACCCCCCTTCCCTTTTTTTTCCGACCCCCCTTCCCTTTTTTTCCCGACCCCCCTTCCCTTTTTTTCCCGACCCCCCTTCCCTTTTTTCACGACCCCCCTTCCCTTTTTTTCCCGACCCCCCTTCCCTTTTTTTCCCGACCCCCCTTCCCTTTTTTTCCCGACCCCCCTTCACTTTTTTCCCCGGCCCCCCTTCCCTTTTTTTCCCCGGCCCCCCTTCCCTTTTTTTTCCCGACACCCCTTCCCTTTTTTTCCCGACACCCCTTCCCTTTTTTTCCCCGGCTCCCCTTCCCATTTTTTCCCCTAAACTCTTCTCTTTTTTCCCCGAACCACTTCCCCTTTTTTTCCCGGCCCCCCTTCCCTTTTTTTCCCGACCCCCCTTCCCTTTTTTTCCCGACCCCCCTTCCCTTTTTTTCCCGACCCCCCTTCCCTTTTTTTCCAGACCCCCCTTCCCTTTTTTTCCAGACCCCCCTTCCCTTTTTTCCCGACCCCCCTTCCCTTTTTTTCCCGACCCCCTTCCCTTTTTTTCCCGACCCCCCTTCCCTTTTTTTCCCGACCCCCCTTCCCTTTTTTTCCCGACACCCCTTCCCTTTTTTTCCCCGGCCCCCCTTCCCTTTTTTTCCCCGGCCCCCCTTCCCTTTTTTTCCCCGGCCCTCCTTCCCTTTTTTTCCCCGGCCCCCCTTCCCTTTTTTTCCCCGGCCCTCCTTCCCTTTTTTTCCCCGGCCCCCCTTCCCTTTTTTTCCCGGCCCCCCTTCCCTTTTTTTCCCGACCCCCCTTCCCTTTTTTTCCCGACCCCCCTTCCCTTTTTCTCCCGACCCCCCTTCCCTTTTTTTCCCAGCCCCCCTTCCCTTTTTTTCCCGACCCCCCTTCCCTTTTTTTCCCGGCCCCCCTTCCCTTTTTTTCCCTACCCCCCTTCCCTTTTTTTCCCGACCCCCCTTCCCTTTTTTTCCCGGCCCCCCTTCCCTTTTTTTCCCGGCCCCCCTTCCCTTTTTTTCCCAGCCCCCCTTCCCTTTTTTTCCCGGCCCCCCTTCCCTTTTTTTCCCGGCCCCCCTTCCCTTTTTTTCCCGACCCCCCTTCCCTTTTTTTCCCGACCCCCCTTCCCTTTTTTTCCCGACCCCCCTTCACTTTTTTCCCGACCCCCCTTCCCTTTTTCTCCCCTAAAGTCTTCTCTTTTTTTCCCGACCCCCTTCCCTTTTTTTCCCGACCTCCCTTCCATTTTTTTCCCGGCCCCCCTTCTCTTTTTTTCCCGGCCCCCCTTCCCTTTTTTTCCCCTAAACTCTTCTCTTTTTTCCCCGATACCCTTCCCTTTGTTTCCCGACCCCCCTTCCCTTTTTTTCCCGACCCCCCTTCCCTTTTTTTCCTGACCCCCCTTCCCTTTTTTTCCCGACCCCCCTTCCCTTTTTTTCCCGACCCCCCTTCCCTTTTTTTCCCGACCCTCCTTCCCTTTTTTTCCCGACCCCCCTTCCCTTTTTTTCCCGACCCCCCTTCCCTTTTTTTCCCGACCCCCCTTCCCTTTTTTTCCCGACCCCCCTTCCCTTTTTTTCCCGACCCCCCTTCACTTTTTTCCCCGGCCCCCCTTCCCTTTTTTTCCCCGGCCCCCCTTCCCTTTTTTTTCTCGACACCCCTTCCCTTTTTTTCCCGACACCCCTTCCCTTTTTTTCCCCGGCTCCCCTTCCCATTTTTTCCCCTAAACTCTTCTCTTTTTTCCCCGAACCACTTCCCCTTTTTTTCCCGGCCTCCCTTCCCTTTTTTTCCCGACCCCCCTTCCCTTTTTTTCCCGACCCCCCTTCCCTTTTTTTCCCGACCCCCCTTCCCTTTTTTTCCAGACCCCCCTTCCCTTTTTTTCCAGACCCCCCTTCCCTTTTTTCCCGACCCCCCTTCCCTTTTTTTCCCGACCCCCTTCCCTTTTTTTCCCGACCCCCCTTCCCTTTTTTTCCCGACCCCCCTTCCCTTTTTTTCCCGACCCCCCTTCCCTTTTTTTCCCCGGCCCCCCTTCCCTTTTTTTCCCCGGCCCCCCTTCCCTTTTTTTCCCCGGCCCTCCTTCCCTTTTTTTCCCCGGCCCCCCTTCCCTTTTTTTCCCCGGCCCTCCTTCCCTTTTTTTCCCCGGCCCCCCTTCCCTTTTTTTCCCGGCCCCCCTTCCCTTTTTTTCCCGACCCCCCTTCCCTTTTTCTCCCGACCCCCCTTCCCTTTTTTTCCCAGCCCCCCTTCCCTTTTTTTCCCGACCCCCCTTCCCTTTTTTTCCCGGCCCCCCTTCCCTTTTTTTCCCTACCCCCCTTCCCTTTTTTTCCCGACCCCCCTTCCCTTTTTTTCCCGGCCCCCCTTCCCTTTTTTTCCCGGCCCCCCTTCCCTTTTTTTCCCAGCCCCCCTTCCCTTTTTTTCCCGGCCCCCCTTCCCTTTTTTTCCCGGCCCCCCTTCCCTTTTTTTCCCGACCCCCCTTCCCTTTTTTTCCCGACCCCCCTTCCCTTTTTTTCCCGACCCCCCTTCACTTTTTTCCCGACCCCCCTTCCCTTTTTCTCCCCTAAAGTCTTCTCTTTTTTTCCCGACCCCCTTCCCTTTTTTTCCCGACCTCCCTTCCATTTTTTTCCCGGCCCCCCTTCTCTTTTTTTCCCGGCCCCCCTTCCCTTTTTTTCCCCTAAACTCTTCTCTTTTTTCCCCGATACCCTTCCCTTTGTTTCCCGACCCCCCTTCCCTTTTTTTCCCGACCCCCCTTCCCTTTTTTTCCTGACCCCCCTTCCCTTTTTTTCCCGACCCCCCTTCCCTTTTTTTCCCGACCCCCCTTCCCTTTTTTTCCCGACCCTCCTTCCCTTTTTTTCCCGACCCCCCTTCCCTTTTTTTCCCGACCCCCCTTCCCTTTTTTTCCCGACCCCCCTTCCCTTTTTTTCCCGACCCCCCTTCCCTTTTTTTCCCGACCCCCCTTCACTTTTTTCCCCGGCCCCCCTTCCCTTTTTTTCCCCGGCCCCCCTTCCCTTTTTTTTCTCGACACCCCTTCCCTTTTTTTCCCGACACCCCTTCCCTTTTTTTCCCCGGCTCCCCTTCCCATTTTTTCCCCTAAACTCTTCTCTTTTTTCCCCGAACCACTTCCCCTTTTTTTCCCGACCCCCCTTCCCTTTTTTTCCCGACCCCCCTTCCCTTTTTTTCCCGACCCCCCTTCCCTTTTTTTCCCGACCCCCCTTCCCTTTTTTTCCCGACCCCCCTTCCCTTTTTTTCCAGACCCCCCTTCCCTTTTTTCTCGACCCCCCTTCCCTTTTTTTCCCGACCCCCTTCCCTTTTTTTCCCGACCCCCCTTCCCTTTTTTTCCCGACCCCCCTTCCCTTTTTTTCCCGACCCCCCTTCCCTTTTTTTCCCGACACCCCTTCCCTTTTTTTCCCGACCCCCCTTCCCTTTTTTTCCCGACCCCCCTTCCCTTTTTTTCCCGGCCCCGCTTCTCTTTTTTTCCCGAACCCCCTTCCCTTTTTTTCCAGACCCCCCTTCCCTTTTTTTCCCGACCCCCCTTCCCTTTTATTCCCGGCCCCCCTTCTCTTTTTTTCCCGGCCCCCCTTCTCTTTTTTTCCCGACCCCCCTTCCCTTTTTTTCCCGACCCCCCTTCCCTTTTTTTCCCCACCTCCCTTCCCTTTTTTTCCCGGCCCCCCTTCCCTTTTTTTCCCGGCCCCCCTTCCCTTTTTTTCCCGGCCCCCCTTCCCTTTTTTTCCCGGCCCCCCTTCCCTTTTTTTCCCGACCCCCCTTCCCTTTTTTTCCCGACCCCCCTTCCCTTTTTTTCCCGGCCCCCCTTCCCTTTTTTTCCCGACCCCCTTCCCTTTTTTTCCCGACCCCCCTTCCCTTTTTTTCCCCGACCTCCCTTCCCTTTTTTTCCCGGCCCCCCTTCCCTTTTTTTCCCGGCCCCCCTTCCCTTTTTTTCCCGGCCCCCCTTCCCTTTTTTTCCCGGCCCCCCTTCCCTTTTTTTCCCGGCCCCCCTTCCCTTTTTTTCCCGGCCCCCCTTCCCTTTTTTTCCCGACCCCCCTTCCCTTTTTTTCCCGACCCCCCTTCCCTTTTTTTCCCCGCCCCCCTTCCCTTTTTTCCCAGGCCCCCCTTCCCTTTTTTTCCCCGCCCCCCTTCCCTTTTTTTCCCCGCCCCCCCTTCCCTTTTTTCCCCGGCCCCCCTTCCCTTTTTTTCCACGGCCCCCTTCCCTTTTTTCTCCGGCCCCCCTTCCCTTTTTTCCCCGGCCCCCCTTCCCTTTTTTTCCCGACCCCCGTTCCCTTTTTTTCCCCTAAACTCTTCTCTTTTTTTCCCGACCCCCTTCCCCTTTTTTTCCCGACCCCCTTCCCCTTTTTTTCCCGACACCCCTTCCCTTTTTTTCCCGACCTCCCTTCCCTTTTTTTCCCGGCCCCCCTTCCCTTTTTTTCCCGACCCCCCTTCCCTTTTTTTCCCGACCCCCCTTCCCTTTTTTTCCCCGGCCCCCCTTCTCTTTTTTCCCCGGCCCCCCTTCCCTTTTTTCCCCGGCCCCCCTTCCCTTTTTTCCCCGGCCCCCCTTCCCTTTTTTTCCCGACCTCCCTTCCCTTTTTTCCCCGGCCCCCCTTCCCTTTTTTCCCCGGCCCCCCTTCCCTTTTTTTCCCGACCCCCCTTCCCTTTTTTTCCCCGGCCCCCCTTCTCTTTTTTCCCCGGCCCCCCTTCCCTTTTTTCCCCGGCCCCCCTTCCCTTTTTTCCCCGGCCCCCCTTCCCTTTTTTTCCCGACCTCCCTTCCCTTTTTTCCCCGGCCCCCCTTCCCTTTTTTCCCCGGCCCCCCTTCCCTTTTTTTCCCGACCCCCCTTCCCTTTTTTCCCCGGCCCCCCTTCTCTTTTTTTCCCCGGCCCCCCTTCCCTTTTTTTCCCCGGCCCCCCTTCCCATTTTTTCCCCTAAACTCTTCTCTTTTTTCCCCGAAACACTTCCCCTTTTTTTCCCGACCCCCCTTCCCTTTTTTTCCCGACCCCCCTTCCCTTTTTTTCCCGACCCTCCTTCCCTTTTTTTCCCGACCCCCCTTCCCTTTTTTTCCAGACCCCCCTTCCCTTTTTTCCCCGCCCCCCCTTCCCTTTTTTTCCCGATCCCCCTTCCCTTTTTTTCCCGACCCCCCTTCCCTTTTTTTCCCGACCCCCCTTCCCTTTTTTTCCCGACCCCCCTTCCCTTTTTTTCCCGACCCCCCTTCCCTTTTTCTCCCGACCCCCCTTCCCTTTTTTTCCCGACCCCCCTTCCCTTTTTTTCCCGACCCCCCTTCCCTTTTTTTCCCGACCCCCCTTCCCTTTTTTTCCCGACCCCCCTTCCCTTTTTTTCCCGACACCCCTTCCCTTTTTTTCCCGACACCCCTTCCCTTTTTTTCCCGACCCCCCTTCCCTTTTTTTCCCGACCCCCCTTCCCTTTTTTTCCCGACACCCCTTCCCTTTTTTTCCCGACACCCCTTCCCTTTTTTTCCCCGGCCCCCCTTTCCTTTTTTTCCCAGACCCCCCTTCCCTTTTTTTCCCGACACCCCTTCTCTTTTTTTCCCGACACCCCTTCCCTTTTTTTCCCCGGCCCCCCTTCCCATTTTTTCCCCTAAACTCTTCTCTTTTTTCCCCGAACCACTTCCCCTTTTTTTCCCGACCCCCCTTCCCTTTATTTCCCGACCCCCCTTCCCTTTTTTTCCCGACCCCCTTCCCTTTTTTTCCCGACCCCCCTTCCCTTTTTTTCCAGACCCCCCTTCCCTTTTTTTCCAGACACCCCTTCCCTTTTTTCCCGGCCCCCCCTTCCCTTTTTTTCCCGACCCCCCT
Source organism: Psittacula echo (assembly GCF_963264785.1). Taxonomy (NCBI): domain Eukaryota; kingdom Metazoa; phylum Chordata; class Aves; order Psittaciformes; family Psittacidae; genus Psittacula; species Psittacula echo. The sequence goes on from NC_137737.1 coordinate 1,180,867, forward strand.
TCCCTTATTTTCCCGACCCCCCTTCCCTTTTTTTCCCGACCCCCCTTCCCTTTTTTTCCCGACCCCCCTTCCCTTTTTTTCCCGACCCCCCTTCCCTTTTTTTCCCGGCCCCCCTTCCCTTTTTTTCCCGACCCCCCTTCCCTTTTTTTCCCGACCCCCCTTCCCTTTTTTTCCCGGCCCCCCTTCCCTTTTTTTCCCGACCCCCCTTCCCTTTTTTTCCCGACCTCCCTTCCCTATTTTTCCCGGCCCCCCTTCTCTTTTTTTCCCGAACCCGCTTCTCTTTTTTTCCCGACCCCCCTTCCCTTTTTTTCCCGACCCCCCTTCCCTTTTTTTCCCGACCCCCCTTCCCTTTTTTTCCCGACCCCCCTTCCCTTTTTTTCCCGGCCCCCCTTCTCTTTTTTTCCCGACCCCCCTTCCCTTTTTTTCCCGACCCCCCTTCCCTTTTTTTCCCGACCTCCCTTCCCTTTTTTTCCCGGCCCCCCTTCCCTTTTTTTCCCGGCCCCCCTTCCCTTTTTTTCCCGGCCCCCCTTCCCTTTTTTTCCCGACCTCCCTTCCCTTTTTTTCCCGACCCCCCTTCCCTTTTTTTCCCGGCCCCCCTTCCCTTTTTTTCCCGACCTCCCTTCCCTTTTTTTCACCGGCCCCCCTTCTCTTTTTTTCCCCGGCCCCCCTTCCCATTTTTTCCCCGGCCCCCCTTCCCATTTTTTCCCCTAAACTCTTCTCTTTTTTCCCCGAACCACTTCCCCTTTTTTTCCCGACCCCCCTTCCCTTTTTTTCCCGACCCCCCTTCCCTTTTTGTCCCGACCCCCCTTCCCTTTTTTTCCCGACCCCCCTTCCCTTTTTTTCCCGACCCCCCTTCCCTTTTTTTCCCGACCCCCCTTCCCTTTTTTTCCAGACCCCCCTTCCCTTTTTTCCCCGCCCCCCCTTCCCTTTTTTCCCCGATCCCCCTTCCCTTTTTTTCCCGATCCCCCTTCCCTTTTTTTCCCGACCCCCCTTCCCTTTTTTTCCCGACCCCCCTTCCCTTTTTTTCCCGACCCCCCTTCCCTTTTTTTCCCGACCTCCCTTCCCTTTTTTTCCCGGCCCCCCTTCCCTTTTTTTCCCGGCCCCCCTTCCCTTTTTTTCCCGGCCCCCCTTCCCTTTTTTTCCCGGCCCCCCTTCCCTTTTTTTCCCGACCCCCCTTCCCTTTTTTTCCCGGCCCCCCTTCCCTTTTTTTCCCGGCCCCCCTTCCCTTTTTTTCCCGGCCCCCCTTCCCTTTTTTTCCCGGCCCCCCTTCCCTTTTTTTCCCGGCCCCCCTTCCCTTTTTTTCCCGACCCCCCTTCCCTTTTTTTCCCGACACCCCTTCCCTTTTTCTCCCCTAAAGTCTTCTCTTTTTTTCCCGACCCCCTTCCCCTTTTTTTCCCGACCCCCCTTCCCTTTTTTTCCCGACACCCCTTCCCTTTTTTTCCCGACACCCCTTCCCTTTTTTTCCCGGCCCCCCTTCCCTTTTTTTCCCGGCCCCCCTTCCCTTTTTTTCCCGGCCCCCCTTCCCTTTTTTTCCCGGCCCCCCTTCCCTTTTTTTCCCGGCCCCCCTTCCCTTTTTTTCCCGGCCCCCCTTCCCTTTTTTTCCCGACCCCCCTTCCCTTTTTTTCCCGACCCCCCTTCCCTTTTTCTCCCCTAAAGTCTTCCCTTTTTTTCCCCGACCCCCTTCCCTTTTTTTCCCCGACCCCCCTTCCCTTATTTTCCCCGACCCCCCTTCCCTTTTTTTCCCCTAAACTCTTCTCTTTTTTCCCCGACCCCGTTCCCTTTTTTCCCCGGTCCCCCTTCCCTTTTTTTCCCGACCCCCCTTCCCTTTTTTTCCCGACCCCCCTTCCCTTTTTTCCCGACCTCCCTTCCCTTTTTTTCCCGACCCCTCTTCCCTTTTTTTCCCGGCCCCCCTTCCCTTTTTTTCCCCGACCCCCTTCCCTTTTTTTCCCGACCCCCTTCCCTTTTTTTCCCCGACCCCCTTCCCTTTTTTTCCCCGAACCCCTTCCCTTTTTTCCCCGACCCCCTTCCCTTTTTTTCCCCGACCCCCTTCCCTTTTTTTCCCCGGCCCCCCTTCCCTTTTTTTCCCGGCCCCCCTTCCCGTTTTTTCCCGAACCCCCTTCCCTTTTTTACCCGCCCCCCTTCCCTTTTTTCCCCCTAAACTCTTCCCTTTTTTTCCCCTAAACTCTTCCCTTTTTTCCGCTAAACTCTTCCCTTTTTTTCCCCTAAGCTCTTCCCTTTTTTTCCCCGGCCCCCCTTCCCTTTTTTTCCCCGGCCCCCCTTCCCTTTTTTTCCCCGGCCCCCCTTCCCTTTTTTTCCCCGGCCCCCCTTCCCTTTTTTCCCCGGCCCCCCTTCCCTTTTTTCCCCGGCCCCCCTTCCCTTTTTTCCCCGGCCCCCCTTCCCTTTTTTTCCCCTGCCCCCGTTCCCTTTTTTTCCCCGGCCCCCCTTCCCTTTTTTTCCCCGGCCCCCCTTCCCTTTTTTTCCCGACCCCCCTTCCCTTTTTTTCCCCGGCCCCCCTTCCCTTTTTTTCCCTACCCCTCTTCCCTTTTTTTCCCCGACCCCCTTCCCTTTTTTACCCCGACCCCCTTCCCTATTTTTCCCCGACACACCTTCCCTTATTTTCCCCAACCCCCCTCCCCTTTTTTTCCCCTAAACTCTTCTCTTTTTTCCCCGACCCCCTTCCCTTTTTTTCCCGGCCCCCCTTCCCTTTTTTTCCCGGCCCCCCTTCCCTTTTTTCCCCGACCCCCTTCCCTTTTTTTCCCCGATCCCCTTTTCTTTTTTCCCGACCCCCTTCCCTTTTTTTTCCCGACCCCCTTCCCTTTTTTCCATCCCCCGGTTCCTCTATTTCCGTCCCCCCTTCCCTCTCTTTCCGGCCCCCCTTCCCTCTTTTTCCATCCCCCCTTCCCTCTATTTCCGGCCCCCCTTCCGCCTTTTTCCCACCATCATCCCGTTGTTTTTCCGACCCCCGTCCCTTTTTTTTCCCGACCGCCTTCCGTTTTTGGCCATTTTTATTCCATTTTTGCCCATTTCTTACCTGTTTTAAACCTTATTTGGCTATTTCTAACCCATTTTTGCTTATTTTTAACCCATTTTTGCCCATTTCTAACCCATTGTAAGTCTTTTGGCTATTTCTAAAAGCATTTTTGGCCATTTCTATTCCATTTTTGCCCATTTCTTACGTGTTTGAAACCTTATTTGGCTATTTCTAACCCATTGTTCCTTATTACTGACCCATTTTTTCCCCATTTCTAACCCATTGTAAGTCTTTTTTGGCTATTTCTGAACAGTTTATGGCTATTTGTAGCCTGTTTTAAGCTTTTCTTAGCTATTGCCAAAATGGTTTGGGCTATTTCTAAGCCTTTTTTGCCCAATTTGAACTCTTTTTAAGCCATTTTGGCCATTTCCCAACCATTTTTGTCCAGTTCTTACCCATTTCTAGCCATTTCTAACCCATTTTTGCCCTTTCCTGTCTTGTATTAACCCATTTTTGCCCATTTCTAACCCATTGTAAGACTTTTGGCTATTTCTAAACTTGTTTGGTCTTTTCTATTTCATTTTTGCACATTTCTTACCTGTTTTAAACCTCATTTGGCTATTTCTAACCCATTTTTCCCCATTTCTAACCCATTTTTGTCCTTTCTTAACTTGGTTTCACCCATTTTTGCCCATTTCTAACCCATTGTAAGTCTTTTTTGGCTATTTCTGAACAGTTTACGGCTATTTGTAGCCTGTTTTAAGCTTAACTATTTCTAAACTGGTTGGGGCTATTTCTAAGCCTTTTTTGCCCCATTAGAACTCTTTTTAAGATATTTTGGCCATTTCCAAGCCATTATTGTCTGTTTCATACCAATTTCTTGCCATCTCTAACTCATTTTTCCCTTTTCCTAACTTGGTTTAACCCGTTTTTGCCCGTTTCTAACCCAGTTTTGCCCACTTCTAACCCATCGTAAGTCTTTTGGCTATTTCTAAAACCATTTTTGGCCATTTCTATTCCATTTTTGCCCATTTCTTACCTGTTTGAAACCTTATTTGGCTATTTCTAACCCATATTTGCCCATTTCTAACCCATTTTTCCCCATTGCTAACCCATTGTAAGTCTTTTTTGACTATTTCTGAACAGTTTATGGCTATTTGTAGCATGTTTTAAGCTTTTCTTAGCTATTGCCAAACTGGTTTGGGCTATTTCTAAGCCTTTTTTGTCCAATTTGAAAACTTTTTAAGCCATTTTGCCCATTTCTGAACCATTTTTGTCCAGTTCCTACCAATTTTTTGCCATTTCTAACCCATTTTTGCCCTTTCCTGTCTTGTTTTAACCCATTTTTCCCCATTTCTAACCCATTTTTCCCTTTTCCTAACTTGGTTTAACTCATTTTTGCCCATTTCTAACCCATTTTTCCCCGTTTCTAACCCATTGTAAGGCTTTTTTGCCTATTTCTGAACAGTTTATGGCTATTTGTAGCCTGTTTTAAGCTTTTCCTAGCTATTTCTAAGCTGGTTGGGTCTATTTCGAAGCCTTTTTTGCCCAGTTTGAACTCTTTATAAGTTGTTTTGGCCCTTTCCCAACATTTGTGCAGTTCTTACCCACTTCTTGCCCTTTCTAACCCATTTTTGCCCTTTCCTATCTTGTTTTAACCCCTTTTTCCTCGTTTCTAACCTATTTTTCCCCTTTCTTAACTTGTTTTAACCCATTTTTCCCCATTTCTAACCCATTTTTGCCCATTTCTTAACTTGGTTTCACCCATTTTTCCCCATTTCTAACCCATTTTTCCCCATTTCTAACCCATTGTAAGTCTTTTTTTGGCTATTTCTAAACCATTTTTGGCCATTTCTATTGCGTTTTTCCCATTTCTTACCTGTTTTAAACCTTATTTGGCTATTTCTAACCCATTTTTGCTTATTTTTAACCCATTTTTCCCATTTCTATCCTATTGTAACTCTTTTGGCTATACCATTTTTGGCCATTTCTAAACCATTTTTGCCCATTTCTTACCTGTTTTAAACCTCATTTGGCTATTTCTAACCCATTTTTGCTTATTACTGACCCATTTTTCCCCATTTCTAACCCATTGTAAGTCTTTTTTGGCTATTTCTGAACAGTTTATGGCTATTTGTAGCCTGTTTTAAGCTTAACTATTTCTAAACTGGTTGGGGCTATTTCTAAGCCTTTTTTGCCCAATTTGAACTCTTTTTAAGCCATTTTGGCCATTTCCCAACCATTTTTGTGCAGTTCTTACCCATTTCTTGCCATTTCTAATCCATTTTTGCCCTTTCCTGTCTTGTTTTTACCCATTTTTGCCCATTTCTAACCCATTGTAAGTCTTTTTTGGCTATTTCTAAACCATTTTTGGCCATTTCTATTCCATTTTTTTCACATTTCTTACCTGTTTTAAACCTCATTTGTCTATTTCTAACCCATTTTTCCCCATTTCTAACCCATTTTTCCCCATTTCTAACCCATTTTTCCCCATTTCTAACCCATTTTTCCCCATTTCTAACCCATTTTTCCCCATTTCTAACCCATCGTAAGTCTTTTCTGGCTATTTCTAAAACCATTTTTGGCCATTTCTATTCCATTTTTGCCCATTTCTTACCTGTTTGAAACCTTATTTGGCTATTTCTAACCCATATTTGCCCATTTCTAACCCATTTTTCCCCATTGCTAACCCATTGTAAGTCTTTTTTGACTATTTCTGAACAGTTTATGGCTATTTGTAGCATGTTTTAAGCTTTTCTTAGCTATTACCAAACTGGTTTGGGCTATTTCTAAGCCTTTTTTGTCCAATTTGAAAACTTTTTAAGCCATTTTGCCCATTTCTGAACCATTTTTGTCCAGTTCCTACCAATTTTTTGCCATTTCTAACCCATTTTTGCCCTTTCCTGTCTTGTTTTAACCCATTTTTCCCCATTTCTAACCCATTTTTCCCTTTTCCTAACTTGGTTTAACTCATTTTTGCCCATTTCTAACCCATTTTTCCCCGTTTCTAACCCATTGTAAGGCTTTTTTGCCTATTTCTGAACAGTTTATGGCTATTTGTAGCCTGTTTTAAGCTTTTCCTAGCTATTTCTAAGCTGGTTGGGTCTATTTCGAAGCCTTTTTTGCCCAGTTTGAACTCTTTATAAGTTGTTTTGGCCCTTTCCCAACATTTGTGCAGTTCTTACCCACTTCTTGCCCTTTCTAACCCATTTTTGCCCTTTCCTATCTTGTTTTAACCCCTTTTTCCTCGTTTCTAACCTATTTTTCCCCTTTCTTAACTTGTTTTAACCCATTTTTCCCCATTTCTAACCCATTTTTGCCCATTTCTTAACTTGGTTTCACCCATTTTTCCCCATTTCTAACCCATTTTTCCCCATTTCTAACCCATTGTAAGTCTTTTTTGGCTATTTCTGAACAGTTTATGGCTATTTGTAGCCTGTTTTAAGCTTTTCTTAGCTATTTCTAAACTGGTTGGGGCTATTTCTAAGCCTTTTTTGCCCCATTAGAACTCTTTTTAAGATATTTTGGCCATTTCCAAGCCATTATTGTCTGTTTCATACCAATTTCTTGCCATCTCTAACTCATTTTTCCCTTTTCCTAACTTGGTTTAACCCGTTTTTGCCCGTTTCTAACCCAGTTTTGCCCACTTCTAACCCATCGTAAGTCTTTTGGCTATTTCTAAAACCATTTTTGGCCATTTCTATTCCATTTTTGCCCATTTCTTACCTGTTTGAAACCTTATTTGGCTATTTCTAACCCATATTTGCCCATTTCTAACCCATTTTTCCCCATTGCTAACCCATTGTAAGTCTTTTTTGACTATTTCTGAACAGTTTATGGCTATTTGTAGCATGTTTTAAGCTTTTCTTAGCTATTGCCAAACTGGTTTGGGCTATTTCTAAGCCTTTTTTGTCCAATTTGAAAACTTTTTAAGCCATTTTGCCCATTTCTGAACCATTTTTGTCCAGTTCCTACCAATTTTTTGCCATTTCTAACCCATTTTTGCCCTTTCCTGTCTTGTTTTAACCCATTTTTCCCCATTTCTAACCCATTTTTCCCTTTTCCTAACTTGGTTTAACTCATTTTTGCCCATTTCTAACCCATTTTTCCCCGTTTCTAACCCATTGTAAGGCTTTTTTGCCTATTTCTGAACAGTTTATGGCTATTTGTAGCCTGTTTTAAGCTTTTCCTAGCTATTTCTAAGCTGGTTGGGTCTATTTCGAAGCCTTTTTTGCCCAGTTTGAACTCTTTATAAGTTGTTTTGGCCCTTTCCCAACATTTGTGCAGTTCTTACCCACTTCTTGCCCTTTCTAACCCATTTTTGCCCTTTCCTATCTTGTTTTAACCCCTTTTTCCTCGTTTCTAACCTATTTTTCCCCTTTCTTAACTTGTTTTAACCCATTTTTCCCCATTTCTAACCCATTTTTGCCCATTTCTTAACTTGGTTTCACCCATTTTTCCCCATTTCTAACCCATTTTTCCCCATTTCTAACCCATTGTAAGTCTTTTTTTGGCTATTTCTAAACCATTTTTGGCCATTTCTATTGCGTTTTTCCCATTTCTTACCTGTTTTAAACCTTATTTGGCTATTTCTAACCCATTTTTGCTTATTTTTAACCCATTTTTCCCATTTCTATCCTATTGTAACTCTTTTGGCTATACCATTTTTGGCCATTTCTAAACCATTTTTGCCCATTTCTTACCTGTTTTAAACCTCATTTGGCTATTTCTAACCCATTTTTGCTTATTACTGACCCATTTTTCCCCATTTCTAACCCATTGTAAGTCTTTTTTGGCTATTTCTGAACAGTTTATGGCTATTTGTAGCCTGTTTTAAGCTTAACTATTTCTAAACTGGTTGGGGCTATTTCTAAGCCTTTTTTGCCCAATTTGAACTCTTTTTAAGCCATTTTGGCCATTTCCCAACCATTTTTGTGCAGTTCTTACCCATTTCTTGCCATTTCTAATCCATTTTTGCCCTTTCCTGTCTTGTTTTTACCCATTTTTGCCCATTTCTAACCCATTGTAAGTCTTTTTTGGCTATTTCTAAACCATTTTTGGCCATTTCTATTCCATTTTTTTCACATTTCTTACCTGTTTTAAACCTCATTTGTCTATTTCTAACCCATTTTTCCCCATTTCTAACCCATTTTTCCCCATTTCTAACCCATTTTTCCCCATTTCTAACCCATTTTTCCCCATTTCTAACCCATTTTTCCCCATTTCTAACCCATCGTAAGTCTTTTCTGGCTATTTCTAAAACCATTTTTGGCCATTTCTCTTCCATTTTTGCCCATTTCTTACCTGTTTGAAACCTCATTTGGCTATTTCTAACCCATTTTTCCCCATTTCTAACCCATTGTAAGGCTTTTTTAGCAATTTCTGAACAGTTTATGGCTATTTGTAGCCTGTTTTAAGCTTTTCTTAGCTATTTCTAAACTGGTTGGGGCTATTTCTTGATTCGGAGGAAACTCCAGGAACAAACTTGCCAACAAAGTTTTCAAGCTGACAAGCAGGTATTCTTTATTGCGGCGCCGGGAGACACGGGGGATAGCTCCTCCTAACGTGTGTCTCCCTCTATTGCTCCATACACTGCCTTATATAGATGCTGGGCATACATACATATGCGTGAGGTTACGTACGAATTACAGAATTTTCCAGAGAGTTCCCCGCATGCGTACAAAATTGTGGTAGGGGTCTGTGAGGGTCCTTTACTTCTTCCAGCAATCTTCATCACTTCTGGCTGCCTTTGGCGCACGCGCAGTAGATCCTCGTACCAGCTTAACTGGATCGTTAACACCAAAGACATAATCATCCTTCTAGCTTCCTACTTATCAGTAAGTTGAACTGTAGCCCATGCTGGACACCTGCCATTCCCGGATACTCCTCATCCCTGTGTCTCGTTATTCTAGACTATTTTTCTTAAAACTATGTCAACTAGAACGACTTATCTTGCACAAGAATTCTCAGTGTTTTCTCTAGCTGTGCTCTATTTTTCCCTCTACATATCATGCCCCTCAGTAATTTTCCACTGCTACTGTTACAAAGCCATTACACTTAGCATTACTTACAACTAATTCTAAAAGTTTATATATTCTATGATTTTATGGCCCCCTTTGTTTCATTCTAAGCCTTTTTTTCCGAACTTGAACACTTTATAAGCCATTTTGGCCCTTTCCCAACCATTTTTGTGCAGTTCTCTACCCGTTTCTTGCCATTTCTAACCCATTTTTCCCCTTTCCTGTCTTGTTTTAACCCCTTTTTCCCCCGTTTCTAACCTATTTTTCCCCTTTCTTAACTTGTTTTAACCCAATTTTCCCCGTTTCTAACCCATTTTTCCCTTTTCCTAACTTGGTTTAACCCATTTTTGCCCATTTCTAACCCATTGTAAGTCTTTTTGGCAACTTCTGAACAGTTTATGGCTATTTGTAGCCTGTTTTAAGCTTTTCTAGTGTGAGGTGTCTCTGCCCATGGCAGGGGGGTTGGAACGAGATGATCTTTACATCCTTTCCAACCCTGACTAATCTATGATTCTATGATTTCTAAACTGGTTGGGGCTATTTCTAAGCCCTTTTGCCCAATTTGAACTCTTTTTAAGCCATTTTGGCCATTTCCCAACTATTTTTGTCCAGTTCTTACCAATTTCTTGCCGTTTCTAACCCATTTTTGCTCTTTCCTGTCTTGTTTTAACCCATTTTTGCCCATTTCTAACCCATTGTAAGTCTTTTTTGGCTATTTCTAAACTGGTTGGGGCCATTTCTATTCCATTCTTGCACATTTCTTACCTGTTTTAAACCTCATTTGGCTATTTCTAACCCATTTTTCCCCGTTTCTAACCCATTGCAAGTCTTTTTTGGCTATTTCTGAACAGTTTATGGCTATTTGTAGCCTGTTTTAAGCTTTTCTTAGCTATTTCTAAACTGGTTTGTGCTATTTTTAAGCCTTTTTTGCCCAATTTGAACTCTTTTTAAGCCATTTTGGCCATTTCTCAACCATTTTTGTCCAGGTCTGTACCAATTTCTTGCCATCTCTAACCCATTTTCCCCTTTTCCTACCTTGTTTTAACCCATTTTTTCCCATTTCTAACCCATTGTAAGTCTTTTTTGGCTATTTCTAAAACCGGTTTGGCCATTTCTATTCCATTTTTGCACATCTCTTGCCTGTTTTAAACCTTATTTGGCTATCTCTAAGCCGTTTTTGCTTATTTCTAACCCATTTTTCCCCATTTCTAACCCATTTTAAGTCTTTTTTGGCTGTTTCTGTACAGCTTTGGGCTATTTCTAGCCTGTTTTAAGCTTTTCTTAGCTATTTCCAAACTGGTTTGTGCTATTTGTGACCCTTTTTTGCTCAATTGTAACCCATTTAAATCTTGTTTTTCTATTTCGAAATAATTTGTGGCCATTTTTCTCATATTTTTGCCCATTTGTTACCGGTTTCAAGCTGCCTTTGGCTGCTTCTAACCTCTCTTTGCCCATTTCTAACCAATTTTCAACTTTTTTTTGCCGTTTTTAAGCTGTTTTTCCGTTCCCAGCCCTTTTGAAGCCATCGGCTGAGGTGTTTGTCAATCACTCGTAGCGTGCCCCCTCTCCCTTCCCGATTGGCAATAGCTTTCTGCAGGGGCCTTTGGCTGCGGTCCCTGTCAGTCACTCGTAGCGCGGCCCCTCTGCCGCTGTGTTTGCCGTGTGTCCCCTGCTGTCGCCATTGGCCGAGGCGCCTGTCAATCACTCGTAGCCCGGCCCTGCCGCCGCTCTGATTGGTTCAACGCCGCAAGCGCAGCCGCCTTTCTGCCCCGCGTGCCGTACCGGATATTGGCCACGTGATGGCAGCGCCGATCGTTTGCCGGCGCCGTATTTGTGCTTCCGCGCCTGCCGTGCCGCGTTTTGAACGCACGGTAGCACCGGAAAGCGGCCGCCAGCCGCTCTCCCCCAATCCCCACCGCTCCTGCCCCATCCCCACCCACTGCAATGCTTTATTTCCGACAGAGAATGGGAGCAGCGGGCGGTGCCCGGGGCCATAGCGCGGCCCCCCCCCCCCCATCAGTACCGAGATTTCCACCCATGACGACAGCGGCGAGCGGCACCCGGAGCCGTTGCACCCCGCCGACCCCCACTGCCTGCAGTACGACGCCGGGGGGCGCCGGGCGCCGCTCGCTGCTGCCGTCCTGTGTCCAGAGTTGGGTACTGCAGCGCGGGCTCCGCGCATGAGCCGTGGTGCTGCCTTGGTCCCCGCCGCTGCCCCCGGAAGTGGCCGGTGTCACGTGGTGGCCGGTGGCTCCCGGTGAGCAATGGCCGCCGCGGCGCCGGGTTGGGGGGCGGGCGCGCGGGGTGGTCGTGGCCGCAGCCCGGTGTTCGCGCGCCGGCTCCGGTCCCTCCGCGCGCCGTTTCGGTGTCGCCTGCGCAGCGGCCGGGAGCAGCATGGCGGCGGGCAGGGTCCGGGTCCCGGCAGCGGCGGCAGCCGGTGAGATCCGAGCCCAGCGGGGGTCCGGGGTTATCGGGGAGGCGAGCGAGCCCGGCCGCGCGTCCCTTGGGGGGGCGCTGAGGGGCGTCTCCCGCGCGCTGGCCGCCCGGCGCGGGAAGCTTCCCAGCGCCCGGTGCTCGGTACTGGGGGGAGTAAAGCCCCGGGGGGGGGGTTGCCCGGAGGTCCTTAATTCACCCTGTGCCTGTATTGGTAGGGAAAGGGGTGCAGATGGAAATAGCCGTTTAGAAAGTAGCCGAGGAATTCCCTGTTCCTTTGCTCTGATCTAAACCTGCAGTTAGGTTGGAAATGAGCCTGTTCCCTGTAGCTTTAAGGGGCTAAAAGATTTCGTGGAGAGCGAACTTCTCTCTCCAGGAAATGAGTGAGGTCTGCGGCAGGGGCAGGGGCAGGGCTCCTTGCCCTCCTTTTGCTCTGCCAATAGACCTTGCTGTGTTGTGCCCTGGGGGACCCCACCCAGCTCATCACAGCCTTTGCTGAGACTGTCAGCGAGGATTTCAGTTGCTGCTGCTGCTCTCCTGGTTTCCCCCGCTTTGGACACCTGCCTTGCAAGTTCCTCTGGCAATGGTCTGGGGGTTTTTGTTTCAATTCCTTTCCAGTGCCTGATACCCCGCTGGGCAATGCCCATTGACCTTCCTTGGCCAAGAGGCTGTGCGCATTTCTTGGAGGGGAGCTGTTGGGGGGTTTAAAGCATCCTGAGGTCTTCTCTCTGCCTTGTAGACCACTGCTCCTGCTGGAGTCGGTGTGGGGACTGCCACCTGAATGGGCCCACAGTCCCGTTCACAGAGCGGTGAGTGCTGTGGTTTCCAGACAGTTCTGTGATTGTTAGAACAGGTTTTCAGTCTGACTCACAGTAATTCTCTCCTGTTCCATATTTCCGTTCCACCAGCAATGCTGAGAACACGTGGCACTGTGCCCCTGTACCTGCCGACGTTGTGACTGCTCTGTGGTTGCAGTACCCTGAACTGCCGTCTTGGGCAAGCGCATTTGCCCTTCCCACTTTCCAGGTTGTCTTAAAGCAGCTTCAGAAGTGTTTCTGCATTGTCTGTCTGTGCATTACAAACCAGCCTTTGAGATTAATGCCTTGTTATTAGAGCATACTCAGTATAGAGCTTGGTTTAAATGCTTCTCTTGCGTTTGCAGGGACTGATTGTTGCCTTTCTTAGGCTGCTTGTTGGTGGAAGCTTGGAAATTAGTGAGTGACTTAGTACGCCCAGCTCGTTGATCCCCAGCCACTGTCGTTTTCATGTCATGGTCCTTGTCAGTACTGTAGTTTTCAAAGTCACCCAGCTCCTGGGTCGTGATAGTTTCACCAGCGCAGAGAAAGCGCTTCACTTTGCGTCATCCTCAGATGTTGTCCACACGTTCCTATTGTCTGTAACAAGGCAATCCCTAGCAGTATTAAGCATGAGCAGGCAAAATCAAGCCTGACGGGAGCTCAACTCCTAACATCTCTTTGGTATGATGCTTCCCATCCGCAGCTTGGTGCTGCGGTCACCAGGCAAGAGCAGCTGTGTCTCCCGTGAGCCTGGGGAGGCTTCAAGGGAGGGACAAATCATGTTACCAGGCGCAAAAGAGCTGGTTGTGATCATGGGGTTCACCAGGATATGTCAGAGCAGCTCAACAGCAGCTACCGGTAGGCAAAGCTACGATGAAGCGTTACCTGCAGAGACCTTGCGCGTCTCCTGATGTGGCTCTTGGGTCTCTGTCTGGTTCCTGGACACCACTGGGTCAGGATCCTCACGCTTCTCTTTTCTCCACCTCGGCTCCTTATGGCTCCTTTCTTCCATCCAGTTGCAGGTTTTGTCACCTCCGCCTTGGACCAGTGATGCTCCCTTGGTGTTTTCCCCTGCCCCAGCAGTTCTGAGCCTGTCTCAGCCCTGTGAGCGCTGTCACCGTGTGGCGCGGTGCAGGTGACGTGTGCTGTTTTCTCACGTCCTTGCTGGCAGCTCTCCATCAGGGTAGTGTGGGGGCACTACTGGGAACCAGCACCCGTGCGAAGAGCAGGGGCTCTGTTTGGTGGTCTTTGCCCCCTGACCCTATTTTGTCTGGCTTATTTAAAAGCCTTGTTGCTGGTGTGAGATTTCATGTGCCGATTCCTTTAAACTTCTGGACTTTTTGGGTTCTTCGTCCTTACTGAAAGCTGTGACAAAGCAATAGGGTGGTTCTCAGGGCATAGCTGGACAAGTTTGCTGGTTTTAACAGTGGCAGTACTAGGTGATCTCACTTCTTTGCTTGTAATTTGTAGGTAGCTTTTCATGTCTAAGGGAAGAATTTGCTGAGACCTGTTTGATCTTTGTACTTCTTGATCTCTAAGACTTGACTGTGTTTTGTAGAGTCATGTTCCCTTCCCTCGTAAGCTCTGCCTGATGTCCTGCTTGAGGTTGTTTCTCAGTCGGAGAAAGGCCTTCTCGTGAGGTTTTCCTGTGCTCCTGGTACGGTTTGCTGATAGACAGGTTGGATGGGCTTCCTGCCTCCTTTTTCTGTCGGGGAAGATCTTGGCCTTGTCTGCCTTGCAGGGCTCTCTGTACTATAGCCCTCTCCATGCTCCCACAGCATCAACACCGTGAAATAACGCCTCATGGCAGCCCCTGCCTTTCCTGCTTAGAAGGGCCAAAACTGCTGAATCTGATGGCTGCTCACATAGAAGCAAGACTCTGGATTGCTTTCCTCGCATGTTAGTTTTGCATCTTATTTGTGTCCCCCCTGCTCCCCACAGCCTAAGATTTACTGCAGCCTCAATTTTCTCATTTAAAGTTTAAGCCGCTGCCAGCATCTTTTCCTTTCGAGGGACAGAAAGGTCGGGAGAATGCAGTGGTCCAGCCCTGCTTGTTGGAGCTCTGATGGACTGTGGCTGCTGCTCCCTCCTGTTGTGAGCGAGGCTAGTGTGCAGGGAAATCAGAAAGATGTGTGGATCGGAGCGTCGCTGTCCTCATGGTTTGCTATTGCAGTGCTGTGTGATGGCTGCTGGTTTGTTGTGGGCCAGGTTCCGTGGTTTGTTGTGGCAAAGGTGCTGTTCCATTTACTGAATGAATGTTTATTTATAGCTATAATCCTGTGAAATAGCTTTATTCCCACTCGCTAAAAATGCTTCCCTTTTTTTTTTCCTAGCAGTCAGTGCAAACCACAAAAACCATTCCTTCGTGATGACTGGGGTTGTGAAGTCAGGAAATTTCTATTTTACAAGGAGAAAAAGAAACACTTAATGTTTTTAATGTAGAACACGAGCAGTGGGAGGCCTCAGTTTGCTTCCTGCAAGAGACAAACGCTCACTCCATACAGCTCTGTATGCAGCAAGCTTGGCTACGTGTAGGAATGCCAACTACAAATGTTCTAGCACGTTTGCAGCGGTTTGGGCATCGCCAGGGAGTAAACGGGCGGCTGTGTGGTGCTTAGCTGCTGGCTGGGCTGAAACCATGGAAGCTGTTTAGTTTATTTGATAGAGTGCCTTGTCTGTGATCCTTCCTGGATTGGAAAAGTCTGCGCTTGGGGAAGAAGAAATTGCTCTGAAATGCTGTGGCTATAAACCAGTAGCAAATGGTATCTCAACAGCAGTTTTTATTTGCCATCCTACGAGGCCTGTCGAGGAGGCCACAGTCACAAACGCGTTGCTGTTTTGTATTTCAGAGGAGACAACTTCATTGGAGCTCCCTGGGGATTGGACAAGGTGCCCCATGTCAACAGGCAGAAACGGTGAACAGTGACAGGGGTTGCAGAAGAAGTAAGTAGTTTGCTTTCTGGGTTAACAGTAGGAGAACAGGTTGATATGGCTCAACCTTCATCTCTCTTCAAAGTAGCGAACGTTTTCATGATGATCTGTTTGGAACAGGCATTCGTTGTAACCGGTGAGATGCAGAAGCCCAGAAGGGGATCCTACAGGAAAGAGCGTTTCTGAAGGCCGTGTGCGCTATTTCTGAAAGCAGAAGACGTCTTCCTTGCTGAACACCTCTTGCCTGCACACGTAAGTGATGCCTGTCACGAGCATTGACAGCACACCGTAACGGAGAATGGGCTAACGGGGACCCTAAGCCCCTTGCTCTCCAAGGATAGTTAATAGCAGTGTATTTGCTGACAGCTACAAGGGTGACAGCACTCACGCACCTCCTTAAGCAATGGATGGTTTTTAAGTTCAGGCACAATTTGTGTCTGGTTTCTTTTGCTCTCTTTGAAAAGAGACTTTAAAAGACAGGAGGAGGAGCGAGCAGCGTGTGCTGTGATGAAGTTGGTCACGTGCGCTGTGCTTGCAGTGAAAGACCATTAATGTCAGAGCATTAAATAACGCGTCAAAGCAAACTGGGACGTAAATGATCAACTGAACGACCCGAAGGGTTTCATCCGTTTTTCTGCGGAGCTTCCCTCGTGCTGGGTCCTGTGCCGAGGTGTTGACACAAAGCAGTTAGATCTGCTGTTGGGATGAGGGGTGTTTTCTGTGATGGGGATGATTGTTTCATATGTTGTTTGGCTGGTGCCTAGACAGTGGTTTTGGCGTGTGGCCTGCAGACACTAGAAGGTGACAGGACACTTTTAGGGAGCCGTTTGTAAGGTGTCACCAAGAAAGTTAGTTGTCTGTAGGTTTAAAGGAGCAGAATATGGATTTGCATTCCCTGGAAGAATATTTTAGGTATTTACAAGTCGGAAGACACTCAGAGTCAGGGACCGTGGAGCCAAAGGAGATACAGCTATCGCATGCATTTCAACAACTCTGTAATGTTTCCCGTGCTGACTGGATGGGGCACTTCCTTCTAGTGCCCCAGGATTTCCATTTGTGGCTTAACTGTTTTGAGCTGCTCTGTTGTCACTTCCCTGTGGGGCTGGAGGATACCCGGTGCGTAGTCAGCAAGCGCAGGTATTACGGAGGAGATTTGCAGTTGGAAAGCCAGCCATTGACGTTGGTGCGTGGTCCGGGATCCAGGGAGGAAGATCAGATCTTGACAGATTTATACCTGATAGGCACAAGGAAAAAGTTCTCTTCTGGGGTCTAGAATGCTTTGCGGGGCTCTGTTTTTCCATGCAGTAACGGCTTTATTTATACCCACAATGATTTTAGTCTCACAAACCGCCAGGGTGTTGGCACAAGCTGATAGGAGTGTTAAAGGGCAGGAATGGGGCAATAGTCTCAGGCCAGTGTCTTTCCTCCATGCACAGCAATAGCTGTGTCCTGGTAATAGCTGCAAGCTTTGAAATTATATTGATTGATTGATTGATGGCTTGGCTTCGCGAGCGAAGGTTTGGGAAGGCATTTACCCACACATGCTACAAGGAGGATGACTAAGGGCACTGTGGGATAGGCAAATCAAAGGGTGCTTAGGCCTTCAGGATGTTTCCAAACAGGACTGTCATCTCCTGGGACAGTCAGGAAACTGCCAGTGTATGGTTTGGTGTGAGCAGCACAGATGTATTCGGTTTGGCGTTGTAGTACATGGGTTTTTTCTTGGTTTTAAGTGACCATCTATATAGCAGTACCTGAAGTGGATTTGTGTATTGCTGTATGGGTGCTCAGTTTCCTTTGTTTAGTTGCATGTTATGTACAAATAAGTGCATGGTGGAGACAGTGGCCTTAGCATCTACTCTCAATCCAACATGGCTCTCCCTCTTGAAGCTGTGATCCAGTGATCTAAGACCATAGTCAAAGCTGGAGTCAAGTCACTGGGGACAGAAGGACAAAATTCACGTTAATACCAGGCCTTTTGGAGAGGGTTGCCCCTTTTTAGCAGGTACGCCTGTACCTACGATGATTGCAAGTACTGGAGAAGGTCCCATTTCCTTTGGCTCAAACTTCAGCAGCAGTGGTGGCTCTTAACACCTACACTGAGCAACACCTTGTTTGTGTCGTGACTTGATCTGCTGGCTGGGATGGTGGGCTAGAGGAGCTTTGAAGGTCCTTTCCAACCCAAACTATTCTATGACTCTGTGATCTCTCCAGAGAGAAAGAGCAACAGTTATCCCAATAACACTGAGGATGTGTCTTATCCTGATGTTGCAGAGATGTTTTTTTTTTTTGGGGGGGAAGGGTTTGCTGTTTTTCATCCCTCTTGCCTCCCTGCTTCCACCCCGTGCTTTCCATTAGCAAGTGTGTGTCTGCAAGAGGTGGATTTGATCTGCTTTTTCACTGCTGGTTTTGGGCGGTAGAAGGGCTTCATGGAACTGCTTGGTCACAAAGTAGTAGCAGACACTATCCAGGCAGCAGATAGATGTGGCACCACAGCTTGTCATGGAGGAGATGTTCTTCATAACGTGGAGCGTGAAACAGGTAGCTTCAACGCTCTCCATTACGAACCTGGCAAGTAACCCAAAGAAGGCTGGCAGAAAACATACTAGAAATACAATCAGATTTGCACAAATAATGTGAGCAGCTTTCTGGATTGATGTCTCCTCTGGTGAATTGGTGTTCAGGCATCTTTTGAGGCTCCCGATCGCTTCTGTGGAGCAAAAAGTCAAGGTTGCTAACGGAAGAATAAAAATGAAGCACATGGAGAGCAGGCTCAGAGCAGCAGGCACGGCGGTACCCTTCTGGAAGCAGAGGGTGGATTGGCTCTGCCAGATCTGTGCAATGGCACGGATTATCTCAGAAACCCACAGAGAAGGGCTGCCTTTGGTGGAGACCTGAAGGCCCTGGCTTTCAAGTGGTGTTTTATGGCAATGTATCGGTCAATGGAGATAAATGTAATTACGTAGATACTCACTAACATGGTGATGAAATACGTTGTCTCTGTAAACTGGCCGAGTTCATCTCGGGCTGACTTATTCCAGAGCAAATAAGCCATGAAAGGCAAGGTGCAGATGACAAAGCAGTCTGCAAAGACTAAGGTGATTACATACACCCTTGTTTCTGTCCACTTCTTTATCTTGCAGAAGAACACCCAGAGGGCAAGGGCATTACATGGAGCTCCAAAAAAGAAAATGATGTTACACAGAGCAAGTTCAAAGAGACGGACATGGTGGTAAAGCTCCAGACTTGTGATACTGCAGTTGCTGGACACATTCCTTGTCCTGTTGTGCAGAAGTTGTGTGGTGTTAGGAGACCTGAAATAGGAAAAGACATGGTAAGACTTTCCTCCGACCTCCTGATAGATGCATATGCCATAGAAAACAAGGTATTTAAGTAACTACTTACTTTGCCCATCACAAATGTGAATTTGAGTCTCCGAAGCTGGCCTTCTCAGTCAGCCTCTAACTGGGATGCAGCCTGTGTCAAGCTTTGTTTATATTTACTCAGTTTAGGTGTAAATATCTCCAAGTACACTTGCAATAGGACACGGCAGACAGTCTTGATTAAATAGTGGCATCTTGAATGGAGGGGTGGAATAGCAGTGAGAAGAACCCCTATAGACAGTGAGGGCATCCCGTGACAATGGGATTCCTTAAGCCAGGCTGTGCAAATGAGGTAAGATTACCCTTAGCTTGGTTATGAGCTCGGCAGGGATTGCAGCAACCTAACCTAAAGCCCAGCGCAACCCAGGAGCAAAAGCTCTTCTACCAGGTCTGCTGGCTTGGGAGACAAGAGGAGTGGTGTGAAGGCCTGGAGGGGCATAGCAGATCTCACTTGGTGGCCATGCTCGTGCTCTGCTCTGAGTAGGTTTCTGAGCCTTTGGGCTGCCTTGCGAACCTGGAGCTCCTGCTCAGAGCTGAGGAAGAGAGATGCATCTGAGTTCCTGCATCCCAAAGGCATGCTTGAAACCCTAAGTGAGTGAGTGAGGCATGTAGCTGTCCACTCCTTGTGAGGGCAGTGGGGGGTGCAAGCATTAACGTGATTTTAAGCCCATGCATTCCAGGAGAGAGTTCGATTCTGTGGATGTAAAGCAGACAGACGCACCTGAAAGAGGGACCACCAGTGCAAAACAAGGAACTTGCCATTAAGGGCTGCATGAGATGGCTCCTGCTCAGGGCAGGCATTCTGCCACCCTGCGAGGTCCGTCAGATGTATGTAGTAGCTACTGAGCCTGCGTCACACTGGCTGCAGGCTGTTCTGCAAGGAATTGGTTATGTGAAGAGTGTGAGTTCACGGGCTGATAAAAACCAGCTTTTCTCGGACCCCATCCTGCGCACAGTGGCTGTGTGTGGCCTGCAGAAGGAACAGTTCTCTGAACTGGTGATTCTGTGTATACGTCACTGAATTTCTGCTTGCATCTAAATGCACTTTGGAAGGAATTTAACCTTTGAATCTGAAGTCTGTTTTTTTGCCATTCCTACAGGAGACTGATGGTGACACCCTACAGCTTTCCGAGATTTAGGAAGGAGCACCATGACTGAACAGGCCTGGTTAAGCAGTTATTTGCCTCTGCAAGCAACTGAAACCTCCTTGTGGTCAGCTGGTGAGAGCACTTGCTGCAAAATCAGACTTCACTGACCGATAAAGACCCAAATAACTCAGTTGCTGGGGGCTATGTAAGTGTCTTAGGCACTGACAGGCACTAACGTGACTCCTGCAGAGAGCTCACTTCAGTTCTTGTGTGCTCAGCTCTGGGTTTCCCAACAGAGGCTTGCTGCTCGCTGCCTGCACCCTGGAAGGAAGCCGTTGGCTGTCACCTGAGGAAAACCTCTCTGAACTACAGTAAGTAGCAGTAGGGAAATAGCTTACATCAAAGGCTGAAGCTGCCACATTGTTATGCTCATTAGGTGCGTCAGGCAGATGTCTTTGCTGGCGTGGCCGATGCCCAGATTGCTTTCGTCAGCCTTGGTCTGCAATGCCAGCGGCAGCCTCTGTGCTCAAGTACAAGGCAGGCAAACCGGGCTGGTGGTGCTCTGCTGCATGAAAGGGCTGTGGCTGGCACCACCCTTGGGGCTGGAGATGTGGCCCAAATGCAGTTCCCAGCATCGGGGCTCAGAAGCGCTCCAGGCAGATCAGAGACTGGTGGGAGGAGGGAGGAAATGAGCAGGGAGTTTTAAAGCAGGCCATGTAGCACAGATGGGGTATGGCTGAGCACAAAATGTCTTTACAGAGGTGCAGTTTGATAAGCTAGCATATCCTGCGGCTGCTGGAAATGCTTTAGGGTGGGGTAGATAAAGTGGCTGCAGCATCAGAGGAGCTAGGCAGCAACGTGCAGCTGTGAGAAAAGGATGGAGATGGCTGTAAAACAGCATCTTGCTGCTGCTGGAGGCCCAGGAGCAGTCTGGGGCTCAGTGGACAAGGTCAGCAGCACTGTGGCGTACGTCCTGCTTTCCCCCCGTCATAGACTGGGGAGACCTGGGCAGTAGCCGTCCCCCTCCGTGGAAGGCCAGGGTGGGTTTGTTTCCTCCAGCAGCTCACCAGGTATCAGGCTTCTTGCAGATCCTTAAGAGAGCCTGGAGGAAGAGAAGCAAGGCAGAGGCTGAAGGCACCGTGGGTGCCACAGTAGCACCGTGGTGGCAAACATCCAGTGGTTTTCCCAGCAGGATGCCATGAAAAAGCGGATGCACCAGACCCCTTACATGTAAAATCCTCTTCCTTCCTTGTGTGGGGAGCTCAGAAGTGAGCAGGTACCGGAGGGGTGAAGGGTGACTGTGGCGGATGAAACGATTAAGGACAGCACAGGAGCTGTGGTGAGTGAGGGAAGGGACCTGAACTGAGCAGAGGGAGAAGAAGAAGGAAACGGGGTGGGAAGCATGGTAAGGGCATGGCATTTTCTGCATCAGCTGCCTTCAGACCTGCCACATCTGTGGCAACAGCCCTGGTTTTCCCTCTCGAAGGGATGGGTAGCTGTCAGCAAAGATGTAATACGTGTGCTGCACAGAGATGAGACGAGACTTGGGCAGGGCAGTACTTCCCAGGGCTGTTAATGTAACCATGGGCACCGCTGGCCAGGGCCTCGGCAGCGAGCTGACCTGGGAGGGAAGCACAGCCAGGAGTGAGCAGACACACTGCCTCTGGGGCAGGAGAGCTGTAGGTGAGGGGCACAGCACTTAGGTGAGAGGCTTTTCCTCTCTGTTTCCAAACAGCACGAAGAAATCTGGAAAGTGCCTGCTCTGACCTTGCTGCTGTTGTTCACAGCTCTCAAATACAGTGACCTAAGGCACAGCACTTTGTTCTTTTCTTTTCTTGAAACTTGTGTTCTTTCGGGCTCATCTGTCACTGCAGCCCTTGAAAGCAGTAATGTCATCACCCTAACCACGGAACTGCTTCAAAAGACCCTGGGAGTGAATGCAAGGGTTCATTCGGTCGAAAAAGGGAAGTTTTTTGAGTCACTTGTTTCCCATGTTAGAATGGATTTAGCTTCTGGTTCGCAGCTCCTGTTAGGAAATAATGTGCTGTGATCTTCCAGGTAAAGTGCTCAGAGAATACCCTGGAGTAAGGACAGAAACTGAAAGAGATGATGACCTGCCGCATGGATGTCTGCCTCGCAGGGACTGTGCTGCCACGCAGAAGCCAGGTACCTGATGCTCCTCTGCCTCCCTGCAGCCCCAGCAGGACCCTGAGCAGCAGTGCACAGAGAGCAAGAGAGAGTGAACCCCAAGTGGTATTAGCCGTAGGTTTAGGTCCACAGAATGAGCAGCGGGTGTCAGCAGAGGCAGGACATGTGGGGGCTGTGCAGCCGTGCATCCTGGCCAGGAGGAGCAGGGCCAGCCTGTGGGGCTGCAGGATGGGCACAGGCTACATGTACAGGGCTGGTGCCCAGCACCAACAGCTCGCTGGTACTTAAGGGTTTCTCTGGCACCTCCTCCTCCTGTGTAGGAGATTTTATCCCCGTTTGGTCTTCAGTGTCGATCTGCTGGCTAAATAAATGGTGGCAGAACTTTCCACTGAGGTCTAGCATCTCATCCCTCAGCACTTCCTAAACCGGTGTGTTTGGTGGCTAGCAGTGGTGCTCAGCAGCTGTGCTGAAACCTCAGCTAAGCAAGCTGGAAGATGTGATACCTGGGATTAGACCATCCCGTGCAGGGCCCTCCCGCTGACTGCTGGATTGAGTTGTGCTTGCAGAGCTCTGGGCAGGGAGGTGGGCGCCCCAAGCACCTTGGCACAGAGTGTAGCCTCTCTCTAGGCTGAAGAAAGTCTCCCCAACCCTGCTGAGACGGAGGCTGCTGGACCGAAGTGGCCTCTTAAGATGGGTTGGGTGCCCGGGGCAGGGATGGAGCTGGAGATGGCCACAATGGGGCCAGTGGCAGGGCTGCAGCCTGCGCTCCCGTTTGAGCAGAGGCTTCAGGCTGGCAAGTGAACCGAGGCCTTGGTATCTCACACGGGTGGCAGGAGGCCTCGCTTCTTGTACCCTGCATTGACAGAAATAGAGGGGATAAGAGAGAGCTCTAGGCCCTGAAGGGCTCAGGGGTGGGCTATATAATCGGTGTTGATGATCAGCGTGCAACACAGCTGGTGGGGAATTGTCTCACCGCCTGTTCACTCCTAGTACCTGTCCAGCTGAAACACTTGATTGCAGTGATGCTACTGGCAGTTGACTGCTCATAAAACAGGAGGATGGGTGTTCTCCTGGCTTTGTGAGCTGTGATTGGAGAGAAGCTGCTGGCTGGAGCTCAGTGGTGAGAGCATGCAGGCAGTGGTGTGGTGAGTGAAAGAGAGCAGGATGCAGACAGGTCCCAGGTGTCCCTGTCCCAGGAGGCACCCAGTGGCATCGGGCAGAGGAAGTGCTGCAGCCCAGCTGGCCAGGAAGGCCGTGCGGAGGAGAGGACCCGAGTGGGACCAACCAGCCCCTTCCTTGTCCAACGAGTGGTCCGTCTGTCAGAGCCGTGCCTCTCCAGTCTAGCTGTCGTGTGGGACAGCGTGAGGTACCATACTTGTGGGACAAGTGCGGGCGGGTGACATCCGTTGCTCTTTCCTTACCCAGCCATGCTCTAACCGTTGTTACGGGTGTAATCAGTGAGTAAGGTGGGACTGCATCCAGTGTCTCTGCACCACACGCTGATAAGCCCCTCAGATGCCGTCTGGCAGTTGTGAGGTGCTGCGGTGGAGGAGGGCAGGGAAGCGTGTTTATGTGGAACACTGCAGTAGCTGTTTGGGTCCAGCACGGAAGAGGGATGGGAGGGTCACTGTAGGCGTTTAAGGCCAGAAGAGACGCGTGAGGAGAGCCCCAGAGAAAAGCTGTGGGAGCTGTTTGCCTGTGGTAGGTGCGACTGTGTTTCCCAAACAGAGGCTGATGCTGTGAGGGACTTCTGACTGACAGCCCAAGGCCATCATCCTGCCTTGTTCACCGAGTGGCTGAGGTTGGAAGGGACTTCTTGATGTTTACTCCCACCCCTTGCTCAGACTCTGGTGCCTCGTGCCCTCTGGTTTTGAACATCTCCAAGGAGATCTCTACAAGTCCTTTGGGCAGCCTGTTCCAGTGATCACCTTGCGGGTAAACATTTTCTCTTAATGTTTAAATGGACTTTCCTGTCCTGTGTTTCGTTTCGTGCCCGTTGCCTCTGTCTGCGGTTTTGGTTGTGGTGTGAAACAGGGGGAACAGCTACACGGGATGCTACAAAATTTCATGAGACAGCCTGGGTGACCTTTGAAGGTGCCACCTTTTCCATGGCAGCGAGATAAAAACACTCTTAACCTTGGTTTGGGTTTTTGCCTTCCCACCGCTCAACCATGAACGTCTCTTTCCTGCATTACCCATTTGAAATGTCCCTTTGCTGTGCAATCCTTTGGGTGTCTTCAGCTTTCTTAAAATTCCAAAATCAAAGCTTCTTACCAATTTATGTTCGTTACGCACAAGGAGGAGGAACGTAAAGGTGACGTAAGGATAGATAGGTTTGTGAAACAAGCCGTTTCTTACGGGGACAGCTGCCGCAGTACCCTGCTTGTATGATGCCATATAGGAGGGTGTCTGTTTTGAACGAGTTTTACGCACGACCTGCACACCGATCGGGCGTGCTTTTTAGGCTGCACACCAGCCTGTCAGCCTCATCGGTGTGGTTGCTGCGGACTCACGTCAGAGGTTTCCTGAGCTGAAGAAAACCCCACTTTTTGTTCTTCGGTAAATATAAACCCTTTTGTTTCAGAGCAGCGTGCGCTCGTGTGGACATCGTGTGTGCCAGCACAGACCCTTTCAAGAGCTCCAGAAGATTTTTTTAACCTCTTTCTTTCAGCTGCAAGACCAAAAGGAAAAGAAAGGTTTCTGCTAATGGGAAGCACCAGCGGAGAGTGGAGGTATGTCTGGTGATGGTAGCACGTGCTCCTCTGACCTTGCCAAGAGAGGAAATCCATCTGCCCTCTGCTTTCACCAATTGGTCTGTAATTTGCCTGTAGTTGTCCTCCCCATTTCTGCATTTTGTAGAATCATGGAATGGTTCATGTTGGAAGGGACCTTGAAGCTCATCCAGTTCCAACCCCTGCCACGGGCGGGCAGGGACACCTCACGCTAGAGCAGGTTGCTCCAAGCCCCTGTGTCCACCTTGAACACTGCCAGGGATGGGGCAGCCACAGCTTGTCTGGGCACCCTGTGCCAGCGCCTCAGCACCCTCACAGGGAAGAGCTTCTGCCTGAGAGCTCATCTCAGTCTCCCCTCTGGCAGGTTAAAGCCATTCCCCCTTGGCCTGTCCCTTCAGGCCCTTGTCCAAAGCCCCTTTCCAGGTTTCCTGCAGCCCCTTTAGGCACTGGAGCTGCTCTCAGGTCTCCCCTTCAGGAGCCTTCTCTTCTCCAGGCTGCCCCAGCCCAGCTCTCTCAGCCTGGCTCCAGAGCAGAGCTGCTCCAGCCCTCGCAGCATGGCCATGGTTTCCTCTGGCTCACTTGAGCAGCTCCACATCCCTCTTGAGTTGGGGCCCAAGATCTGGATGCAGGACTTTGTTTCCTCTTACATTGCCATAAATGCAGAGTGACACTTTAACAGCTGGACAGATCTAGATCCTCATATAGAAGTACCTGGGGCCAGTAAATGAGAGCAAAACCACCTCCTCTGCTTGAACGAGGAAGAAATGATTTTGTTCAACTTGTTTACTTGCTTAATTCAAGAAGTTTTTTCCCTTCCAGTCAATTACATTCATGTAATGGAAAACATTGTCACAGGAATTCTCAGCTTGATTTGCTTTCCTGATTTGAGATCGTTGCATTGCTTTTTGCCTGAAGAGCAATTGATTGGCTTGCAGGCTGTTTTGCAGCAGCTCTTTGGGGAATGACCACTATGTTTCTAACCGTCCTGTTGGATGTTGTAACAATGCAGGTCCCCGGTTTCCTCTTGACATTTGGGTACTACCAGCAGAGTTTACCGCTCTTGGTATTGTCTTTGTTGAATTAGTACCCGTGCAGTCTTCCCAAGCCCCTGGGAGTGCACCGCAGTGCTCGCAGCGTGTTGTCCTTGTTTATGATGGCTTCTGTCTAGGTGATGTACACAGATGGACAAAGCTTTGCCATCCTGATCTGCTTGTGTGGGCAGAGACTCGGGGGGCAGTTTCAGAGCTAAGAGTTGATTTTCCTGAGAGGGATCCCAGCTCTGCAGCAGAGGAGCTGCACTGCTGAGGAGCAGGCAAGGGCTGGAGGGAGGGAGGACCAGGAAGTGCAGGTCAGCCCCGGTATTTTTCTGTAGTGAGGGTGGTAAAGCACTGACACAGGTTGCCCCGAGAGGTGGTGGATGCACCGTCCCTGGAGACTTTCAGGGCCAGGCTGGATGTGGTTCTGAGCACCCCGATCTAGTCGAGGATGTCCCTGCTCATTGCAGGGGAGGTTGGACTGGATGACCTTTAAAGGTTCCTTCCAACCAAAACCGTTCTGTGATCCTAGGATTAGAACCCCAGTGACTGCAGGCGTTTCCCTACAGCTGCTGAGGGTCTCTTTAAACCCCCAAAGCCACAATTATCCTTCTTCCTTATGGAAGGGCTTCTCGTCCTCACGCTCTTTGGTGTGTCTGGTGGGATTGTGCCCTTGCTGAAGCTTGTCTTTGGTACCTTGAGCTGAAGTGCTTTGCTGACATGAGGTTAAAGTCATCTGGGGGAACATACTTTAATGCAGCCAGGGAGGGGAAACTGGCTAATTGGAAATGCTGAGGTCTGCTCAGCATGTGGTTCACATTCACTGTTTGCTACCCCAAGTACCAGTACCGATGCGAGCAACACCCAGCTCTGGGGAAATTCACTTTTCTTTCAACCGATCGGAACTGGTCACTTCTCAGCATAGCAAGTGTCACCTCTTGAAAGCAAAGCTCCTCTGGTGCCGCCGATGGAGCCCTGAGCCCAGCAGGAGGCCCGAGGCTGCTTTTCCATTTACCTATAAGAGCAATGACACTTGAACCACAGCAGGACGAGCCACAGCTTCCATGGGCGTAAGCCCAAATGTTTCTACCTTTCCTAGCCTGCCAGGCATGCAGCATTAGTGCGGGTTTCTAGTTCACTGAAGGGTATTATCTGCTCAACATTGTTCAGTGACAAGACTTCCACTGTACCGTAGCTGCTGGGGGGCTTACAGACCAGAACACACAGAGCCTGTGCCACAGATTGGCTTTCCCGGCAGCCCCGGGCACCTCTCGCAGGGACAGAGATGCGTGTTTAGCCCCCGATTTCAAGAAGATACCATAACAGAGCGGTGCCTGCAGGCAGACAGCACATTTCCAAGGGACCCCTCTCTACTGCTGCGTTTGCCGCACCCTGGTGATCCCAGAGCCCTGCGCGTGATGCCTGCTGCCCAGCACGCAGTGTGCCGATGAACCCAGCCGTACAGGGGCAAGGTCCTCGGGTGCTGCCCTGAAGCGTGGCAAAGTGGCATGGGAGGAAGAGGTAAGGCCGCTGGGGATGGGAATGGCAAACTCCTGTAATTGCTACTTAGTGCACCCCCAGCAAGCGCTTTGGGGATTTGCCTCTGCCTTCCGTGCACACAGCAGCACCCCCTCCTGTTGGGTGGCTCCTGCCAAAGCTTATCGCGTTCATGGCATTAGTGTCCCTGCACAGCGAGCATTGACGGGTGGCTCTAACAGATCACTGCTCAGCTGCTTGCCTCAGAGAAAGGATTCCCTTGGTGCAGCTGCCTCTCACAGCTTGCTGACTGCTGCAAAGGTTTGAAGCTCCGTGACAGACAAGACCATATATATTTAAAGATTCCTGCTTTTAATGCAATTAAATAGTTGTCCTGAGAAAATAAAGATGTTATCAGGCCAGGAGCACATTCTTGTTTTGTCTTCTCTTAACATTCTCTTCTGGTCCCTTCCCTTCCCGTCTTTCTCTCTTCCCTTCCTGTCTCTTGTACTCCTTTCTATTCTCCTATGTTCTCTTAGTCTCTTCCATTTTCTTACAGTCTCTTCCCTTCCGGTTCTGTTTTCTTAGATTCTTTCATATTCTCTTAGTCTTTTCTAATCTCTGTTCTCTTATACTCCCTTCTCCTCTGTCCTTTTGCATTTTCTTCTATTCCATTCTCCCGTACTCTCTTCTGGTGTCCTCTATTCTCTTAGTCTCTTCTAGTCTCTTCCCTTCTGTTCTCTATTCTCTTCTCTTAGATGACCTCTTTTCTTTTGAATTCTCTTCTCTTACATTCTCTTCCCTTATCTTACATTCTCTTACATTCTCATATATTCCTTTCTCTTACATTCTTTTCCCTTCTCTTATGCTCTCCTAGAGTCTCTTCCCCCTTTTATTTTCCTTTTTCGTAGTCTCTTCCCTTCTCCTACATTTTCTTATTTTTCACTTCTTCCTGTCTCTTTTCTGTATTTGCTTCCATATTCTTCTCTTAGATTCCCTTCTCTTCTATTTCCTTATATACTTTTATAGTCTCTTCCATTTCCTTTTCTTAGATTCTCTTGATTTCCCTTTTCCTGTATGCTCTTCAGGTTTTTCTCTTGGCTTCTTTTAGGTTCTCTTCTGTACTCTTCTAATCTTAGATTCTCTTCTATTCAATGCTGTTCTCTCCCCCTATATTCTCTTCCTGGATGCTCTTCAGTTCTCTAATCTTAGATTCTCCTCTATTCAATGCTGTTCTCTCCCCCTATATTCTCTTCCTGGATGCTCTTCAGTTCTCTAATCTTAGATTCTCTTCCGTTCCCTGATCTTCTCTTCCCCAGATGCTCTTCTCCAATAATCTTTTAGATTCTCTTCCCTTGTATTCTCTTCCCCATGTTCAGTTGTATTCTTACCTTCTCTCCCATGAGATTGTCTTAGAACCTCTGCTCTTGTATTCACTCGCATTCAGAGGGAAGGAGGGGAGGGGAAGGAGAGGAAGAAGGAAGGAGGGAGGGGAAGAAGGGAGGAGGGAGGGGAAGAAGCGAAGCAAGGAAGGAGGGGAAAAAAGGAAGGAAGGAGCAAAGGAGCTATTTATGGCCATTTCTATCCCATTTTCCCCATTTCTTGCCAGTTTTATGCCATTTTTGGCTATTTCTAACCCATTTTAAACCTCTTTTTTCCAATTTCTAAACCAGTTTTGGCGATTTCTGACCCAATTTTGACCTAGCCCATTTTATGCCATTTTTTGCAACTTCTAACCAGTTGTTGCCCATTTCTTACCCATTTTAAGCCTGTTTTGGCTCTTTCTAAAACATTTATCACCATTTCAAACCAATTTGTTGCCACTTCAGACCCATTTTCGGCCATTTCTAACCCGTTTTGAGCCATTTTTGGCCACTTCTACCCCTGTTTTGCCCGTTTCCAACTCATTTTAAGGCATTTTGGTTATTTTTAACCATTTTTTCCCATTTCTGTGCCAGTTGAAGCCTTTTTTGGCTACTTCTAAGCCATTTTTGCCCACTTCTTACCTGTTTTAAGCCATTTCTATTCCGTTTTTGACCATTTGTAATGTGTTTTAAACCATTTTTTTTTCCCCTTTTTTAACCCGTTTTTGCCCATTTCTTATGTATTTTTAGGTATGGGACGCCTAAAAAAATAGTAACTGAAAGAGATTAAAAAGCAAAGACAGCTGAAAAAAACATGAATGAAAAAGTGAATGAATAAAAATGTGTAAAGAGAATAAAAAGCAAAAGGGAAGAACGCGCTTATAAATTCCGACAAAACAAATACAAAGTGATAAAAGTGAACAAGCCTGAACGAATCTCCAGTAAAAGTTCCCTTAGCAACTTAGCCCCCGCCCCAGTAGTGCAGTCTTCAAGTCCCCAGGCAGCAGTTGGTGTCCCCGCAGGCTGTAAACTGGGCTGGGAGCGGCCGTTGCTCTCAGCCCGTTGCCTCTTCGGTACCGAAAAGTGAGCGTGTGCTGCCACCATGTGTCCAACATCGGTACTGCACGTAAAGCGGGAGGGGCACAGAGTGACGCCGGGCAGCGCTCGCTGCTGCCACCATGTGTCCGAACATCGGTACTGCAAGTAATGCAGGAGGGGCACGGAGTGACGCCGGGCAGCGCTCGCTGCTGCCACCATGTGTCCGAATATCGGTACTGCACGTAAAGCGGGAGGGGCACAGAGTGAAGCCAGGCAGCGCTCGCTGCTGCCACCATGTCTCCGAACATCGGTACTGCACGTAATGCGGGAGGGGAACGGAGTGACGCCGGGCAGCGATCGCTGCTGCCACCATGTGTCCGAAACCCGGAACTGCAGGGGGTGGGGATGGGAGGGGCCTCGGTCTAGCTCCGGGAGCGGATCGGTGCTGCCATCATGCGTCCAAACCATGGTACTGCCTATTGTACAGACGGGGGGGGGAGCAAAGGATTGCCTCAGTGCTACGGTAGCTGCTGCCATCATATGGCGAAAACACTGCACTGCAGGCGGAGGAGCGGCAGTGTGGCACCGGAAACAGCTTTCAGGCACCCGCTGCTCCCCATTGGCTGAGGCGGCTGTCAGTCACTGCAAGCCCCGCCCCCGACTTCCGGTCCGCCGTGGCCCCGCCCCGCTCGCTCCCCATTGGCTGAGGCGGCTGTCAGTCACGCCTAGACCCGCCCCCGACTTCCGGTCCGCCGTGGCCCCGCCCCGCTCGCTCCCCATTGGCTGAGGCGGCTGTCAGTCACGCCTAGCCCCGCCCCCGGCTTCCGGTCCGCCGTGGCCCCGCCCCGCTCGCTCCCCATTGGCTGAGGCGGCTGTCAGTCACGCCTAGCCCCGCCCCCGGCTTCCGGTCCGCCGCGGCCCCGCCCCGCTCGCTCCCCATTGGCTGAGGCGGCTGTCAGTCACTGCAAGCCCCGCCCCCGGCTTCCGGTCCGCCGCGGCCCCGCCCCGCTCGCTCCCCATTGGCTGAGGCGGCTGTCAGTCACTGCAAGCCCCGCCCCCGGCTTCCGGTCCGCCGTGGCCCCGCCCCGCTCGCTCCCCATTGGCTGAGGCGGCTGTCAGTCACTCCAAGTCCCGCCCCCGGCTTCCGGTCCGCCGTGGCCCCGCCCCACTCGCTCCCCATTGGCTGAGGCGGCTGTCAGTCACTCCAAGTCCCGCCCCCGGCTTCCGGTCCGCCGTGGCCCCGCCCCGCTCGCTCCCCATTGGCTGAGGCGGCTGTCAGTCACGCCTAGACCCGCCCCCGACTTCCGGTCCGCCGTGGCCCCGCCCCGCTCGCTCCCCATTGGCTGAGGCGGCTGTCAGTCACGCCTAGCCCCGCCCCCGGCTTCCGGTCCGCCGTGGCCCCGCCCCGCTCGCTCCCCATTGGCTGAGGCGGCTGTCAGTCACTGCAAGCCCCGCCCCCGACTTCCGGTCCGCCGTGGCCCCGCCCCGCTCGCTCCCCATTGGCTGAGGCGGCTGTCAGTCACGCCTAGCCCCGCCCTCGACTTCCGGTCCGCCGTGGCCCCGCCCCGCTCGCTCCCCATTGGCTGAGGCGGCTGTCAGTCACTGCAAGCCCCGCCCCCGACTTCCGGTCCGCCGTGGCCCCGCCCCGCTCGCTCCCCATTGGCTGAGGCGGCTGTCAGTCACGCCTAGCCCCGCCCCCGACTTCCGGTCCGCCGTGGCCCCGCCCCGCTCGCTCCCCATTGGCTGAGGCGGCTGTCAGTCACGCCTAGCCCCGCCCCCGGCTTCCGGTCCGCCGTGGCCCCGCCCCGCTCGCTCCCCATTGGCTGAGGCGGCTGTCAGTCACGCCTAGCCCCGCCCCCGGCTTCCGGTCCGCCGTGGCCCCGCCCCGCTCGCTCCCCATTGGCTGAGGCGGCTGTCAGTCACGCCTAGCCCCGCCCCCGGCTTCCGGTCCGCCGTGGCCCCGCCCCGCTCGCTCCCCATTGGCTGAGGCGGCTGTCAGTCACTGCAAGCCCCGCCCCCGGCTTCCGGTCCGCCGTGGCCCCGCCCCGCTCGCTCCCCATTGGCTGAGGCGGCTGTCAGTCACTGCAAGCCCCGCCCCCGACTTCCGGTCCGCCGTGGCCCCGCCCCGCTCGCTCCCCATTGGCTGAGGCGGCTGTCAGTCACGCCTAGCCCCGCCCTGGGCTTCCGGTCCGCCGTGGCCCCGCCCCGCTCGCTCCCCATTGGCTGAGGCGGCTGTCAGTCACTGCAAGCCCCGCCCCCGACTTCCGGTCCGCCGTGGCCCCGCCCCGCTCGCTCCCCATTGGCTGAGGCGGCTGTCAGTCACGCCTAGCCCCGCCCCCGGCTTCCGGTCCGCCGTGGCCCCGCCCCGCTCGCTCCCCATTGGCTGAGGCGGCTGTCAGTCACTGCAAGCCCCGCCCCCGACTTTCGGTCCGCCGTGGCCCCGCCCCGCTCGCTCCCCATTGGCTGACGCGGCTGTCAGTCACTGCAAGCCCCGCCCCCGGCTTCCGGTCCGCCGCGGCCCCGCCCCGCTCGCTCCCCATTGGCTGAGGCGGCTGTCAGTCACGTCTAGCCCCGCCCCCGACTTCCGGTCCGCCGTGGCCCCGCCCCGCTCGCTCCCCATTGGCTGAGGCGGCTGTCAGTCACGCCTAGCCCCGCCCCCGGCTTCCGGTCCGCCGCGGCCCCGCCCCGCTCGCTCCCCATTGGCTGAGGCGGCTGTCAGTCACTGCAAGCCCCGCCCCCGACTTCCGGTCCGCCGCGGCCCCGCCCCGCTCGCTCCCCATTGGCTGAGGCGGCTGTCAGTCACTGCAAGCCCCGCCCCCGACTTCCGGTCCGCCGTGGCCCCGCCCCGCTCGCTCCCCATTGGCTGAGGCGGCTGTCAGTCACTCCAAGTCCCGCCCCCGGCTTCCGGTCCGCCGTGGCCCCGCCCCGCTCGCTCCCCATTGGCTGAGGCGGCTGTCAGTCACTCCAAGTCCCGCCCCCGGCTTCCGGTCCGCCGTGGCCCCGCCCCGCTCGCTCCCCATTGGCTGAGGCGGCTGTCAGTCACTGCAAGCCCCGCCCCCGACTTCCGGTCCGCCGTGGCCCCGCCCCGCTCGCTCCCCATTGGCTGAGGCGGCTGTCAGTCACGCCTAGCCCCGCCCCCGGCTTCCGGTCCGCCGCGGCCCCGCCCCGCTCGCTCCCCATTGGCTGAGGCGGCTGTCAGTCACTGCAAGCCCCGCCCCCGACTTCCGGTCCGCCGTGGCCCCGCCCCGCTCGCTCCCCATTGGCTGAGGCGGCTGTCAGTCACTCCAAGTCCCGCCCCCGGCTTCCGGTCCGCCGTGGCCCCGCCCCGCTCGCTCCCCATTGGCTGAGGCGGCTGTCAGTCACTGCAAGCCCCGCCCCCGACTTCCGGTCCGCCGTGGCCCCGCCCCGCTCGCTCCCCATTGGCTGAGGCGGCTGTCAGTCACTCCAAGTCCCGCCCCCGGCTTCCGGTCCGCCGTGGCCCCGCCCCGCTCGCTCCCCATTGGCTGAGGCGGCTGTCAGTCACTCCAAGTCCCGCCCCCGGCTTCCGGTCCGCCGTGGCCCCGCCCCGCTCGCTCCCCATTGGCTGAGGCGGCTGTCAGTCACTGCAAGCCCCGCCCCCGACTTCCGGTCCGCCGTGGCCCCGCCCCGCTCGCTCCCCATTGGCTGAGGCGGCTGTCAGTCACGCCTAGCCCCGCCCCCGGCTTCCGGTCCGCCGTGGCCCCGCCCCGCTCGCTCCCCATTGGCTGAGGCGGCTGTCAGTCACTGCAAGCCCCGCCCCCGACTTCCGGTCCGCCGTGGCCCCGCCCCGCTCGCTCCCCATTGGCTGAGGCGGCTGTCAGTCACGCCTAGCCCCGCCCCCGGCTTCCGGTCCGCCGTGGCCCCGCCCCGCTCGCTCCCCATTGGCTGAGGCGGCTGTCAGTCACTGCAAGCCCCGCCCCCGACTTCCGGTCCGCCGTGGCCCCGCCCCGCTCGCTCCCCATTGGCTGAGGCGGCTGTCAGTCACGCCTAGCCACGCCCCCGGCTTCCGGTCCGCCGTGGCCCCGCCCCGCTCGCTCCCCATTGGCTGAGGCGGCTGTCAGTCACGCCTAGCCCCGCCCCCGACTTCCGGTCCGCCGTGGCCCCGCCCCGCTCGCTCCCCATTGGCTGAGGCGGCTGTCAGTCACTGCAAGCCCCGCCCCCGGCTTCCGGTCCGCCGTGGCCCCGCCCCGCTCGCTCCCCATTGGCTGAGGCGGCTGTCAGTCACGCCTAGACCCGCCCCCGGCTTCCGGTCCGCCGTGGCCCCGCCCCGCTCGCTCCCCATTGGCTGAGGCGGCTGTCAGTCACTGCAAGCCCCGCCCCCGACTTCCGGTCCGCCGTGGCCCCGCCCCGCTCGCTCCCCATTGGCTGAGGCGGCTGTCAGTCACGCCTAGCCCCGCCCCCGACTTCCGGTCCGCCGTGGCCCCGCCCCGCTCGCTCCCCATTGGCTGAGGCGGCTGTCAGTCACTGCAAGCCCCGCCCCCGACTTCCGGTCCGCCGTGGCCCCGCCCCGCTCGCTCCCCATTGGCTGAGGCGGCTGTCAGTCACTGCAAGCCCCGCCCCCGACTTCCGGTCCGCCGTGGCCCCGCCCCGCTCGCTCCCCATTGGCTGAGGCGGCTGTCAGTCACGCCTAGACCCGCCCCCGACTTCCGGTCCGCCGTAGCCCCGCCCCACTCGCTCCCCATTGGCTGAGGCGGCTGTCAGTCACTGCAAGCCCCGCCCCCGACTTCCGGTCCGCCGTGGCCCCGCCCCGCTCGCTCCCCATTGGCTGAGGCGGCTGTCAGTCACTGCAAGCCCCGCCCCCGACTTCCGGTCCGCCGTGGCCCCGCCCCGCTCGCTCCCCATTGGCTGAGGCGGCTGTCAGTCACTGCAAGCCCCGCCCCCGACTTCCGGTCCGCCGTGGCCCCGCCCCGCTCGCTCCCCATTGGCTGAGGCGGCTGTCAGTCACTGCAAGCCCCGCCCCCGACTTCCGGTCCGCCGTGGCCCCGCCCCGCTCGCTCCCCATTGGCTGAGGCGGCTGTCAGTCACGCCTAGCCCCGCCCCCGACTTCCGGTCCGCCGTGGCCCCGCCCCGCTCGCTCCCCATTGGCTGTTGAGCCTGTCAGTCACGCCTAGCCCCGCCCCCGACTTCCGGTCCGCCGTGGCCCCGCCCCGCTCGCTCCCCATTGGCTGTTGAGCCTGTCAATCACTTCTAGCCCGGCCCTCCCTCCGCTCTGATTGGTTCGGCGCCACACGGGCAGCTGCATTTCTGCACCTCCTGCAGTACCGAATATTCGCCGCAAGACGGCATCAGCGCTCGTCTCCCGCCGCCATACTTCTGTTTCCCTGCTTCCCGTGCCGCGTTTTTGGCACTCGGTAGCACCGGAAAGCAGCTCCCAGCCGCTTTCCCCCATCCCCACCCACTGCAGTGCTGCATTTTCGACAGAGAATGGGAGCTGCGGGCGGTGCCCGGGGCCATAGCGCGGCGCCCCCCTCCCATCAGCTCCGTGATTCCGACCCATGATGGCAGCAGCGAGCGGCGCCCGGAGCCGCTTCCCTCTCCCGTTCCCCACCACCTGCAGTATCGACGTTTGGACACATGGTGGCAGCACACGCTTAATTCTTCGGGGCTGCCCAGGCAACGGGCTTCGAAACTGCTGCTCCCCGCCCATTTTCCATCCTCCGGGAAGCGCTCGCCGGAGCAGTTTTTGTGGTTTTGGAAACCCAACAGCGTTTCTCTCGCAGGCATCACCTACACACACAGAGCTCCTGCGCTCGCTTTGCCACCTAAAGCTCCGTCCGCGCACGGCTTCTCGAGTGCCTGCTCTCGGGCATCCTGGAGCGGGGATGTGCTCCTGGAGAAAGCACGCTGGGGTTTGCTCTATTCAAGAACCCTTTTCTCTCTCGGACCCCCTCTGGGCTACAGACACCAGCCCAAAAGCCAAGCGCTGCCCCTGGGCTTTGAGGGAGGGGCTGTGGGTGCTGCCTGGGGTATAAAGGCACAGGGCTGTAGAGAGGAGCTCTTTCAGCTCTTGGGCTTCAGCTGGGTGAGCTCGCTGGGGTTTGTTTTGTCTTTTGTCGCTTTGGAGGCTTGTGGTGCTTTGTGCTGGTGTGTTTTAATGTTTGCTGCAATGGAATCAGCTGTGTGAAGAGCTCCGGGACGTGCCCAGGTTTCCCAGTGTGTGCATGAACAAGTGTTTCTGTAAGGCTTTCTTTTCGGAGGTGTTTTATTTCTAGGAGATGTTCAGGTCTTTTAAGGTCGCTTCTTGGTGCGTTCTGTTGTTTTTGGTATTGGGTTCTGGATATTTCCTTTACTGGAAGAGGAGCTTTGAGGCTGCTTTTTACCACTTGTGTTCTATTTTGTCCCCCGACCCCCCTTCCCGTTTAGTCCCCCGACCCCCCTTCCCGTTTAGTCCCCCGACCCCCCTTGCCGTTTAGTCCCCCGACCCCCCTTGCCGTTTAGTCCCCCGACCCCCCTTCCCGTTTAGTCCCCCGACCCCCCTTCCCGTTTAGTCCCCCGACCCCCCTTCCCGTTTAGTCCCCCGACCCCCCTTCCCGTTTAGTCCCCCGACCCCCCTTCCCGTTTAGTCCCCCGACCCCCCTTCCCGTTTAGTCCCCCGACCCCCCTTCCCTTATTTTCCCGGCCCCCCTTCCCTTTTTTTCCCCGGCCCCCCTTCCCTTTTTTTCCCCGGCCCCCCTTCCCTTTTTTTCCCCGGCCCCCCTTCCCTTTTTTTCCCCGGCCCCCCTTCCCTTTTTTTCCCCGGCCCCCCTTCCCTTTTTTTCCCGGCCCCCCTTCCCTTTTTTCCCCGGCCCCCCTTCCCTTTTTTCCTCGGCCCCCCTTCCCTTTTTTCCTCGGCCCCCCTTCCCTTTTTTCCTCGGCCCCCCTTCCCTTTTTTCCTCGGCCCCCCTTCCCTTTTTTTCCCCGGCCCCCCTTCCCTTTTTTTCCCCGGCCCCCCTTCCCTTTTTTTCCCCGGCCCCCCTTCCCTTTTTTTCCCCGGCCCCCCTTCCCTTTTTTTCCCCGGCCCCCCTTCCCTTTTTTTCCCCGGCCCCCCTTCCCTTTTTTTCCCCGGCCCCCCTTCCCTTTTTTTCCCCGGCCCCCCTTCCCTTTTTTTCCCCGGCCCCCCTTCCCTTTTTTTCCCCGGCCCCCCTTCCCTTTTTTTCCCCGGCCCCCCTTCCCTTTTTTTCCCCGGCCCCCCTTCCCTTTTTTTCCCCGGCCCCCCTTCCCTTTTTTTCCCCGGCCCCCCTTCCCTTTTTTTCCCCGGCCCCCCTTCCCTTTTTTTCCCCGGCCCCCCTTCCCTTTTTTTCCCCGGCCCCCCTTCCCTTTTTTTCCCCGGCCCCCCTTCCCTTTTTTTCCCCGGCCCCCCTTCCCTTTTTTTCCCCGGCCCCCCTTCCCTTTTTTTCCCCGGCCCCCCTTCCCTTTTTTTCCCCGGCCCCCCTTCCCTTTTTTTCCCCGGCCCCCCTTCCCTTTTTTTCCCCGGCCCCCCTTCCCTTTTTTTCCCCGGCCCCCCTTCCCTTTTTTTCCCCGGCCCCCCTTCCCTTTTTTTCCCCGGCCCCCCTTCCCTTTTTTTCCCCGGCCCCCCTTCCCTTTTTTTCCCCGGCCCCCCTTCCCTTTTTTTCCCCGGCCCCCCTTCCCTTTTTTTCCCCGGCCCCCCTTCCCTTTTTTTCCCCGGCCCCCCTTCCCTTTTTTTCCCGGCCCCCCTTCCCTTTTTTCCCCGGCCCCCTTTCCCTTTTTTTCCCGGCCCCCCTTCCCTTTTTTTCCCGGCCCCCCTTCCCTTTTTTTCCCGGCCCCCCTTCCCTTTTTTTCCCGACCCCCCTTCCCTTTTTTTCCCGACCCCCCTTCCCTTTTTTTCCCCGACCCCCCTTCCCTTATTTTCCCCAACCCCCCTTCCCTTTTTTTCCCCTAAACTCTTCTCTTTTTTCCCCGACCCCGTTCCCTTTTTTCCCCGGCCCCCCTTCCCTTTTTTTCCCCGGCCCCCCTTCCCTTTTTTTCCCCGGCCCCCCTTCCCTTTTTTTCCCCGGCCCCCTTCCCTTTTTTTCCCCGGCCCCCCTTCCCTTTTTTTCCCCGGCCCCCCTTCCCTTTTTTTCCCCGGCCCCCTTCCCTTTTTTTCCCCGGCCCCCCTTCCCTTTTTTTCCCCGGCCCTCCTTCCCTTTTTTTCCTCGGCCCCTCTTCCCTTTTTTTCCCCGGCCCCCCTTCCCTTTTTTTCCCCGGCCCCCCTTCCCTTTTTTTC
Organism: Psittacula echo; assembly: GCF_963264785.1. Classification (NCBI taxonomy): domain Eukaryota; kingdom Metazoa; phylum Chordata; class Aves; order Psittaciformes; family Psittacidae; genus Psittacula; species Psittacula echo. Next base: position 1,218,503 of record NC_137737.1, read on the forward strand.
CCCGGCCCCCCTTCCCTTTTTTTCCCCGGCCCCCCTTCCCTTTTTTTCCCCCGCCTCCCTTCCCTTTTTTTCCCCGGCCCTCCTTCCCTTTTTTCCCCGGCCCCCCTTCCCTTTTTTCCCCGGCCCCCCTTCCCTTTTTTTCCCCGGCCCCCCTTCCCTTTTTTTCCCTGGCCCCCCTTCCCTTTTTTTCCCCGGCCCCCCTTCCCTTTTTTTCCCCGGCCCCCCTTCCCCTTTTTTTCCCGGCCCCCCTTCCCTTTTTTTCCCCGGCCCCCCTTCCCTTTTTTTCCCCGGCCCCCCTTCCCTTTTTTTCCCCGTCTCCCCTTCCCTTTTTTTCCCGACCCCCCTTCCCTTTTTTTCCCGACCCCCCTTCCCTTTTTTTCCCGACCCCCCTTCCCTTTTTTTCCCGACCCCCCTTCCCTTTTTTTCCCGACCCCCCTTCCCTTTTTTTCCCGACCCCCCTTCCCTTTTTTTCCCGACCCCCCTTCCCTTTTTTTCCCGACCCCCCTTCCCTTTTTTTCCCGACCCCCCTTCCCTTTTTTTCCCGACCCCCCTTCCCTTTTTTTCCCGACCCCCTTTCCCTTATTTTCCCCTAAACTCTTCCCTTTTTTTCCCCTAAACTCTTCCCTTTTTTTCCCCTAAAATCTTCCCTTTTTTTCCCGACCCCCCTTCCCTTTTTTTCCCGACCCCCCTTCCCTTTTTTTCCCGGCCCCCCTTCCCTTTTTTCCCCGACCCCCCTTCCCTTTTTTTCCCCGGCTCCCCTTCCCTTTTTTTCCCCGGCCCCCCTTCCCTTTTTTTCCCCGGCCCCCCTTCCCTTTTTTTCCCCGGCCCCCCTTCCCTTTTTTTCCCCGGCCCCCCTTCCCTTTTTTTCCCCGGCCCCCCTTCCCTTTTTTTCCCCGGCCCCCCTTCCCTTTTTTTCCCCGGCCCCCCTTCCCTTTTTTTCCCCGGCCCCCCTTCCCTTTTTTTCCCCGGCCCCCCTTCCCTTTTTTTCCCCGGCCCCCCTTCCCTTTTTTTCCCCGGCCCCCTTCCCTTTTTTTCCCCGGCCCCCCTTCCTTTTTTTTCCCCGGCCCCCCTTCCTTTTTTTTCCCCGGCCCCCCTTCCTTTTATTTCCCCGGCCCCCCTTCCGTTTTTTTCCCGACCCCCCTTCCCTTTTTTTCCCGACCCCCCTTCCCTTTTCTTCCCGACCCCCCTTCCCTTATTTTCCCGAGCCCCTTTCCCTTTTTTTCCCGGCCCCCCTTCCCTTTTTTCCTCGGCCCCCCTTCCCTTTTTTCCCCGGCCCCCTTTCCTTTTTTTCCCGGCCCCCCTTCCCTTTTTTTCCCGGCCCCCCTTCCCTTTTTTTCCCGGCCCCCCTTCCCTTTTTTTCCCGGCCCCCCTTCCCTTTTTTTCCCGGCCCCCCTTCCCTTTTTTTCCCGGCCCCCCTTCCCTTTTTTTCCCGGCCCCCCTTCCCTTTTTTTCCCGGCCCCCCTTCCCTTTTTTTCCCGGCCCCCCTTCCCTTTTTTTCCCGACCCCCCTTCCCTTTTTTTCCCGACCCCCCTTCCCTTTTTTTCCCGACCCCCCTTCCCTTTTTCTCCCCGACCCCCCTTCCCTTATTTTCCCCAACCCCCCTTCCCTTTTTTTCCCCTAAACTCTTCTCTTTTTTCCCCGACCCCGTTCCCTTTTTTCCCCGGCCCCCCTTCCCTTTTTTTCCCCGGCCCCCCTTCCCTTTTTTTCCCCGGCCCCCCTTCCCTTTTTTTCCCCGGCCCCCCTTCCCTTTTTTTCCCCGGCCCCCTTCCCTTTTTTTCCCCGGCCCCCCTTCCTTTTTTTTCCCCGGCCCCCCTTCCTTTTTTTTCCCCGGCCCCCCTTCCTTTTTTTTCCCCGGCCCCCCTTCCGTTTTTTTCCCGACCCCCCTTCCCTTTTTTTCCCGACCCCCCTTCCCTTTTCTTCCCGACCCCCCTTCCCTTATTTTCCCGAGCCCCTTTCCCTTTTTTTCCCGGCCCCCCTTCCCTTTTTTCCTCGGCCCCCCTTCCCTTTTTTCCCCGGCCCCCTTTCCTTTTTTTCCCGGCCCCCCTTCCCTTTTTTTCCCGGCCCCCCTTCCCTTTTTTTCCCGGCCCCCCTTCCCTTTTTTTCCCGGCCCCCCTTCCCTTTTTTTCCCGGCCCCCCTTCCCTTTTTTTCCCGGCCCCCCTTCCCTTTTTTTCCCGGCCCCCCTTCCCTTTTTTTCCCGGCCCCCCTTCCCTTTTTTTCCCGACCCCCCTTCCCTTTTTTTCCCGACCCCCCTTCCCTTTTTTTCCCGACCCCCCTTCCCTTTTTCTCCCCGACCCCCCTTCCCTTATTTTCCCCAACGCCCCTTCCCTTTTTTTCCCCTAAACTCTTCTCTTTTTTCCCCGACCCCGTTCCCTTTTTTCCCCGGCCCCCCTTCCCTTTTTTTCCCCGGCCCCCCTTCCCTTTTTTTCCCCGGCCCTCCTTCCCTTTTTTTCCCCCGCCTCCCTTCCTTTTTTTTCCCCGGCCCCCCTTCCCTTTTTTTCCCCGGCCCCCCTTCCCTTTTTTTCCCCGGCCCCCCTTCCCTTTTTTTCCCCGGCCCCCCTTCCCTTTTTTTCCCCGGCCCCCCTTCCCTTTTTTTCCCCAGCCCCCCTTCCCTTTTTTTCCCCGGCCCCCCTTCCCTTTTTTTCCCCGGCCCTCCTTCCCTTTTTTTCCTCGGCCCCCCTTCCCTTTTTTTCCCCGATCCCCTTCCCTTTTTTTCCTGACCCCCCTTCCCTTTTTTTCTCGACCCCCCTTCCCTTTTTTTCCCCGATCCCCTTCCCTTTTTTTCCCCGATCCCCTTCCCTTTTTTTCCTGACCCCCCTTCCCTTTTTTTCCCGACCCCCCTTCCCTTTTTTTCCCCGATCCACTTCCCTTTTTTTCCTGACCCCCCTTCCCTTTTTTTCCCCGGCCCCCCTTCCCTTTTTTTCCCGGCCCCCCTTCCTTTTTTTTCCCCCGACCCCCTTCCCTTTTTTCCCCGACCCCCCTTCCCTTTTTTTCCCCAGCCACCCTTCCCTTTTTTCCCCGACCCCCTTCCCTTTTTTCCTCGACCCCCCTTCCCTTTTTTTCCCCAGCCACCCTTCCCTTTTTTTCTCCGACCCCCCTTCCTTTTTTTTCCCAGCCCCCCTTCCTTTTTTCTCCCGACCCCCCTTCCCTTTTTTTCCCGACCCCCCTTCCCTTTTTTTCCCCGATCCCCTTCCCTTTTTTTCCTGACCCCCCTTCCCTTTTTTTCCCGACCCCCCTTCTCTTTTTTCCCCGGCCCCCCTTCCCTTTTTTCCCCGGCCCCCCTTCCCTTTTTTCCCCGGCCCCCCTTCCCTTTTTTCCCCGGCCCCCCTTCCCTTTTTTCCCCGGCCTCCCTTCCCTTTTTTCCCCGGCCCCCCTTCCCTTTTTATCCCGGCCCCCCTTCCCTTTTTATCCCGGCCCCCCTTCCCTTTTTATCCTGGCCCCCCTTCCCTTTTTTTCCCAGACCCCCCTTCCCTTTTTTTCCCGACCCCCCTTCCCTTTTTTTCCCGGCCCCCCTTCCCTTTTTTTCCCGGCCCCCCTTCCCTTTTTTTCCCGGCCCCCCTTCCCTTTTTTTCCCGACCCCTCTTCCCTTTTTCTCCCCTAAACTCTTCTCTTTTTTTCCCGACCCCGTTCCCCTTTTTTTCCCGACCCTCTTCCCCTTTTTTTCCCGACCCCCCTTCCCTTTTTTTCCCGACCCCCCTTCCCTTTTTTTCCCGACCTCCCTTCCCTTTTTTCCCGGCCCCCTTTCTCTTTTTTTCCCGGCCCCCCTTCCCTTTTTTTCCCTGCCCCTCTTCCCTTTTTTTCCCGACCCCCCTTCCCTTTTTTTCCCGACCCCCCTTCCCTTTTTTTCCCGACCCCCCTTCCCTTTTTTTCCCGATCCCTCTTCCCTTTTTTTCCTGACCCCCCTTCCCTTTTTTCCCCGACCCCCCTTCCCTTTTTTCCCCGACCCCCCTTCCCTTTTTTCCCCGACCCCCCTTCCCTTTTTTCCCCGACCCCCCTTCCCTTTTTTCCCCGACCCCCCTTCCCTTTTTTCCCCGACCCCCCTTCCCTTTTTTCCCCGACCCCCCTTCCCTTTTTTCCCCGACCCCCCTTCCCTTTTTTTCCCGGCCCCTCTTCCCTTTTTTTCCCGGCCCCCCTTCCTTTTTTTCCCCGGCCCCCCTTCCCTTTTTTTCCCCGACCCGCCTTCCCTTTTTTTTTGACCCCCCTTCCCTTTTTTTCCCGACCCCCCTTCCCTTTTTTTCCCGACCCCCCTTCCCTTTTTTTCCCGACCCCCCTTCCCTTTTTTTCCCGACCCCGTTCCCTTTTTTCCCCGGCCCCCCTTCCCTTTTTTTCCCCGGCCCCCCTTCCCTTTTTTTCCCCGGCCCCCCTTCCCTTTTTTTCCCCGGCCCCCCTTCCCTTTTTTTCCCCGGCCCCCTTCCCTTTTTTTCCCCGGCCCCCCTTCCTTTTTTTCCCCCGGCCCCCCTTCCTTTTTTTTCCCCGGCCCCCCTTCCTTTTTTTTCCCCGGCCCCCCTTCCTTTTTTTTCCCCGGCCCCCCTTCCGTTTTTTTCCCGGCCCCCCTTCCCTTTTTTCCTCGGCCCCCCTTCCCTTTTTTCCCCGGCCCCCTTTCCTTTTTTTCCCGGCCCCCCTTTCCTTTTTTTCCCGGCCCCCCTTCCCTTTTTTTCCCGGCCCCCCTTCCCTTTTTTTCCCGGCCCCCCTTCCCTTTTTTTCCCGGCCCCCCTTCCCTTTTTTTCCCGGCCCCCCTTCCCTTTTTTTCCCGGCCCCCCTTCCCTTTTTTTCCCGGCCCCCCTTCCCTTTTTTTCCCGGCCCCCCTTCCCTTTTTTTCCCGACCCCCCTTCCCTTTTTTTCCCGACCCCCCTTCCCTTTTTTTCCCGACCCCCCTTCCCTTTTTTTCCCGACCCCCCTTCCCTTTTTCTCCCCGACCCCCCTTCCCTTATTTTCCCCAACCCCCCTTCCCTTTTTTTCCCCTAAACTCTTCTCTTTTTTCCCCGACCCCGTTCCCTTTTTTCCCCGGCCCCCCTTCCCTTTTTTTCCCCGGCCCCCCTTCCCTTTTTTTCCCCGGCCCTCCTTCCCTTTTTTTCCCCCGCCTCCCTTCCCTTTTTTTCCCCGGCCCCCCTTCCCTTTTTTTCCCCGACCCCCCTTCCCTTTTTTTCCCCGGCCCCCCTTCCCTTTTTTTCCCCGGCCCCCCTTCCCTTTTTTTCCCCGGCCCCCCTTCCCTTTTTTTCCCCGGCCCCCCTTCCCTTTTTTTCCCCGGCCCTCCTTCCCTTTTTTTCCTCGGCCCCCCTTCCCTTTTTTTCCCCGATCCCCTTCCCTTTTTTTCCTGACCCCCCTTCCCTTTTTTTCTCGACCCCCCTTCCCTTTTTTTCCCCGATCCCCTTCCCTTTTTTTCCTGACCCCCCTTCCCTTTTTTTCCCGACCCCCCTTCCCTTTTTTTCCCCGATCCACTTCCCTTTTTTTCCTGACCCCCCTTCCCTTTTTTTCCCCGGCCCCCCTTCCCTTTTTTTCCCGGCCCCCCTTCCTTTTTTTTCCCCCGACCCCCTTCCCTTTTTTCCCCGACCCCCCTTCCCTTTTTTTCCCCAGCCACCCTTCCCTTTTTTCCCCGACCCCCTTCCCTTTTTTCCTCGACCCCCCTTCCCTTTTTTTCCCCAGCCACCCTTCCCTTTTTTTCTCCGACCCCCCTTCCTTTTTTTTCCCAGCCCCCCTTCCTTTTTTCTCCCGACCCCCCTTCCCTTTTTTTCCCGACCCCCCTTCCCTTTTTTTCCCCGATCCCCTTCCCTTTTTTTCCTGACCCCCCTTCCCTTTTTTTCCCGACCCCCCTTCTCTTTTTTCCCCGGCCCCCCTTCCCTTTTTTCCCCGGCCCCCCTTCCCTTTTTTCCCCGGCCCCCCTTCCCTTTTTTCCCCGGCCCCCCTTCCCTTTTTTCCCCGGCCCCCCTTCCCTTTTTATCCCGGCCCCCCTTCCCTTTTTATCCTGGCCCCCCTTCCCTTTTTTTCCCAGACCCCCCTTCCCTTTTTTTCCCAGACCCCCCTTCCCTTTTTTTCCCGACCCCCCTTCCCTTTTTTTCCCGGCCCCCCTTCCCTTTTTTTCCCGGCCCCCCTTCCCTTTTTTTCCCGACCCCTCTTCCCTTTTTCTCCCCTAAACTCTTCTCTTTTTTTCCCGACCCCGTTCCCCTTTTTTTCCCGACCCTCTTCCCCTTTTTTTCCCGACCCCCCTTCCCTTTTTTTCCCGACCCCCCTTCCCTTTTTTTCCCGACCTCCCTTCCCTTTTTTCCCGGCCCCCTTTCTCTTTTTTTCCCGGCCCCCCTTCCCTTTTTTTCCCTGCCCCTCTTCCCTTTTTTTCCCGACCCCCCTTCCCTTTTTTTCCCGACCCCCCTTCCCTTTTTTTCCCGACCCCCCTTCCCTTTTTTTCCCGATCCCTCTTCCCTTTTTTTCCCGACCCCCCTTCCCTTTTTTTCCCCGGCCCCCCTTCCCATTTTTCCCCGACCCCCCTTCCCTTTTTTTCCCCGGCCCCCCTTCCCTTTTTTTCCTGACCCCCCTTCCCTTTTTTCCCCGACCCCCCTTCCCTTTTTTCCCCGACCCCCCTTCCCTTTTTTCCCCGACCCCCCTTCCCTTTTTTCCCCGACCCCCCTTCCCTTTTTTCCCCGACCCCCCTTCCCTTTTTTCCCCGACCCCCCTTCCCTTTTTTCCCCGACCCCCCTTCCCTTTTTTCCCCGACCCCCCTTCCCTTTTTTCCCCGACCCCCCTTCCCTTTTTTTCCCGGCCCCTCTTCCCTTTTTTTCCCGGCCCCCCTTCCTTTTTTTCCCCGGCCCCCCTTCCCTTTTTTTCCCCGACCCGCCTTCCCTTTTTTTTTGACCCCCCTTCCCTTTTTTTCCCGACCCCCCTTCCCTTTTTTTCCCGACCCCCCTTCCCTTTTTTTCCCGACCCCCCTTCCCTTTTTTCCCCGGCCCCCCTTCCCTTTTTTTCCCGACCCCCCTTCCCTTTTTATCCCGACCCCCCTTCCCTTTTTTTCCCGACCCCCCTTCCCTTTTTTTCCCAACCCCCCTTCCCTTTTTTTCTCGACCCCCCGTCCCTTTTTTTCCCGACCCCCCTTCCCTTTTTTTCCCGACCCCCCTTCCCTTTTTTTCCGATCCCCCTTCCCTTTTTCTCCCGAACCCCCTTCCCTTTTTCTCCCGAACCCCCTTCCCTTTTTTTCCCGACTCCCCTTCCCTTTTTTTCCCGACCCCCCTTCCCTTTTTTTCCCGGCCCCCCTTCCCTTTTTTTCCCGACCCCCCTTCCCTTTTTCTCCCCTAAACTCTTCTCTTTTTTTCCCGACCCCCTTCCCCTTTTTTTCCCGACCCCGTTCCCCTTTTTTTCCCGACCCTCTTCCCCTTTTTTCCCCCGCCCCCCTTCCCTTTTTTTCGCCGACCCCCCTTCCCTTTTTTTCCCCGGCCCCCCTTCCCTTTTTTTCTCCGGCCCCCCTTCCCTTTTATTCCCCGGCCCCCCTTCCCTTTTTTTCCCGACCCCCCTTCCCTTTTTTTCCCCGACCCCCCTTCCCTTTTTTTCCTGACCCCCCTTCCTTTTTTTTCCTGACCCCCCTTCCCTTTTTTTCCCTACCCCCCTTCCCTTTTTTCCCCGACCCCCCTTCCCTTTTTTCCCCGGCCCCCCTTCCCTTTTTTCCCCGGCCCCCCTTCCCTTTTTTCCGCGGCCCCCCTTCCCTTTTTTTCCACGGCCCCCCTTCCCTTTTTTTCCCGACTCCCCTTCCCTTTTTTTCCTGACCCCCCTTCCCTTTTTTTCCCCGACCCCCCTTCCCTTTTTTTCCTGAACCCCCTTCCTTTTTTTTCCCGACCCCCCTTCCCTTTTTTTCCCGACCCCCCTTCCCTTTTTTCCCAAACCCCCTTCTCTTTTTTCCCCGACCCCCCTTCCCTTTTTTTCCCGACACCCCTTCCCTTTTTTACCCCGACCCCCCTTCCCTTTTTTTCCCGACACCCCTTCCCTTTTTTTCCCGACCCCCCTTCCCTTTTTATCCCGGCCCCCCTTCCCTTTTTATCCTGGCCCCCCTTCCCTTTTATTCCCAGACCCCCCTTCCCTTTTTTTCCCGACCCCCCTTCCCTTTTTTTCCCGGCCCCCCTTCCCTTTTTTTCCCGGCCCCCCTTCCCTTTTTTTCCCGACCCCTCTTCCCTTTTTCTCCCCTAAACTCTTCTCTTTTTTTCCCGACCCCGTTCCCCTTTTTTTCCCGACCCTCTTCCCCTTTTTTTCCCGACCCCCCTTCCCTTTTTTTCCCGACCCCCCTTCCCTTTTTTTCCCGACCTCCCTTCCCTTTTTTCCCGGCCCCCTTTCTCTTTTTTTCCCGGCCCCCCTTCCCTTTTTTTCCCTGCCCCTCTTCCCTTTTTTTCCCGACCCCCCTTCCCTTTTTTTCCCGACCCCCCTTCCCTTTTTTTCCCGACCCCCCTTCCCTTTTTTTCCCGATCCCTCTTCCCTTTTTTTCCCGACCCCCCTTCCCTTTTTTTCCCCGGCCCCCCTTCCCATTTTTCCCCGACCCCCCTTCCCTTTTTTTCCCCGGCCCCCCTTCCCTTTTTTTCCTGACCCCCCTTCCCTTTTTTCCCCGACCCCCCTTCCCTTTTTTCCCCGACCCCCCTTCCCTTTTTTCCCCGACCCCCCTTCCCTTTTTTCCCCGACCCCCCTTCCCTTTTTTCCCCGACCCCCCTTCCCTTTTTTCCCCGACCCCCCTTCCCTTTTTTCCCCGACCCCCCTTCCCTTTTTTCCCCGACCCCCCTTCCCTTTTTTTCCCGGCCCCTCTTCCCTTTTTTTCCCGGCCCCCCTTCCTTTTTTTTCCCGGCCCCCCTTCCTTTTTTTCCCCGGCCCCCCTTCCCTTTTTTTCCCCGACCCGCCTTCCCTTTTTTTTTGACCCCCCTTCCCTTTTTTTCCCGACCCCCCTTCCCTTTTTTTCCCGACCCCCCTTCCCTTTTTTTCCCGACCCCGTTCCCTTTTTTCCCCGGCCCCCCTTCCCTTTTTTTCCCCGGCCCCCCTTCCCTTTTTTTCCCCGGCCCCCCTTCCCTTTTTTTCCCCGGCCCCCTTCCCTTTTTTTCCCCGGCCCCCCTTCCTTTTTTTCCCCCGGCCCCCCTTCCTTTTTTTTCCCCGGCCCCCCTTCCTTTTTTTTCCCCGGCCCCCCTTCCGTTTTTTTCCCGACCCCCCTTCCCTTTTTTTCCCGACCCCCCTTCCCTTTTCTTCCCGACCCCCCTTCCCTTATTTTCCCGAGCCCCTTTCCCTTTTTTTCCCGGCCCCCCTTCCCTTTTTTCCTCGGCCCCCCTTCCCTTTTTTCCCCGGCCCCCTTTCCTTTTTTTCCCGGCCCCCCTTCCCTTTTTTTCCCGGCCCCCCTTCCCTTTTTTTCCCGGCCCCCCTTCCCTTTTTTTCCCGGCCCCCCTTCCCTTTTTTTCCCGGCCCCCCTTCCCTTTTTTTCCCGGCCCCCCTTCCCTTTTTTTCCCGGCCCCCCTTCCCTTTTTTTCCCGGCCCCCCTTCCCTTTTTTTCCCGGCCCCCCTTCCCTTTTTTTCCCGGCCCCCCTTCCCTTTTTTTCCCGACCCCCCTTCCCTTTTTTTCCCGACCCCCCTTCCCTTTTTTTCCCGACCCCCCTTCCCTTTTTTCCCCGACCCCCCTTCCCTTTTTTTCCCGGCCCCTCTTCCCTTTTTTTCCCCGGCCCCCCTTCCCTTTTTTCCCCGGCCCCCCTTCCCTTTTTATCCCGGCCCCCCTTCCCTTTTTATCCCGGCCCCCCTTCCCTTTTTTTCCCAGACCCCTTCCTTTTTTTTCCCGACCCCCCTTCCCTTTTTTTGCCCGGCCCCCCTTCCCTTTTTTTCCCGGCCCCCCTTCCCTTTTTTTCCCCGACCCCCCTTCCCTTTTTTTCCCCGCCCCTCTTCCCTTTTTTTCCCCGGCCACCCTTCCCTTTTTTTCCCCGGCCCCCCTTCCCTTTTTTTCCCGGCCCCCCTTCCCTTTTTTTCCCGACCCCCCTTCCCTTTTTTTCCCGGCCCCCCTTCCCCTTTTTTCCCCGACCCCCCTTCCCTTTTTTTCCCCAGCCACCCTTCCCTTTTTTTCCCCGGCCCCCCTTCCCTTTTTTTCCCAGACCCCTTCCTTTTTTTTCCCGACCCCCCTTCCCTTTTTTTGCCCGGCCCCCCTTCCCTTTTTTTCCCGGCCCCCCTTCCCTTTTTTTCCCCGACCCCCCTTCCCTTTTTTTCCCCGCCCCTCTTCCCTTTTTTTCCCCGGCCACCCTTCCCTTTTTTTCCCCGGCCCCCCTTCCCTTTTTTTCCCGACCCCCCTTCCCTTTTTTTCCCGACCCCCCTTCCCTTTTTTTCCTCACCCCCCTTCCCTTTTTTTCCCGACCCCCCTTCCCTTTTTTTCCCGGCCCCCCTTCCCCTTTTTTCCTCGACCCCCCTTCCCTTTTTTTCCCCAGCCACCCTTCCCTTTTTTTCCCCGGCCCCCCTTCCCTTTTTTTCCCAGCCCCCCTTCCTTTTTTTTCCCGACCCCCCTTCCCTTTTTTTCCATACCCCCCTTCCCTTTTTTTCCCCTAAACTCTTCTCTTTTTTCCCCGATCCCCTTCCCTTTTTTTCCTGACCCCCCTTCCCTTTTTTTCCTGACCCCCCTTCCCTTTTTTTCCCTACCCCCCTTCCCTTTTTCTCCCCTAAACTCTTCTCTTTTTTTCCCGACCCCCTTCCCCTTTTTTTCCCGACCCCGTTCCCCTTTTTTTCCCGACCCTCTTCCCCTTTTTTTCCCGACCCCCCTTCCCTTTTTTTCCCCGGCCCCCCTTCCCTTTTTTTCCCCGGCCCCCCTTCCCTTTTTTTCCCGACCCCCCTTCCCTTTTTTTCCCCGGCTCCCCTTCCCTTTTTTTCCCGGCCCCCCTTCCCTTTTTTTCCCGGCCCCCCTTCCCTTTTTTTCCCGGCCCCCCTTCCCTTTTTTTCCCGACCCCCCTTCCCTTTTTTTCCCCGGCTCCCCTTCCCTTTTTTTCCCGGCCCCCCTTCCCTTTTTTTCCCCGGCTCCCCTTCCCTTTTTTCCCCGGCCCCCCTTCCCTTTTTTTCCCCGGCCCCCCTTCCCTTTTTTTCCCGATCCCCCTTCCCTTTTTTTCCCCGATCCCCTTCCCTTTTTTTCCTGACCCCCCTTCCCTTTTTTTCCCGACCCCCCTTCCCTTTTTTTCCCCGATCCACTTCCCTTTTTTTCCTGATCCCCCTTCCCTTTTTTTTCCCGGCCCCCCTTCCCTTTTTTTCCCGGCCCCCCTTCCTTTTTTTTCCCCGACCCCCTTCCCTTTTTTCCCCGACCCCCCTTCCCTTTTTTTCCCCAGCCACCCTTCCCTTTTTTCCCCGACCCCCTTCCCTTTTTTCCCCGACCCCCCTTCCCTTTTTTTCCCCAGCCACCCTTCCCTTTTTTTCCCCGGCCCCCCTTCCCTTTTTTTCCCAGCCCCCCTTCCTTTTTTTTCCCGACCCCCCTTCCCTTTTTTTCCCGACCCCCCTTCCCTTTTTTTCTCCGATCCCCTTCCCTTTTTTTCCTGACCCCCCTTCCCTTTTTTTCCCGACCCCCCTTCCCTTTTTTTCCCGACCCCCCTTCCCTTTTTTTCCCGACCCCCCTTCCCTTTTTTCCCCGACCCCCCTTCCCTTTTTTTCCCGGCCCCTCTTCCCTTTTTTTCCCCGGCCCCCCTTCCCTTTTTTCCCCGGCCCCCCTTCCCTTTTTATCCCGGCCCCCCTTCCCTTTTTATCCCGGCCCCCCTTCCCTTTTTTTCCCAGACCCCCCTTCCCTTTTTTTCCCGACCCCCCTTCCCTTTTTTTTCCGGCCCCCCTTCCCTTTTTTTTCCGGCCCCCCTTCCCTTTTTTTCCCGGCCCCCCTTCCCTTTTTTTCCCGACCCCTCTTCCCTTTTTCTCCCCTAAACTCTTCTCTTTTTTTCCCGACCCCGTTCCCCTTTTTTTCCCGACCCTCTTCCCCTTTTTTTCCCGACCCCCCTTCCCTTTTTTTCCCGACCCCCCTTCCCTTTTTTTCCCGACCTCCCTTCCCTTTTTTTCCCCGGACCCCTTCCCTTTTTTTCCCCGGCCTCCCTTCCCTTTTTTTCCCCGGACCCCTTCCCTTTTTTTCCCCGGCCCCCCTTCCCTTTTTTTCCCCGGCCCCCCTTCCCTTTTTTTCCCAGGCCCCCCTTTCCTTATTTTCCCAACCCCCCTTCCCTTTTTTTCCCCTAAACTCTTCTCTTTTTTCCCCGATCCCCTTCCCTTTTTTTCCCCGGCCCCCCTTCCCTTTTTTTCCCCGGCCCCCCTTCCCTTTTTTTCCCCGGCCCCCCTTCCCTTTTTTTCCCCGGCCCCCCTTCCCTTTTTTTCCCGACCCCCCTTCCCTTTTTTTCCCGACCCCCCTTCCCTTTTTTTCCCGACCCCCCTTCCCTTTTTTTCCCGACCCCCCTTCCCTTTTTTTCCCAGCCCCCCTTCCCTTTTTTTCCCGACTCCTCTTCCCTTTTTTTCCCGACTCCTCTTCCCTTTTCTTCCCGGCCCCCCTTCCCTTTTTTCCCCGACACCCTTCCCCTTTTTTTCTCGACCCCCCTTCCCTTTTTTTCCCGGCCCCCCTTCCCTTTTTTTCCCGGCCCCCCTTCCCTTTCTTTCCCGGCCCCCCTTCCCTTTCTTTCCCGGCCCCCCTTCCCTTTTTTTCCCCGGCCCCCCTTCCCTTTTTTTCCCGGCCCCCCTTCCCTTTCTTTCCCGGCCCCCCTTCCCTTTTTTTCCCCGGCCCCCCTTCCCTTTTTTCCCGACCCCCCTTCCCTTTTTTTCCCGGCCCCCCTTCCTTTTTTTCCCGGCCCCCCTTCCCTTTTTTTCCCGGCCCCCCTTCCCTTTTTTTCCCGACCCCCCTTCCCTTTTTTTCCCGACCCCCCTTCCCTTTTTTCCCCGGCCCCCCTTCCCTTTTTTTCCCGACCTCCCTTCCCTTTTTTTCCCCGGCCCCCCTTCCCTTTTTTTCCCCGGCCCCCCTTCCCTTTTTTTCCCCGGACCCCTTCCCTTTTTTTCCCCGGCCCCCCTTCCCTTTTTTTCCCCGGCCCCCCTTCCCTTTTTTTCCCCGGCCCCCCTTCCCTTTTTTTCCCCGGCCCCCCTTCGCTTTTTTTCCCCGGCCCCCCTTCCCTTTTTTTCCCCGGCCCCCCTTCCCTTTTTTTCCCGGCCCCCCTTCCCTTTTTTTCCCAGCCCCCCTTCCTTTTTTTTCCCGACCCCCCTTCCCTTATTTTCCCGACCCCCCTTCCCTTTTTTTCCCCTAAACTCTTCTCTTTTTTCCCCGATCCCCTTCCCTTTTTTTCCCCAGCCCCCCTTCCCTTTTTTTCCCCGGCCCCCCTTCCCTTTTTTTCCCCGGCCCCCCTTCCCTTTTTTTCCCCGGCCCCCCTTCCCTTTTTTTCCCCGGCCCCCCTTCCCTTATTTTCCCAACCCCCCTTCCCTTTTTTTCCCCTAAACTCTTCTCTTTTTTCCCCGATCCCCTTCCCTTTTTTTCCCCGGCCCCCCTTCCCTTTTTTTCCCCGGCCCCCCTTCCCTTTTTTTCCCCGGCCCCCCTTCCTTTTTTTTCCCCGGCCCCCCTTCCCTTTTTTTCCCCGGCCCCCCTTCCCTTTTTTTCCCCGGCCCCCCTTTCCTTATTTTCCCAACCCCCCTTCCCTTTTTTTCCCCTAAACTCTTCTCTTTTTTCCCCGATCCCCTTCCCTTTTTTTCCCCGGCCCCCCTTCCCTTTTTTTCCCCGGCCCCCCTTCCCTTTTTTTCCCCGGCCCCCCTTCCCTTTTTTTCCCCGGCCCCCCTTCCCTTTTTTTCCCGGCCCCCCTTCCCTTTTTTTCCCGGCCCCCCTTCCCTTTTTTTCCCGACCCCCCTTCCCTTTTTTTCCCGACCCCCCTTCCCTTTTTTTCCCGACCCCCCTTCCCTTTTTTTCCCGACCCCCCTTCCCTTTTTTTCCCCGACCCCCCTTCCCTTTTTTTCCCGACCCCCCTTCCCTTTTTTTCCCGACCCCCCTTCCCTTTTTTTCCCGACCCCCCTTCCTTTTTTTTCCCGACCCCCCTTCTCTTTTTTACCTGACCCCCTTCCCTTTTTTCCCCGACCCCCCTTCCCTTTTTTTCCCCGACCCCTCTTCCTTTTTTTTCCCGACCCCCCTTCCCTTTTTTTCCCCGACCCCCCTTCCCTTTTTTTCCCGACCCCCCTTCCCTTTTTTTCCCGACCCCCTTCCCTTTTTTTCCCGACCCCCCTTCCCTTTTTTTCCCGACCCCCCTTCCCTTTTTTTCCCGACCCCCTTCCCTTTTTTTCCCCGACCCCCCTTCCCTTTTTTTCCCCGGCCCCCCTTCCCTTTTTTTCCCCGGCCCCCCTTCCCTTTTTTTCCCCGGCCCCCCTTCCCTTTTTTTCCCGACCCCCCTTCCCTTTTTTTCCCGACCCCCCTTCCCTTTTTTTCCCGACACCTCTTCCCTTTTTTTCCCGACCCCCCTTCCCTTTTTTTCCCGGCCCCCCTTCCCTTTTTTTCCCGGCCCCCCTTCCCTTTTTTTCCCGACCCCCCTTCCCTTTTATTCCCGACCCCCCTTCCCTTTTTTTCCCCGGCCCCCCTTCCCTTTTTTTTCCCCGCCCCCCTTCCCTTTTTTTCCCCGGCCCCCCTTCCCTTTTTTTCCCCGACCCCCCTTCCCTTTTATTCCCGACCCCCCTTCCCTTTTTTTCCCGGCCCCCCTTCCCTTTTATTCCCGACCCCCTTTCCCTTTTTTTCCCCGGCCCCCCTTCCCTTTTTTTCCTCGACCCCCGTTCCTTTTTTTTCTCAGACCCCCCTTCCCTTTTCTCCCAGACCCCCCATCCCTTTTCTCCCAGACCCCCCATCCCTTTTATCCCAGACCCCCTTTCCCTTTTTTTCCCCGACACCCCTTCCCTTTTTTTCCCCGACACCCCTTCCCTTTTTGTCCCCGAACCCCCTTCCCTTTTTGTCCCCGAACCCCCTTCCCTTTTTTTCCCAGACCCCCCTTCCCTTTTTTTCCAGACCCCCCTTCCCTTTTTTTCCCGACCCCCCTTCCCTTTTTTTCCCGACCCCCCTTCCCTTTTTTTCCCGATCCCCCTTCCCTTTTTTTCCCGACCTCCCTTCCCTTTTTTTCCCGACCCCCCTTCCCTTTTTTTCCCGACCCCCCTTCCCTTTTTTTTCCGACCCCCCTTCCCTTTTTTTCCCGACTCCTCTTCCCTTTTTTTCCCGACTCCTCTTCCCTTTTCTTCCCGGCCCCCCTTCCCTTTTTTCCCCGACACCCTTCCCCTTTTTTTCTCGACCCCCCTTCCCTTTTTTTCCCGGCCCCCCTTCCCTTTTTTTCCCGGCCCCCCTTCCCTTTCTTTCCCGGCCCCCCTTCCCTTTCTTTCCCGGCCCCCCTTCCCTTTTTTTCCCCGGCCCCCTTTCCCTTTCTTTCCCGGCCCCCCTTCCCTTTTTTTCCCCGGCCCCCCTTCCCTTTTTTTCCCCGGCCCCCCTTCCCTTTTTTCCCGGCCCCCCTTCCCTTTTTTTCCCGGCCCCCCTTCCCTTTTTTTCCCGACCCCCCTTCCCTTTTTTTCCCCGATCCACTTCCCTTTTTTTCCTGATCCCCCTTCCCTTTTTTTCCCCGGCCCCCCTTCCCTTTTTTTCCCGGCCCCCCTTCCTTTTTTTTCCCCGACCCCCTTCCCTTTTTTCCCCGACCCCCCTTCCCTTTTTTTCCCCAGCCACCCTTCCCTTTTTTCCCCGACCCCCTTCCCTTTTTTCCCCGACCCCCCTTCCCTTTTTTTCCCCAGCCACCCTTCCCTTTTTTTCCCCGGCCCCCCTTCCCTTTTTTTCCCAGCCCCCCTTCCTTTTTTTTCCCGACCCCCCTTCCCTTTTTTTCCCGACCCCCCTTCCCTTTTTTTCTCCGATCCCCTTCCCTTTTTTTCCTGACCCCCCTTCCCTTTTTTTCCCGACCCCCCTTCCCTTTTTTTCCCGACCCCCCTTCCCTTTTTTTCCCGACCCCCCTTCCCTTTTTTCCCCGACCCCCCTTCCCTTTTTTTCCCGGCCCCTCTTCCCTTTTTTTCCCCGGCCCCCCTTCCCTTTTTTCCCCGGCCCCCCTTCCCTTTTTATCCCGGCCCCCCTTCCCTTTTTATCCCGGCCCCCCTTCCCTTTTTTTCCCAGACCCCCCTTCCCTTTTTTTCCCGACCCCCCTTCCCTTTTTTTTCCGGCCCCCCTTCCCTTTTTTTTCCGGCCCCCCTTCCCTTTTTTTCCCGGCCCCCCTTCCCTTTTTTTCCCGACCCCTCTTCCCTTTTTCTCCCCTAAACTCTTCTCTTTTTTTCCCGACCCCGTTCCCCTTTTTTTCCCGACCCTCTTCCCCTTTTTTTCCCGACCCCCCTTCCCTTTTTTTCCCGACCCCCCTTCCCTTTTTTTCCCGACCTCCCTTCCCTTTTTTCCCGGCCCCCCTTCTCTTTTTTTTCCGGCCCACCTTCCCTTTTTTACCCTGCCCCTCTTCCCTTTTTTTCCCGACCCCCCTTCCCTTTTTTTCCCGACCCCCCTTCCCTTTTTTTCCCGACCCCCCTTCCCTTTTTTTCCCGATCCCTCTTCCCTTTTTTTCCCGACCCCCCTTCCCTTTTTTCCCCGGCCCCCCTTCCCTTTTTTTCCCCGGCCCCCCTTCCCTTTTTTCCCCGGCCCCCCTTCTCTTTTTTCCCCGGCCCCCCTTCCCTTTTTTCCCCGGCCCCCCTTCTCTTTTTTCCCCTACCCCCTTCCCTTTTTTTCCCGACCCCCCTTCCCTTTTTTTCCCGACCCCCCTTCCCTTTTTTTCCCGATCCCCCTTCCCTTTTTTTCCCCGATCCCCCTTCCCTTTTTTTCGCCGACCCCCCTTCCCTTTTTTTCCCGACCCCCCTTCCCTTTTTTTCCCGACCCCCTTCACTTTTTTCCCCGGCCCCCCTTCCCTTATTTTCCCGACCCCCCTTCCCTTTTTTTCCCGACCTCCCTTCCCTTTTTTTCCCGACCCCCCTTTCCTTTTTTTCCCCGGCCCCCCTTCCCTTTTTTTCCGGCCCCCCTTCCCTTTTTTTTCCCGGCCCCCCTTCCCTTTTTTTCCCCGGCCCCCCTTCCCTTTTTTTCCCCGACCCCCTTTCCCTTTTTTTCCCCGACCCCCCTTCCCTTTTTTTCCCCGGCCCCCTTTCCCTTATTTTCCCCGGCCCCCTTTCCCTTATTTTCCCCGGCCCCCCTTCCCTTTTTTTCCCCGGCCCCCCTTCCCTTTCTTTCCCCAGCCCCCCTTCCCTTTTTTTCTCCGGCCCCCCTTCCCTTTTTTTTCCCGACCCCCCTTCCCTTTTTTTCCCCGGCCCCCCTTCCCTTTTTTTCCCGACCCCCCTTCCCTTTTTTTCCCCGGCCCCCCTTCCCTTTTTTTCCCCGGCCCCCCTTTCCTTTTTTTCCCAGACACCCCTTCCCTTTTTTTCCCAGACCCCCCTTCCCTTTTTTTCCCCGGCCCCCCTTCCCTTTTTTTCCCAACCTCCCTTCCCTTTTTGTCCTCTAAACTCTTCTCTTTTTTCCCCGACCCCCTTCTCCTTTTTTTCTCGACCCCTCTTCCCTTTTATTCCTGACCCCCCTTCCCTTTTTTTCCCGGCCCCCCTTCCCTTTTTTTCTCGGCCCCCGTTCCCTTTTTTTTCCCGGCCCCCCTTCCCTTTTTTTTTCCCGGACCCCCTTCCCTTTTTTTCCCCGGCCCCCCTTCCCTTTTTTTCCCGGCCCCCCTTCCCTTTTTTTCCCGGCCCCCCTTCCCTTTTTTTCCCGACCCCCCTTCCCTTTTTTTCCCCGGCCCCCCTTCCCTTTTTTTCCCCGGCCCCCCTTCCCTTTTTTTCCCGACCCCCCTTCCCTTTTTTTCCCGACCCCCCTTCCCTTTTTCTCCCGACCCCCTTCCCTTTTTTTCCCGACCCCCCTTCCCTTTTTTTCCCGACCCCCCTTCCCTTTTTTTCCCGGCCCCCCTTCCCTTTTTTCCTCCGGCCCCCCTTCCCTTATTTTCCCCGGCCCCCTTTCCCTTATTTTCCCCGGCCCCCCTTCCCTTATTTTCCCCGGCCCCCCTTCCCTTTTTTTCCCAGACCCCCTTCCCTTTTTTTCCCCGGCCCCCCTTCCCTTTTTTTCTCCGGCCCCCCTTCCCTTTTTTTCTCCGGCCCCCCTTCCCTTTTTTTCCCCTGCCCCCTTTCCCTTTTTTTCCCCGACCCCCCTTCCCTTTATTTCCCGACCCCCCTTCCCTTTTTTTCCGACCCCCCTTCCCTTTTTTTCCCGACCCCCCTTCCCTTTTTTTCCCGACCCCCCTTCCCTTTTTTTCCCGACCCCCCTTCCCTTTTTTTCCCGACCCCCCTTCCCTTTTTTTCCCGACCCCCCTTCCCTTTTTTTCCCGACCCCCCTTCCCTTTTTTTCCCGGCCCCCCTTCCTTTTTTTCCCGGCCCCCCTTCCCTTTTTTTCCCGGCCCCCCTTCCCTTTTTTTCCCGACCCCCCTTCCCTTTTTTTCCCGACCCCCCTTCCCTTTTTTTCCCGGCCCCCCTTCCCTTTTTTCCCCGGCCCCCCTTCCCTTTTTTCCCCGGCCCCCCTTCCCTTTTTTTCCCCGGCCTCCCTTCCCTTTTTTTCCCCGATCCCCTTCCCTTTTTTTCCCCGGCCCCCCTTCCCTTTTTTTCCCCGGCCCCCCTTCCCTTTTTTTCCCCGGCCCCCCTTCCCTTTTTTTCCCGACCCCCCTTCCCTTTTTTTCCCGACCCCCCTTCCCTTTTTTTCCCGACCCCCCTTCCCTTTTTTTCCCGACCCCCCTTCCCTTTTTTTCCCGACCCCCCTTCCCTTTTTTTCCCGACCCCCCTTCCCTTTTTTTCCCGACCCCCCTTCCCTTTTTTTCCCGGCCCCCCTTCCCTTTTTTTCCCGACTCCTCTTCCCTTTTTTTCCCGACTCCTCTTCCCTTTTCTTCCCGGCCCCCCTTCCCTTTTTTCCCCGACACCCTTCCCCTTTTTTTCTCGACCCCCCTTCCCTTTTTTTCCCGGCCCCCCTTCCCTTTTTTTCCCGGCCCCCCTTCCCTTTCTTTCCCGGCCCCCCTTCCCTTTCTTTCCCGGCCCCCCTTCCCTTTTTTTCCCCGGCCCCCCTTCCCTTTTTTTCCCGGCCCCCCTTCCCTTTCTTTCCCGGCCCCCCTTCCCTTTTTTTCCCCGGCCCCCCTTCCCTTTTTTCCCGACCCCCCTTCCCTTTTTTTCCCGGCCCCCCTTCCTTTTTTTCCCGGCCCCCCTTCCCTTTTTTTCCCGGCCCCCCTTCCCTTTTTTTCCCGACCCCCCTTCCCTTTTTTTCCCGACACCCCTTCCCTTTTTTCCCCGGCCCCCCTTCCCTTTTTTTCCCGACCTCCCTTCCCTTTTTTTCCCCGGCCCCCCTTCCCTTTTTTTCCCCGGCCCCCCTTCCCTTTTTTTCCCCGGACCCCTTCCCTTTTTTTCCCCGGCCCCCCTTCGCTTTTTTTCCCCGGCCCCCCTTCGCTTTTTTTCCCCGGCCCCCCTTCCCTTTTTTTCCCCGGCCCCCCTTCCCTTTTTTTCCCGGCCCCCCTTCCCTTTTTTTCCCAGCCCCCCTTCCTTTTTTTTCCCGACCCCCCTTCCCTTATTTTCCCGACCCCCCTTCCCTTTTTTTCCCCTAAACTCTTCTCTTTTTTCCCCGATCCCCTTCCCTTTTTTTCCCCAGCCCCCCTTCCCTTTTTTTCCCCGGCCCCCCTTCCCTTTTTTTCCCCGGCCCCCCTTCCCTTTTTTTCCCCGGCCCCCCTTCCCTTATTTTCCCAACCCCCCTTCCCTTTTTTTCCCCTAAACCCTTCTCTTTTTTCCCCGATCCCCTTCCCTTTTTTTCCCCGGCCCCCCTTCCCTTTTTTTCCCCGGCCCCCCTTCCCTTTTTTTCCCCGGCCCCCCTTCCCTTTTTTTCCCCGGCCCCCCTTCCCTTTTTTTCCCCGGCCCCCCTTTCCTTATTTTCCCAACCCCCCTTCCCTTTTTTTCCCATAAACTCTTCTCTTTTTTCCCCGATCCCCTTCCCTTTTTTTCCCCGGCCCCCCTTCCCTTTTTTTCCCCGGCCCCCCTTCCCTTTTTTTCCCCGGCCCCCCTTCCCTTTTTTTCCCCGGCCCCCCTTCCCTTTTTTTCCCGGCCCCCCTTCCCTTTTTTTCCCGGCCCCCCTTCCCTTTTTTTCCCGACCCCCCTTCCCTTTTTTTCCCGACCCCCCTTCCCTTTTTTTCCCGACCCCCCTTCCCTTTTTTTCCCGACCCCCCTTCCCTTTTTTTCCCCGACCCCCCTTCCCTTTTTTTCCCGACCCCCCTTCCCTTTTTTTCCCGACCCCCCTTCCCTTTTTTTCCCGACCCCCCTTCCCTTTTTTTTCCCGACCCCCCTTCTCTTTTTTACCTGACCCCCTTCCCTTTTTTCCCCGACCCCCCTTCCCTTTTTTTCCCCGACCCCTCTTCCTTTTTTTTCCCGACCCCCCTTCCCTTTTTTTCCCCGACCCCCCTTCCCTTTTTTTCCCGACCCCCCTTCCCTTTTTTTCCCGACCCCCTTCCCTTTTTTTCCCGACCCCCCTTCCCTTTTTTTCCGACCCCCCTTCCCTTTTTTTCCCGACCCCCTTCCCTTTTTTTCCCCGACCCCCCTTCCCTTTTTTTCCCCGGCCCCCCTTCCCTTTTTTTCCCCGGCCCCCCTTCCCTTTTTTTCCCCGGCCCCCCTTCCCTTTTTTTCCCGACCCCCCTTCCCTTTTTTTCCCGACCCCCCTTCCCTTTTTTTCCCGACACCTCTTCCCTTTTTTTCCCGACCCCCCTTCCCTTTTTTTCCCGGCCCCCCTTCCCTTTTTTTCCCGGCCCCCCTTCCCTTTTTTTCCCGACCCCCCTTCCCTTTTATTCCCGACCCCCCTTCCCTTTTTTTCCCCGGCCCCCCTTCCCTTTTTTTTCCCCGCCCCCCTTCCCTTTTTTTCCCCGGCCCCCCTTCCCTTTTTTTCCCCGACCCCCCTTCCCTTTTATTCCCGACCCCCCTTCCCTTTTTTTCCCGGCCCCCCTTCCCTTTTATTCCCGACCCCCTTTCCCTTTTTTTCCCCGGCCCCCCTTCCCTTTTTTTCCTCGACCCCCGTTCCTTTTTTTTCTCAGACCCCCCTTCCCTTTTCTCCCAGACCCCCCTTCCCTTTTCTCCCAGACCCCCCATCCCTTTTCTCCCAGACCCCCCATCCCTTTTATCCCAGACCCCCTTTCCCTTTTTTTCCCCGACACCCCTTCCCTTTTTTTCCCCGACACCCCTTCCCTTTTTGTCCCCGAACCCCCTTCCCTTTTTGTCCCCGAACCCCCTTCCCTTTTTTTCCCAGACCCCCCTTCCCTTTTTTTCCAGACCCCCCTTCCCTTTTTTTCCCGACCCCCCTTCCCTTTTTTTCCCGACTCCCCTTCCCTTTTTTTCCCGATCCCCCTTCCCTTTTTTTCCCGACCTCCCTTCCCTTTTTTTCCCGACCCCCCTTCCCTTTTTTTCCCGACCCCCCTTCCCTTTTTTTTCCGACCCCCCTTCCCTTTTTTTCCCGACTCCTCTTCCCTTTTTTTCCCGACTCCTCTTCCCTTTTCTTCCCGGCCCCCCTTCCCTTTTTTCCCCGACACCCTTCCCCTTTTTTTCTCGACCCCCCTTCCCTTTTTTTCCCGGCCCCCCTTCCCTTTTTTTCCCGGCCCCCCTTCCCTTTCTTTCCCGGCCCCCCTTCCCTTTCTTTCCCGGCCCCCCTTCCCTTTTTTTCCCCGGCCCCCCTTCCCTTTCTTTCCCGGCCCCCCTTCCCTTTTTTTCCCCGGCCCCCCTTCCCTTTTTTCCCGGCCCCCCTTCCCTTTTTTTCCCGGCCCCCCTTCCCTTTTTTTCCCGACCCCCCTTCCCTTTTTTTCCCGGCCCCCCTTCCCTTTATTTCCCGACCCCCCTTCTCTTTGTTCCCCGGCCCCCCTTCCCTTTTTTTCCCCAACCCGCCTTCCTTTTTTTTCCCCTAAACTCTTCTCTTTTTTTCCCGACCCCCCTTCCCTTTTTTTCCCGACCCCCCTTCCCTTTTTTTCCCGGTCCCCCTTCCCTTTTTTTCCCGGGCCCCCCTTCCAGATTTTTTCCTAGACCCCCCTTCCCTTTTATCCCAGACCCCCCTTCCCTTTTATCCCAGACCCCCCTTCCCTTTTATCCCAGACCCCCCTTCCCTTTTTTCCCAGACCCCCCTTCCCTTTTTTCCCCGGCCCCCCTTTTTTTTTTTTCCCGACCCCCCTTCCCTTTTATTCCCGACCCCCCTTCCCTTTTTTTCCCCGGCCCCCCTTCCCTTTTTTTCCCGGCCCCCCTTCCCTTTTTTTTCCCCGCCCCCCTTCCCTTTTTTTCCCCGACCCCCCTTCCCTTTTATTCCCGACCCCCTTTCCCTTTTTTTCCCTGGCCCCCCTTCCCTTTTTTTCCCGGCCCCCCTTCCCTTTTTTTTCCCGGCCCCCCTTCCCTTTTTTTCCCAGACACCCCTTCCCTTTTTTTCCCCGGCCCCCCTTCCCTTTTTTTCCCGGCCCCCCTTCCCTTTTTTTCCCCGGCCCCCCTTCCCTTTTTTTCCCCGGCCCCCCTTCCCTTTTTATCCCGGCCCCCCTTCCCTTTTTTTCCCGGCCCCCCTTCCCTTTTTTTCCCGGCCCCCCTTCCCTTTTTTTTCCCGGCCCCCCTTCCCTTTTTTTCCCAGACCCCCCTTCCCTTTTTTTCCCAGACCCCCGTTCCTTTTTTTTCTCAGACCCCCCTTCCCTTTTCTCCCAGACCCCCCATCCCTTTTATCCCAGACCCCCCATCCCTTTTATCCCAGACCCCCTTTCCCTTTTTTTCCCCGACACCCCTTCCCTTTTTTTCCCCGAACCCCCTTCCCTTTTTTTCCCCGGCCCCCCTTCCCTTTTTTTTCCAGACCCCCCTTCCCTTTTTTTCCCCAACCCGCCTTCCTTTTTTTTCCCCTAAACTCTTCTCTTTTTTTCCCGACCCCCCTTCCCTTTTTTTCCCGACCCCCCTTCCCTTTTTTTTCCCGGCCCCCCTTCCCTTTTTTTCCCGGGCCCCTCTTCCAGTTTTTTTCCTAGACCCCCCTTCCCTTTTATCCCAGACCCCCCTTCCCTTTTATCCCAGACCCCCCTTCCCTTTTTTTCCCTGACACCCCTTCCCTTTTTTTCCCCGAACCCCCTTCCCTTTTTTTCCCGACCCCCCTTTCCTTTTTTTCCCGACCCCCCTTCCCTTTTTTTCCCTACCCCTCTTCCCTTTTTTTCCCGACCCCCCTTCCCTTTTTTTCCCGACCCCCTTCCCTTTTTCTCCCCGACCCCCTTCCCTTTTTCTCCCCGACCCCCTTCCCTTTTTTTCCCCGACCCCCTTCCCTATTTTTCCCCGACACACCTTCCCTTATTTTCCCCAACCCCCCTCCCCTTTTTTTCCCCTAAACTCTTCTCTTTTTTCCCCGACCCCCTTCCCTTTTTTTCCCGGCCCCCCTTCCCTTTTTTTCCCGGCCCCCCTTCCCTTTTTTCCCCGACCCCCTTCCCTTTTTTTCCCCGATCCCCTTTTCTTTTTTCCCGACCCCCTTCCCTTTTTTTTCCCGACCCCCTTCCCTTTTTTCCATCCCCCGGTTCCTCTATTTCCGTCCCCCCTTCCCTCTCTTTCCGGCCCCCCTTCCCTCTTTTTCCATCCCCCCTTCCCTCTATTTCCGGCCCCCCTTCCGCCTTTTTCCCACCAACATCCCGTTGTTTTTCCGACCCCCGTCCCTTTTTTTTCCCGACCGCCTTCCGTTTTTGGCCATTTTTATTCCATTTTTGCCCATTTCTTACCTGTTTTAAACCTTATTTGGCTATTTCTAACCCATTTTTGCTTATTTTTAAGCCATTTTTGCCCATTTCTAACCCATTTAAGTCTTTTGGCTATTTCTAAAAGCATTTTTGGCCATTTCTATTCCATTTTTGCCCATTTCTTACGTGTTTGAAACCTTATTTGGCTATTTCTAACCCATTGTTCCTTATTACTGACCCTTTTTTTCCCCATTTCTAACCCATTGTAAGTCTTTTTTGGCTATTTCTGAACAGTTTATGGCTATTTGTAGCCTGTTTTAAGCTTTTCTTAGCTATTGCCAAAATGGTTTGGGCTATTTCTAAGCCTTTTTTGCCCAATTTGAACTCTTTTTAAGCCATTTTGGCCATTTCCCAACCATTTTTGTCCAGTTCTTACCCATTTCTAGCCATTTCTAACCCATTTTTGCCCTTTCCTGTCTTGTATTAACCCATTTTTGCCCATTTCTAACCCATTGTAAGACTTTTGGCTATTTCTAAACTTGTTTGGTCTTTTCTATTTCATTTTTGCACATTTCTTACCTGTTTTAAACCTCATTTGGCTATTTCTAACCCATTTTTCCCCATTTCTAACCCATTTTTGTCCTTTCTTAACTTGGTTTCACCCATTTTTGCCCATTTCTAACCCATTGTAAGTCTTTTTTGGCTATTTCTGAACAGTTTACGGCTATTTGTAGCCTGTTTTAAGCTTAACTATTTCTAAACTGGTTGGGGCTATTTCTAAGCCTTTTTTGCCCCATTAGAACTCTTTTTAAGATATTTTGGCCATTTCCAAGCCATTATTGTCTGTTTCATACCAATTTCTTGCCATCTCTAACTCATTTTTCCCTTTTCCTAACTTGGTTTAACCCGTTTTTGCCCGTTTCTAACCCAGTTTTGCCCACTTCTAACCCATCGTAAGTCTTTTGGCTATTTCTAAAACCATTTTTGGCCATTTCTATTCCATTTTTGCCCATTTCTTACCTGTTTGAAACCTTATTTGGCTATTTCTAACCCATATTTGCCCATTTCTAACCCATTTTTCCCCATTGCTAACCCATTGTAAGTCTTTTTTGACTATTTCTGAACAGTTTATGGCTATTTGTAGCATGTTTTAAGCTTTTCTTAGCTATTGCCAAACTGGTTTGGGCTATTTCTAAGCCTTTTTTGTCCAATTTGAAAACTTTTTAAGCCATTTTGCCCATTTCTGAACCATTTTTGTCCAGTTCCTACCAATTTTTTGCCATTTCTAACCCATTTTTGCCCTTTCCTGTCTTGTTTTAACCCATTTTTCCCCATTTCTAACCCATTTTTCCCTTTTCCTAACTTGGTTTAACTCATTTTTGCCCATTTGTAACCCATTTTTCCCCGTTTCTAACCCATTGTAAGGCTTTTTTGCCTATTTCTGAACAGTTTATGGCTATTTGTAGCCTGTTTTAAGCTTTTCCTAGCTATTTCTAAGCTGGTTGGGTCTATTTCGAAGCCTTTTTTGCCCAGTTTGAACTCTTTATAAGTTGTTTTGGCCCTTTCCCAACATTTGTGCAGTTCTTACCCACTTCTTGCCCTTTCTAACCCATTTTTGCCCTTTCCTATCTTGTTTTAACCCCTTTTTCCTCGTTTCTAACCTATTTTTCCCCTTTCTTAACTTGTTTTAACCCATTTTTCCCCATTTCTAACCCATTTTTGCCCATTTCTTAACTTGGTTTCACCCATTTTTCCCCATTTCTAACCCATTTTTCCCCATTTCTAACCCATTGTAAGTCTTTTTTGGCTATTTCTGAACAGTTTATGGCTATTTGTAGCCTGTTTTAAGCTTTTCTTAGCTATTTCTAAACTGGTTGGGGCTATTTCTAAGCCTTTTTTGCCCAATTTGAACTCTTTTTAAGCCATTTTGGCCCTTTCCCAACCATTTTTGTCCAGGTCTCTACCAATTTTTTGCCATTTCTAACCCATTTTTGCCCTTTCCTGTCTTGTTTTTACCCATTTTTCCCATTTCTAACCCATTGTAAGTCTTTTTTTGGCTATTTCTAAACCATTTTTGGCCATTTCTATTGCGTTTTTCCCATTTCTTACCTGTTTTAAACCTTATTTGGCTATTTCTAACCCATTTTTGCTTATTTTTAACCCATTTTTCCCATTTCTATCCTATTGTAACTCTTTTGGCTATACCATTTTTGGCCATTTCTAAACCATTTTTGCCCATTTCTTACCTGTTTTAAACCTCATTTGGCTATTTCTAACCCATTTTTGCTTATTACTGACCCATTTTTCCCCATTTCTAACCCATTGTAAGTCTTTTTTGGCTATTTCTGAACAGTTTATGGCTATTTGTAGCCTGTTTTAAGCTTAACTATTTCTAAACTGGTTGGGGCTATTTCTAAGCCTTTTTTGCCCAATTTGAACTCTTTTTAAGCCATTTTGGCCCTTTCCCAACCATTTTTGTGCAGTTCTTACCCATTTCTTGCCATTTCTAATCCATTTTTGCCCTTTCCTGTCTTGTTTTTACCCATTTTTGCCCATTTCTAACCCATTGTAAGTCTTTTTTGGCTATTTCTAAACCATTTTTGGCCATTTCTATTCCATTTTTTTCACATTTCTTACCTGTTTTAAACCTCATTTGTCTATTTCTAACCCATTTTTCCCCATTTCTAACCCATTTTTCCCCATTTCTAACCCATTTTTCCCCATTTCTAACCCATTTTTCCCCATTTCTAACCCATCGTAAGTCTTTTCTGGCTATTTCTAAAACCATTTTTGGCCATTTCTCTTCCATTTTTGCCCATTTCTTACCTGTTTGAAACCTCATTTGGCTATTTCTAACCCATTTTTCCCCATTTTTAACCCATTGTAAGGCTTTTTTAGCAATTTCTGAACAGTTTATGGCTATTTGTAGCCTGTTTTAAGCTTTTCTTAGCTATTTCTAAACTGGTTGGGGCTATTTCTTGATTCGGAGGAAACTCCAGGAACAAACTTGCCAACAAAGTTTTCAAGCTGACAAGCAGGTATTCTTTATTGCGGCGCCGGGAGACACGGGGGATAGCTCCTCCTAACGTGTGTCTCCCCTATTGCTCCATACACTGCCTTATATAGATGCTGGGCATACATACATATGCGTGAGGTTACGTATGGATTACAGAATTTTCCAGAGAGTTCCCCGCATGCGTACAAAATTGTGGTAGGGGTCTGTGAGGGTCCTTTACTTCTTCCAGCAATCTTCATCACTTCTGGCTGCCTTTGGCGCACGCGCAGTAGATGCTCGTACCAGCTTAACTGGATCGTTAACACCAAAGACATAATCATCCTTCTAGCTTCCTACTTATCAGTAAGTTGAACTGTAGCCCATGCTGGACACCTGCCATTCCCGGATACTCCTCATCCCTGTGTCTCGTTATTCTAGACTATTTTTCTTAAAACTATGTCAACTAGAACGACTTATCTTGCACAAGAATTCTCAGTGTTTTCTCTAGCTGTGCTCTATTTTTCCCTCTACATATCATGCCCCTCAGTAATTTTCCACCGCTACTGTTACAAAGCCATTACACTTAGCATTACTTACAACTAATTCTAAAAGTTTATATATTCTATGATTTTATGGCCCCCTTTGTTTCATTCTAAGCCTTTTTTTCCGAACTTGAACACTTTATAAGCCATTTTGGCCCTTTCCCAACCATTTTTGTGCAGTTCTTACCCGTTTCTTGCCATTTCTAATCCATTTTTCCCCTTTCCTGTCTTGTTTTAACCCCTTTTTCCCCCGTTTCTAACCTATTTTTCCCCTTTCTTAACTTGTTTTAACCCATTTTTCCCCGTTTCTAACCCATTTTTCCCTTTTCCTAACTTGGTTTAACCCATTTTTGCCCATTTCTAACCCATTTTTCCCCATTTCTAACCCATTGTAAGTCTTTTTTGGCAACTTCTGAACAGTTTATGGCTATTTGTAGCCTGTTTTAAGCTTTTCTAGTGTGAGGTGTAGCTCTGCCCATGGCAGGGGGGTTGGAACGAGATGATCTTTACATCCTTTCCAACCCTGACTATTCTATGATTCTATGATTTCTAAACTGGTTGGGGCTATTTCTAAGCCCTTTTGCCCAATTTGAACTCTTTTTAAGCCATTTTGGCCATTTCCCAACTATTTTTGTCCAGTTCTTACCAATTTCTTGCCGTTTCTAACCCATTTTTGCTCTTTCCTGTCTTGCTTTAACCCATTTTTGCCCATTTCTAACCCATTGTAAGTCTTTTGGCTATTTCTAAACTGGTTGGGGCCATTTCTATTCCATTCTTGCACATTTCTTACCTGTTTTAAACCTCATTTGGCTATTTCTAACCCATTTTTCCCCATTTCTAACCCATTGCAAGTCTTTTTTGGCTATTTCTGAACAGTTTATGGCTATTTGTAGCCTGTTTTAAGCTTTTCTTAGCTATTTCTAAGCCGGTTTGTGCTATTTTTAAGCCTTTTTTGCCCAATTTGAACTCTTTTTAAGCCATTTTGGCCATTTCTCAACCATTTTTGTCCAGGTCTGTACCAATTTCTTGCCATCTCTAACCCATTTTCCCCTTTTCCTACCTTGTTTTAACCCATTTTTTCCCATTTCTAACCCATTGTAAGTCTTTTTTGGCTATTTCTAAAACCGGTTTGGCCATTTCTATTCCATTTTTGCACATCTCTTGCCTGTTTTAAACCTTATTTGGCTATCTCTAAGCCGTTTTTGCTTATTTCTAACCCATTTTTCCCCATTTCTAACCCATTTTAAGTCTTTTTTGGCTGTTTCTGTACAGCTTTGGGCTATTTCTAGCCTGTTTTAAGCTTTTCTTAGCTATTTCCAAACTGGTTTGTGCTATTTGTGACCCTTTTTTGCTCAATTGTAACCCATTTAAATCTTGTTTTTCTATTTCGAAATAATTTGTGGCCATTTTTCTCATATTTTTGCCCATTTGTTACCGGTTTCAAGCTGCCTTTGGCTGCTTCTAACCTCTCTTTGCCCATTTCTAACCAATTTTCAACTTTTTTTTGCCGTTTTTAAGCTGTTTTTCCGTTCCCAGCCCTTTTGAAGCCATCGGCTGAGGTGTTTGTCAATCACTCGTAGCGTGCCCCCTTTCCCTTCCCGATTGGCAATAGCTTTCTGCAGGGGCCTTTGGCTGCGGTCCCTGTCAGTCACTCGTAGCGCGGCCCCTCTGCCGCTGTGTTTGCCGTGTGTCCCCTGCTGTCGCCATTGGCCGAGGCGCCTGTCAATCACTCGTAGCCCGGCCCTGCCGCCGCTCTGATTGGTTCAACGCCGCAAGCGCAGCCGCCTTTCTGCCCCGCGTGCCGTACCGGATATTGGCCACGTGATGGCAGCACCGATCGTTTGCCGGCGCCGTATTTGTGCTTCCGCGCCTGCCGTGCCGCGTTTTGAACGCACGGTAGCACCGGAAAGCGGCCGCCAGCCGCTCTCCCCCAATCCCCACCGCTCCTGCCCCATCCCCACCCACTGCAATGCTTTATTTCCGACAGAGAATGGGAGCAGCGGGCGGTGCCCGGGGCCATAGCGCGGCCCCCCCCCCCCCCATCAGTACCGAGATTTCCACCCATGACGACAGCGGCGAGCGGCACCCGGAGCCGTTGCACCCCGCCGACCCCCACTGCCTGCAGTACGACGCCGGGTGGGGCCGGGCGCCGCTCGCTGCTGCCGTCCTGTGTCCAGAGTTGGGTACTGCAGCGCGGGCTCCGCGCATGAGCCGTGGTGCTTGCTGCCTTGGTCCCCGCTGCTGCCCCCGGAAGTGGCCGGTGTCACGTGGTGGCCGGTGGCTCCCGGTGAGCAATGGCCGCCGCGGCGCCGGGTTGGGGGGCGGGCGCGCGGGGTGGTCGTGGCCGCAGCCCGGTGTTCGCGCGCCGGCTCCGGTCCCTCCGCGCGCCGTTTCGGTGTCGCCTGCGCAGCGGCCGGGAGCAGCATGGCGGCGGGCAGGGTCCGGGTCCCGGCAGCAGCGGCAGCCGGTGAGATCCGAGCCCAGCGGGGGTCCGGGGTTATCGGGGAGGCGAGCGAGCCCGGCCGCGCGTCCCTTGGGGGGGCGCTGAGGGGCGTCTCCCGCGCGCTGGCCGCCCGGCGCGGGAAGCTTCCCAGCGCCCGGTGCTCGGTACTGGGGGGAGTAAAGCCCCGGGGGGGGGTTGCCCGGAGGTCCTTAATTCACCCTGTGCCTGTATTGGTAGGGAAAGGGGTGCAGATGGAAATAGCCGTTTAGAAAGTAGCCGAGGAATTCCCTGTTCCTTTGCTCTGATCTAAACCTGCAGTTAGGTTGGAAATGAGCCTGTTCCCTGTAGCTTTAAGGGGCTAAAAGATTTCGTGGAGAGCGAACTTCTCTCTCCAGGAAATGAGTGAGGTCTGCGGCAGGGGCAGGGGCAGGGCTCCTTGCCCTCCTTTTGCTCTGCCAATAGACCTTGCTGTGTTGTGCCCTGGGGGACCCCACCCAGCTCATCACAGCCTTTGCTGAGACTGTCAGCGAGGATTTCAGTTGCTGCTGCTGCTCTCCTGGTTTCCCCCGCTTTGGACACCTGCCTTGCAAGTTCCTCTGGCAATGGTCTGGGGGTTTTTGTTTCAATTCCTTTCCAGTGCCTGATACCCCGCTGGGCAATGCCCATGGACCTTCCTTGGCCAAGAGGCTGTGCGCATTTCTTGGAGGGGAGCTGTTGGGGGGTTTAAAGCATCCTGAGGTCTTCTCTCTGCCTTGTAGACCACTGCTCCTGCTGGAGTCGGTGTGGGGACTGCCACCTGAATGGGCCCACAGTCCCGTTCACAGAGCGGTGAGTGCTGTGGTTTCCAGACAGTTCTGTGATTGTTAGAACAGGTTTTCAGTCTGACTCACAGTAATTCTCTCCTGTTCCATATTTCCGGTCCACCAGCAATGCTGAGAACACGTGGCACTGTGCCCCTGTACCTGCCGACGTTGTGACTGCTCTGTGGTTGCAGTACCCTGAACTGCCGTCTTGGGCAAGCGCATTTGCCCTTCCCACTTTCCAGGTTGTCTTAAAGCAGCTTCAGAAGTGTTTCTGCATTGTCTGTCTGTGCATTACAAACCAGCCTTTGAGATTAATGCCTTGTTATTAGAGCATACTCAGTATAGAGCTTGGTTTAAATGCTTCTCTTGCGTTTGCAGGGGCTGATTGTTGCCTTTCTTAGGCTGCTTGTTGGTGGAAGCTTGGAAATTAGTGAGTGACTTAGTACGCCCAGCTCGTTGATCCCCAGCCACTGTCGTTTTCATGTCATGGTCCTTGTCAGTACTGTAGTTTTCAAAGTCACCCAGCTCCTGGGTCGTGATAGTTTCACCAGCGCAGAGAAAGCGCTTCACTTTGCGTCATCCTCAGATGTTGTCCACACGTTCCTATTGTCTGTAACAAGGCAATCCCTAGCAGTATTAAGCATGAGCAGGCAAAATCAAGCCTGACGGGAGCTCAACTCCTAACATCTCTTTGGTATGATGCTTCCCATCCGCAGCTTGGTGCTGCGGTCACCAGGCAAGAGCAGCTGTGTCTCCCGTGAGCCTGGGGAGGCTTCAAGGGAGGGACAAATCATGTTACCAGGCGCAAAAGAGCTGGTTGTGATCATGGGGTTCACCAGGATATGTCAGAGCAGCTCAACAGCAGCTACCGGTAGGCAAAGCTACGATGAAGCGTTACCTGCAGAGACCTTGCGCGTCTCCTGATGTGGCTCTTGGGTCTCTGTCTGGTTCCTGGACACCACTGGGTCAGGATCCTCACGCTTCTCTTTTCTCCACCTCGGCTCCTTATGGCTCCTTTCTTCCATCCAGTTGCAGGTTTTGTCACCTCCGCCTTGGACCAGTGATGCTCCCTTGGTGTTTTCCCCTGCCCCAGCAGTTCTGAGCCTGTCTCAGCCCTGTGAGCGCTGTCACCGTGTGGCGCGGTGCAGGTGACGTGTGCTGTTTTCTCACGTCCTTGCTGGCAGCTCTCCATCAGGGTAGTGTGGGGGCACTACTGGGAACCAGCACCCGTGCGAAGAGCAGGGGCTCTGTTTGGTGGTCTTTGCCCCCTGACCCTATTTTGTCTGGCTTATTTAAAAGCCTTGTTGCTGGTGTGAGATTTCATGTGCCGATTCCTTTAAACTTCTGGACTTTTTGGGTTCTTCGTCCTTACTGAAAGCTGTGACAAAGCAATAGGGTGGTTCTCAGGGCATAGCTGGACAAGTTTGCTGGTTTTAACAGTGGCAGTACTAGGTGATCTCACTTCTTTGCTTGTAATTTGTAGGTAGCTTTTCATGTCTAAGGGAAGAATTTGCTGAGACCTGTTTGATCTTTGTACTTCTTGATGTCTAAGACTTGACTGTGTTTTGTAGAGTCATGTTCCCTTCCCTCGTAAGCTCTGCCTGATGTCCTGCTTGAGGTTGTTTCTCAGTCGGAGAAAGGCCTTCTCGTGAGGTTTTCCTGTGCTCCTGGTACGGTTTGCTGATAGACAGGTTGGATGGGCTTCCTGCCTCCTTTTTCTGTCGGGGAAGATCTTGGCCTTGTCTGCCTTGCAGGGCTCTCTGTACTATAGCCCTCTCCATGCTCCCACAGCATCAACACCGTGAAATAACGCCTCATGGCAGCCCCTGCCTTTCCTGCTTAGAAGGGCCAAAACTGCTGAATCTGATGGCTGCTCACATAGAAGCAAGACTCTGGATTGCTTTCCTCGCATGTTAGTTTTGCATCTTATTTGTGTCCCCCCTGCTCCCCACAGCCTAAGATTTACTGCAGCCTCAATTTTCTCATTTAAAGTTTAAGCCGCTGCCAGCATCTTTTCCTTTCGAGGGACAGAAAGGTCGGGAGAATGCAGTGGTCCAGCCCTGCTTGTTGGAGCTCTGATGGACTGTGGCTGCTGCTCCCTCCTGTTGTGAGCGAAGCTAGTGTGCAGGGAAATCAGAAAGATGTGTGGATCGGAGCGTCGCTGTCCTCATGGTTTGCTATTGCAGTGCTGTGTGATGGCTGCTGGTTTGTTGTGGGCCAGGTTCCGTGGTTTGTTGTGGCAAAGGTGCTGTTCCATTTACTGAATGAATGTTTATTTATAGCTATAATCCTGTGAAATAGCTTTATTCCCACTCGCTAAAAATGCTTCCCTTTTTTTTTTCCTAGCAGTCAGTGCAAACCACAAAAACCATTCCTTCGTGATGACTGGGGTTGTGAAGTCAGGAAATTTCTATTTTACAAGGAGAAAAAGAAACACTTAATGTTTTTAATGTAGAACACGAGCAGTGGGAGGCCTCAGTTTGCTTCCTGCAAGAGACAAACGCTCACTCCATACAGCTCTGTATGCAGCAAGCTTGGCTACGTGTAGGAATGCCAACTACAAATGTTCTAGCACGTTTGCAGCGGTTTGGGCATCGCCAGGGAGTAAACGGGCGGCTGTGTGGTGCTTAGCTGCTGGCTGGGCTGAAACCATGGAAGCTGTTTAGTTTATTTGATAGAGTGCCTTGTCTGTGATCCTTCCTGGATTGGAAAAGTCTGCGCTTGGGGAAGAAGAAATTGCTCTGAAATGCTGTGGCTATAAACCAGTAGCAAATGGTATCTCAACAGCAGTTTTTATTTGCCATCCTACGAGGCCTGTCGAGGAGGCCACAGTCACAAACGCGTTGCTGTTTTGTATTTCAGAGGAGACAACTTCATTGGAGCTCCCTGGGGATTGGACAAGGTGCCCCATGTCAACAGGCAGAAACGGTGAACAGTGACAGGGGTTGCAGAAGAAGTAAGTAGTTTGCTTTCTGGGTTAACAGTAGGAGAACAGGTTGATATGGCTCAACCTTCATCTCTCTTCAAAGTAGCGAACGTTTTCATGATGATCTGTTTGGAACAGGCATTCGTTGTAACCGGTGAGATGCAGAAGCCCAGAAGGGGATCCTACAGGAAAGAGCGTTTCTGAAGGCCGTGTGCGCTATTTCTGAAAGCAGAAGACGTCTTCCTTGCTGAACACCTCTTGCCTGCACACGTAAGTGATGCCTGTCACGAGCATTGACAGCACACCGTAACGGAGAATGGGCTAACGGGGACCCTAAGCCCCTTGCTCTCCAAGGATAGTTAATAGCAGTGTATTTGCTGACAGCTACAAGGGTGACAGCACTCACGCACCTCCTTAAGCAATGGATGGTTTTTAAGTTCAGGCACAATTTGTGTCTGGTTTCTTTTGCTCTCTTTGAAAAGAGACTTTAAAAGACAGGAGGAGGAGCGAGCAGCGTGTGCTGTGATGAAGTTGGTCACGTGCGCTGTGCTTGCAGTGAAAGACCATTAATGTCAGAGCATTAAATAACGCGT
The DNA here is from genome assembly GCF_963264785.1 of Psittacula echo. Classification (NCBI taxonomy): domain Eukaryota; kingdom Metazoa; phylum Chordata; class Aves; order Psittaciformes; family Psittacidae; genus Psittacula; species Psittacula echo. The sequence goes on from NC_137737.1 coordinate 1,252,451, forward strand.
CAAAGCAAACTGGGACGTAAATGATCAACTGAACGACCCGAAGGGTTTCATCCGTTTTTCTGCGGAGCTTCCCTCGTGCTGGGTCCTGTGCCGAGGCGTTGACACAAAGCAGTTAGATCTGCTGTTGGGATGAGGGGTGTTTTCTGTGATGGGGATGATTGTTTCATATGTTGTTTGGCTGGTGCCTAGACAGTGGTTTTGGCGTGTGGCCTGCAGACACTAGAAGGTGACAGGACACTTTTAGGGAGCCGTTTGTAAGGTGTCACCAAGAAAGTTAGTTGTCTGTAGGTTTAAAGGAGCAGAATATGGATTTGCATTCCCTGGAAGAATATTTTAGGTATTTACAAGTCGGAAGACACTCAGAGTCAGGGACCGTGGAGCCAAAGGAGATACAGCTATCGCATGCATTTCAACAACTCTGTAATGTTTCCCGTGCTGACTGGATGGGGCACTTCCTTCTAGTGCCCCAGGATTTCCATTTGTGGCTTAACTGTTTTGAGCTGCTCTGTTGTCACTTCCCTGTGGGGCTGGAGGATACCCGGTGCGTAGTCAGCAAGCGCAGCAGGTATTACGGAGGAGATTTGCAGTTGGAAAGCCAGCCATTGACGTTGGTGCGTGGTCCGGGATCCAGGGAGGAAGATCAGATCTTGACAGATTTATACCTGATAGGCACAAGGAAAAAGTTCTCTTCTGGGGTCTAGAATGCTTTGCGGGGCTCTGTTTTTCCATGCAGTAACGGCTTTATTTATACCCACAATGATTTTAGTCTCACAAACCGCCAGGGTGTTGGCACAAGCTGATAGGAGTGTTAAAGGGCAGGAATGGGGCAATAGTCTCAGGCCAGTGTCTTTCCTCCATGCACAGCAATAGCTGTGTCCTGGTAATAGCTGCAAGCTTTGAAATTATATTGATTGATTGATTGATGGCTTGGCTTCGCGAGCGAAGGTTTGGGAAGGCATTTACCCACACATGCTACAAGGAGGATGACTAAGGGCACTGTGGGATAGGCAAATCAAAGGGTGCTTAGGCCTTCAGGATGTTTCCAAACAGGACTGTCATCTCCTGGGACAGTCAGGAAACTGCCAGTGTATGGTTTGGTGTGAGCAGCACAGATGTATTCGGTTTGGCGTTGTAGTACATGGGTTTTTTCTTGGTTTTAAGTGACCATCTATATAGCAGTACCTGAAGTGGATTTGTGTATTGCTGTATGGGTGCTCAGTTTCCTTTGTTTAGTTGCATGTTATGTACAAATAAGTGCATGGTGGAGACAGTGGCCTTAGCATCTACTCTCCATCCAACATGGCTCTCCCTCTTGAAGCTGTGATCCAGTGATCTAAGACCATAGTCAAAGCTGGAGTCAAGTCACTGGGGACAGAAGGACAAAATTCACGTTAATACCAGGCCTTTTGGAGAGGGTTGCCCCTTTTTAGCAGGTACGCCTGTACCTACGATGATTGCAAGTACTGGAGAAGGTCCCATTTCCTTTGGCTCAAACTTCAGCAGCAGTGGTGGCTCTTAACACCTACACTGAGCAACACCTTGTTTGTGTCGTGACTTGATCTGCTGGCTGGGATGGTGGGCTAGAGGAGCTTTGAAGGTCCTTTCCAACCCAAACTATTCTATGACTCTGTGATCTCTCCAGAGAGAAAGAGCAACAGTTATCCCAATAACACTGAGGATGTGTCTTATCCTGATGTTGCAGAGATGTTTTTTTTTTTTGGGGGGGAAGGGTTTGCTGTTTTTCATCCCTCTTGCCTCCCTGCTTCCACCCCGTGCTTTCCATTAGCAAGTGTGTGTCTGCAAGAGGTGGATTTGATCTGCTTTTTCACTGCTGGTTTTGGGCGGTAGAAGGGCTTCATGGAACTGCTTGGTCACAAAGTAGTAGCAGACACTATCCAGGCAGCAGATAGATGTGGCACCACAGCTTGTCATGGAGGAGATGTTCTTCATAACGTGGAGCGTGAAACAGGTAGCTTCAACGCTCTCCATTACGAACCTGGCAAGTAACCCAAAGAAGGCTGGCAGAAAACATACTAGAAATACAATCAGATTTGCACAAATAATGTGAGCAGCTTTCTGGATTGATGTCTCCTCTGGTGAATTGGTGTTCAGGCATCTTTTGAGGCTCCCGATCGCTTCTGTGGAGCAAAAAGTCAAGGTTGCTAACGGAAGAATAAAAATGAAGCACATGGAGAGCAGGCTCAGAGCAGCAGGCACGGCGGTACCCTTCTGGAAGCAGAGGGTGGATTGGCTCTGCCAGATCTGTGCAATGGCACGGATTATCTCAGAAACCCACAGAGAAGGGCTGCCTTTGGTGGAGACCTGAAGGCCCTGGCTTTCAAGTGGTGTTTTATGGCAATGTATCGGTCAATGGAGATAAATGTAATTACGTAGATACTCACTAACATGGTGATGAAATACGTTGTCTCTGTAAACTGGCCGAGTTCATCTCGGGCTGACTTATTCCAGAGCAAATAAGCCATAAAAGGCAAGGTGCAGATGACAAAGCAGTCTGCAAAGACTAAGGTGATTACATACACCCTTGTTTCTGTCCACTTCTTTATCTTGCAGAAGAACACCCAGAGGGCAAGGGCATTACATGGAGCTCCAAAAAAGAAAATGATGTTACACAGAGCAAGTTCAAAGAGACGGACATGGTGGTAAAGCTCCAGACTTGTGATACTGCAGTTGCTGGACACATTCCTTGTCCTGTTGTGCAGAAGTTGTGTGGTGTTAGGAGACCTGAAATAGGAAAAGACATGGTAAGACTTTCCTCCGACCTCCTGATAGATGCATATGCCATAGAAAACAAGGTATTTAAGTAACTACTTACTTTGCCCATCACAAATGTGAATTTGAGTCTCCGAAGCTGGCCTTCTCAGTCAGCCTCTAACTGGGATGCAGCCTGTGTCAAGCTTTGTTTATATTTACTCAGTTTAGGTGTAAATATCTCCAAGTACACTTGCAATAGGACACGGCAGACAGTCTTGATTAAATAGTGGCATCTTGAATGGAGGGGTGGAATAGCAGTGAGAAGAACCCCTATAGACAGTGAGGGCATCCCGTGACAATGGGATTCCTTAAGCCAGGCTGTGCAAATGAGGTAAGATTACCCTTAGCTTGGTTATGAGCTCGGCAGGGATTGCAGCAACCTAACCTAAAGCCCAGCGCAACCCAGGAGCAAAAGCTCTTCTACCAGGTCTGCTGGCTTGGGAGACAAGAGGAGTGGTGTGAAGGCCTGGAGGGGCATAGCAGATCTCACTTGGTGGCCATGCTCGTGCTCTGCTCTGAGTAGGTTTCTGAGCCTTTGGGCTGCCTTGCGAACCTGGAGCTCCTGCTCAGAGCTGAGGAAGAGAGATGCATCTGAGTTCCTGCATCCCAAAGGCATGCTTGAAACCCTAAGTGAGTGAGTGAGGCATGTAGCTGTCCACTCCTTGTGAGGGCAGTGGGGGGTGCAAGCATTAACGTGATTTTAAGCCCATGCATTCCAGGAGAGAGTTCGATTCTGTGGATGTAAAGCAGACAGACGCACCTGAAAGAGGGACCACCAGTGCAAAACAAGGAACTTGCCATTAAGGGCTGCATGAGATGGCTCCTGCTCAGGGCAGGCATTCTGCCACCCTGCGAGGTCCGTCAGATGTATGTAGTAGCTACTGAGCCTGCGTCACACTGGCTGCAGGCTGTTCTGCAAGGAATTGGTTATGTGAAGAGTGTGAGTTCACGGGCTGATAAAAACCAGCTTTTCTCGGACCCCATCCTGCGCACAGTGGCTGTGTGTGGCCTGCAGAAGGAACAGTTCTCTGAACTGGTGATTCTGTGTATACGTCACTGAATTTCTGCTTGCATCTAAATGCACTTTGGAAGGAATTTAACCTTTGAATCTGAAGTCTGTTTTTTTGCCATTCCTACAGGAGACTGATGGTGACACCCTACAGCTTTCCGAGATTTAGGAAGGAGCACCATGACTGAACAGGCCTGGTTAAGCAGTTATTTGCCTCTGCAAGCAACTGAAACCTCCTTGTGGTCAGCTGGTGAGAGCACTTGCTGCAAAATCAGACTTCACTGACCGATAAAGACCCAAATAACTCAGTTGCTGGGGGCTATGTAAGTGTCTTAGGCACTGACAGGCACTAACGTGACTCCTGCAGAGAGCTCACTTCAGTTCTTGTGTGCTCAGCTCTGGGTTTCCCAACAGAGGCTTGCTGCTCGCTGCCTGCACCCTGGAAGGAAGCCGTTGGCTGTCACCTGAGGAAAACCTCTCTGAACTACAGTAAGTAGCAGTAGGGAAATAGCTTACATCAAAGGCTGAAGCTGCCACATTGTTATGCTCATTAGGTGCGTCAGGCAGATGTCTTTGCTGGCGTGGCCGATGCCCAGATTGCTTTCGTCAGCCTTGGTCTGCAATGCCAGCGGCAGCCTCTGTGCTCAAGTACAAGGCAGGCAAACCGGGCTGGTGGTGCTCTGCTGCATGAAAGGGCTGTGGCTGGCACCACCCTTGGGGCTGGAGATGTGGCCCAAATGCAGTTCCCAGCATCGGGGCTCAGAAGCGCTCCAGGCAGATCAGAGACTGGTGGGAGGAGGGAGGAAATGAGCAGGGAGTTTTAAAGCAGGCCATGTAGCACAGATGGGGTATGGCTGAGCACAAAATGTCTTTACAGAGGTGCAGTTTGATAAGCTAGCATATCCTGCGGCTGCTGGAAATGCTTTAGGGTGGGGTAGATAAAGTGGCTGCAGCATCAGAGGAGCTAGGCAGCAACGTGCAGCTGTGAGAAAAGGATGGAGATGGCTGTAAAACAGCATCTTGCTGCTGCTGGAGGCCCAGGAGCAGTCTGGGGCTCAGTGGACAAGGTCAGCAGCACTGTGGCGTACGTCCTGCTTTCCCCCCGTCATAGACTGGGGAGACCTGGGCAGTAGCCGTCCCCCTCCGTGGAAGGCCAGGGTGGGTTTGTTTCCTCCAGCAGCTCACCAGGTATCAGGCTTCTTGCAGATCCTTAAGAGAGCCTGGAGGAAGAGAAGCAAGGCAGAGGCTGAAGGCACCGTGGGTGCCACAGTAGCACCGTGGTGGCAAACATCCAGTGGTTTTCCCAGCAGGATGCCATGAAAAAGCGGATGCACCAGACCCCTTACATGTAAAATCCTCTTCCTTCCTTGTGTGGGGAGCTCAGAAGTGAGCAGGTACCGGAGGGGTGAAGGGTGACTGTGGCGGATGAAACGATTAAGGACAGCACAGGAGCTGTGGTGAGTGAGGGAAGGGACCTGAACTGAGCAGAGGGAGAAGAAGAAGGAAACGGGGTGGGAAGCATGGTAAGGGCATGGCATTTTCTGCATCAGCTGCCTTCAGACCTGCCACATCTGTGGCAACAGCCCTGGTTTTCCCTCTCGAAGGGATGGGTAGCTGTCAGCAAAGATGTAATACGTGTGCTGCACAGAGATGAGACGAGACTTGGGCAGGGCAGTACTTCCCAGGGCTGTTAATGTAACCATGGGCACCGCTGGCCAGGGCCTCGGCAGCGAGCTGACCTGGGAGGGAAGCACAGCCAGGAGTGAGCAGACACACTGCCTCTGGGGCAGGAGAGCTGTAGGTGAGGGGCACAGCACTTAGGTGAGAGGCTTTTCCTCTCTGTTTCCAAACAGCACGAAGAAATCTGGAAAGTGCCTGCTCTGACCTTGCTGCTGTTGTTCACAGCTCTCAAATACAGTGACCTAAGGCACAGCACTTTGTTCTTTTCTTTTCTTGAAACTTGTGTTCTTTCGGGCTCATCTGTCACTGCAGCCCTTGAAAGCAGTAATGTCATCACCCTAACCACGGAACTGCTTCAAAAGACCCTGGGAGTGAATGCAAGGGTTCATTCGGTCGAAAAAGGGAAGTTTTTTCAGTCACTTGTTTCCCATGTTAGAATGGATTTAGGTTCTGGTTCGCAGCTCCTGTTAGGAAATAATGTGCTGTGATCTTCCAGGTAAAGTGCTCAGAGAATACCCTGGAGTAAGGACAGAAACTGAAAGAGATGATGACCTGCCGCATGGATGTCTGCCTCGCAGGGACTGCGCTGCCACGCAGAAGCCAGGTACCTGATGCTCCTCTGCCTCCCTGCAGCCCCAGCAGGACCCTGAGCAGCAGTGCACAGAGAGCAAGAGAGAGTGAACCCCAAGTGGTATTAGCCGTAGGTTTAGGGCCACAGAATGAGCAGCGGGTGTCAGCAGAGGCAGGACATGTGGGGGCTGTGCAGCCGTGCATCCTGGCCAGGAGGAGCAGGGCCAGCCTGTGGGGCTGCAGGATGGGCACAGGCTACATGTACAGGGCTGGTGCCCAGCACCAACAGCTCGCTGGTACTTAAGGGTTTCTCTGGCACCTCCTCCTCCTGCGTAGGAGATTTTATCCCCGTTTGGTCTTCAGTGTCGATCTGCTGGCTAAATAAATGGTGGCAGAACTTTCCACTGAGGTCTAGCATCTCATCCCTCAGCACTTCCTAAACCGGTGTGTTTGGTGGCTAGCAGTGGTGCTCAGCAGCTGTGCTGAAACCTCAGCTAAGCAAGCTGGAAGATGTGATACCTGGGATTAGACCATCCCGTGCAGGGCCCTCCCGCTGACTGCTGGATTGAGTTGTGCTTGCAGAGCTCTGGGCAGGGAGGTGGGCGCCCCAAGCACCTTGGCACAGAGTGTAGCCTCTCTCTAGGCTGAAGAAAGTCTCCCCAACCCTGCTGAGACGGAGGCTGCTGGACCGAAGTGGCCTCTTAAGATGGGTTGGGTGCCCGGGGCAGGGATGGAGCTGGAGATGGCCACAATGGGGCCAGTGGCAGGGCTGCAGCCTGCGCTCCCGTTTGAGCAGAGGCTTCAGGCTGGCAAGTGAACCGAGGCCTTGGTATCTCACACGGGTGGCAGAAGGCCTCGCTTCTTGTACCCTGCATTGACAGAAATAGAGGGGATAAGAGAGAGCTCTAGGCCCTGAAGGGCTCAGGGGTGGGCTATATAATTGGTGTTGATGATCAGCGTGCAACACAGCTGGTGGGGAATTGTCTCACCGCCTGTTCACTCCTAGTACCTGTCCAGCTGAAACACTTGATTGCAGTGATGCTACTGGCAGTTGACTGCTCATAAAACAGGAGGATGGGTGTTCTCCTGGCTTTGTGAGCTGTGATTGGAGAGAAGCTGCTGGCTGGAGCTCAGTGGTGAGAGCATGCAGGCAGTGGTGTGGTGAGTGAAAGAGAGCAGGATGCAGACAGGTCCCAGGTGTCCCTGTCCCAGGAGGCACCCAGTGGCATCGGGCAGAGGAAGTGCTGCAGCCCAGCTGGCCAGGAAGGCCGTGCGGAGGAGAGGACCCGAGTGGGACCAACCAGCCCATTCCTTGTCCAACGAGTGGTCCGTCTGTCAGAGCCGTGCCTCTCCAGTCTAGCTGTCGTGTGGGACAGCGTGAGGTACCATACTTGTGGGACAAGTGCGGGCGGGTGACATCCGTTGCTCTTTCCTTACCCAGCCATGCTCTAACCGTTGTTACCGGTGTAATCAGTGAGTAAGGTGGGACTGCATCCAGTGTCTCTGCACCACACGCTGATAAGCCCCTCAGATGCCGTCTGGCAGTTGTGAGGTGCTGCGGTGGAGGAGGGCAGGGAAGCGTGTTTATGTGGAACACTGCAGTAGCTGTTTGGGTCCAGCACGGAAGAGGGATGGGAGGGTCACTGTAGGCGTTTAAGGCCAGAAGAGACGCGTGAGGAGAGCCCCAGAGAAAAGCTGTGGGAGCTGTTTGCCTGTGGTAGGTGCGACTGTGTTTCCCAAACAGAGGCTGATGCTGTGAGGGACTTCTGACTGACAGCCCAAGGCCATCATCCTGCCTTGTTCACCGAGTGGCTGAGGTTGGAAGGGACTTCTTGATGTTTACTCCCACCCCTTGCTCAGACTCTGGTGCCTCGTGCCCTCTGGTTTTGAACATCTCCAAGGAGATCTCTACAAGTCCTTTGGGCAGCCTGTTCCAGTGATCACCTTGCGGGTAAACATTTTCTCTTAATGTTTAAATGGACTTTCCTGTCCTGTGTTTCGTTTCGTGCCCGTTGCCTCCGTCTGCGGTTTTGGTTGTGGTGTGAAACAGGGGGAACAGCTACATGGGATGCTACAAAATTTCATGAGACAGCCTGGGTGACCTTTGAAGGTGCCACCTTTTCCATGGCAGCGAGATAAAAACACTCTTAACCTTGGTTTGGGTTTTTGCCTTCCCACCGCTCAACCATGAACGTCTCTTTCCTGCATTACCCATTTGAAATGTCCCTTTGCTGTGCAATCCTTTGGGTGTCTTCAGCTTTATTAAAATTCCAAAATCAAAGCTTAACTTCTTACCAATTTATGTTCGTTATGCACAAGGAGGAGGAACGTAAAGGTGACGTAAGGATAGATAGGTTTGTGAAACAAGCCGTTTCTTACGGGGACAGCTGCCGCAGTACCCTGCTTGTATGATGCCATATAGGAGGGTGTCTGTTTTGAACGAGTTTTACGCACGACCTGCACACCGATCGGGCGTGCTTTTTAGGCTGCACACCAGCCTGTCAGCCTCATCGGTGTGGTTGCTGCGGACTCACGTCAGAGGTTTCCTGAGCTGAAGAAAACCCCACTTTTTGTTCTTCGGTAAATATAAACCCTTTTGTTTCAGAGCAGCGTGCGCTCGTGTGGACATCGTGTGTGCCAGCACAGACCCTTTCAAGAGCTCCAGAAGATTTTTTTAACCTCTTTCTTTCAGCTGCAAGACCAAAAGGAAAAGAAAGGTTTCTGCTAATGGGAAGCACCAGCGGAGAGTGGAGGTATGTCTGGTGATGGTAGCACGTGCTCCTCTGACCTTGCCAAGAGAGGAAATCCATCTGCCCTCTGCTTTCACCAATTGGTCTGTAATTTGCCTGTAGTTGTCCTCCCCATTTCTGCATTTTGTAGAATCATGGAATGGTTCATGTTGGAAGGGACCTTGAAGCTCATCCAGTTCCAACCCCTGCCACGGGCGGGCAGGGACACCTCACGCTAGAGCAGGTTGCTCCAAGGCCCTGTGTCCACCTTGAACACTGCCAGGGATGGGGCAGCCACAGCTTGTCTGGGCACCCTGTGCCAGCGCCTCAGCACCCTCACAGGGAAGAGCTTCTGCCTGAGAGCTCATCTCAGTCTCCCCTCTGGCAGGTTAAAGCCATTCCCCCTTGGCCTGTCCCTTCAGGCCCTTGTCCAAAGCCCCTTTCCAGGTTTCCTGCAGCCCCTTTAGGCACTGGAGCTGCTCTCAGGTCTCCCCTTCAGGAGCCTTCTCTTCTCCAGGCTGCCCCAGCCCAGCTCTCTCAGCCTGGCTCCAGAGCAGAGCTGTTCCAGCCCTCGCAGCATGGCCATGGTTTCCTCTGGCTCACTTGAGCAGCTCCACATCCCTCTTGAGTTGGGGCCCAAGATCTGGATGCAGGACTTTGTTTCCTCTTACATTGCCATAAATGCAGAGTGACACTTTAACAGCTGGACAGATCTAGATCCTCATATAGAAGTACCTGGGGCCAGTAAATGAGAGCAAAACCACCTCCTCTGCTTGAACGAGGAAGAAATGATTTTGTTCAACTTGTTTACTTGCTTAATTCAAGAAGTTTTTTCCCTTCCAGTCAATTACATTCATGTAATGGAAAACATTGTCACAGGAATTCTCAGCTTGATTTGCTTTCCTGATTTGAGATCGTTGCATTGCTTTTTGCCTGAAGAGCAATTGATTGGCTTGCAGGCTGTTTTGCAGCAGCTCTTTGGGGAATGACCACTATGTTTCTAACCGTCCTGTTGGATGTTGTAACAATGCAGGTCCCCGGTTTCCTCTTGACATTTGGGTACTACCAGCAGAGTTTACCGCTCTTGGTATTGTCTTTGTTGAATTAGTACCCGTGCAGTCTTCCCAAGCCCCTGGGAGTGCACCGCAGTGCTCGCAGCGTGTTGTCCTTGTTTATGATGGCTTCTGTCTAGGTGATGTACACAGATGGACAAAGCTTTGCCATCCTGATCTGCTTGTGTGGGCAGAGACTCGGGGGGCAGTTTCAGAGCTAAGAGTTGATTTTCCTGAGAGGGATCCCAGCTCTGCAGCAGAGGAGCTGCACTGCTGAGGAGCAGGCAAGGGCTGGAGGGAGGGAGGACCAGGAAGTGCAGGTCAGCCCCGGTATTTTTCTGTAGTGAGGGTGGTAAAGCACTGACACAGGTTGCCCCGAGAGGTGGTGGATGCACCGTCCCTGGAGACTTTCAGGGCCAGGCTGGATGTGGTTCTGAGCACCCCGATCTAGTCGAGGATGTCCCTGCTCATTGCAGGGGAGGTTGGACTGGATGACCTTTAAAGGTTCCTTCCAACCAAAACCGTTCTGTGATCCTAGGATTAGAACCCCAGTGACTGCAGGCGTTTCCCTACAGCTGCTGAGGGTCTCTTTAAACCCCCAAAGCCACAATTATCCTTCTTCCTTATGGAAGGGCTTCTCGTCCTCACGCTCTTTGGTGTGTCTGGTGGGATTGTGCCCTTGCTGAAGCTTGTCTTTGGTACCTTGAGCTGAAGTGCTTTGCTGACATGAGGTTAAAGTCATCTGGGGGAACATACTTTAATGCAGCCAGGGAGGGGAAACTGGCTGATTGGAAATGCTGAGGTCTGCTCAGCATGTGGTTCACATTCACTGTTTGCTACCCCAAGTACCAGTACCGATGCGAGCAACACCCAGCTCTGGGGAAATTCACTTTTCTTTCAACCGATCGGAACTGGTCACTTCTCAGCATAGCAAGTGTCACCTCTTGAAAGCAAAGCTCCTCTGGTGCCGCCGATGGAGCCCTGAGCCCAGCAGGAGGCCCGAGGCTGCTTTTCCATTTACCTATAAGAGCAATGACACTTGAACCACAGCAGGACGAGCCACAGCTTCCATGGGCGTAAGCCCAAATGTTTCTACCTTTCCTAGCCTGCCAGGCATGCAGCATTAGTGCGGGTTTCTAGTTCACTGAAGGGTATTATCTGCTCAACATTGTTCAGTGACAAGACTTCCACTGTACCGTAGCTGCTGGGGGGCTTACAGACCAGAACACACAGAGCCTGTGCCACAGATTGGCTTTCCCGGCAGCCCCGGGCACCTCTCGCAGGGACAGAGATGCGTGTTTAGCCCCCGATTTCAAGAAGATACCATAACAGAGCGGTGCCTGCAGGCAGACAGCACATTTCCAAGGGACCCCTCTCTACTGCTGCGTTTGCCGCACCCTGGTGATCCCAGAGCCCTGCGGGTGATGCCTGCTGCCCAGCACGCAGTGTGCCGATGAACCCAGCCGTACAGGGGCAAGGTCCTCGGGTGCTGCCCTGAAGCGTGGCAAAGTGGCATGGGAGGAAGAGGTAAGGCCGCTGGGGATGGGAATGGCAAACTCCTGTAATTGCTACTTAGTGCACCCCCAGCAAGCGCTTTGGGGATTTGCCTCTGCCTTCCGTGCACACAGCAGCACCCCCTCCTGTTGGGTGGCTCCTGCCAAAGCTTATCGCGTTCATGGCATTAGTGTCCCTGCACAGCGAGCATTGACGGGTGGCTCTAACCGATCACTGCTCAGCTGCTTGCCTCAGAGAAAGGATTCCCTTGGTGCAGCTGCCTCTCACAGCTTGCTGACTGCTGCAAAGGTTTGAAGCTCCGTGACAGACAAGACCATATATATTTAAAGATTCCTGCTTTTAATGCAATTAAATAGTTGTCCTGAGAAAATAAAGATGTTATCAGGCCAGGAGCACATTCTTGTTTTGTCTTCTCTTAACATTCTCTTCTGGTCCCTTCCCTTCCCGTCTTTCTCTCTTCCCTTCCTGTCTCTTGTACTCCTTTCTATTCTCCTATGTTCTCTTAGTCTCTTCCATTTTCTTACAGTCTCTTCCCTTCCGGTTCTGTTTTCTTAGATTCTTTCATATTCTCTTAGTCTTTTCTAATCTCTGTTCTCTTATACTCCCTTCTCCTCTGTCCTTTTGCATTTTCTTCTATTCCATTCTCCCGTACTCTCTTCTGGTGTCCTCTATTCTCTTCGTCTCTTCTAGTCTCTTCCCTTCTGTTCTCTATTCTCTTCTCTTAGATGACCTCTTTTCTTTTGAATTCTCTTCTCTTACATTCTCTTCCCTTATCTTAGATTCTCTTACATTCTCATATATTCCTTTCTCTTACATTCTTTTCCCTTCTCTTATGCTCTCCTAGAGTCTCTTCCCCCTTTTATTTTCCTTTTTCGTAGTCTCTTCCCTTCTCCTACATTTTCTTATTTTTCACTTCTTCCTGTCTCTTTTCTGTATTTGCTTCCATATTCTTCTCTTAGATTCCCTTCTCTTCTATTTCCTTATATACTTTTATAGTCTCTTCCATTTCCTTTTCTTAGATTCTCTTGATTTCCCTTTTCCTGTATGCTCTTCAGTTTTTTCTCTTGGCTTCTTTTAGGTTCTCTTCTGTACTCTTCTAATCTTAGATTCTCTTCTATTCAATGCTGTTCTCTCCCCCTATATTCTCTTCCTGGATGCTCTTCAGTTCTCTAATCTTAGATTCTCTTCCGTTCCCTGATCTTCTCTTCCCCAGATGCTCTTCTCCAATAATCTTTTAGATTCTCTTCCCTTGTATTCTCTTCCCCATATTCAGTTGTATTCTTACCTTCTCTCCCATGAGATTGTCTTAGAACCTCTGCTCTTGTATTCACTCGCATTCAGAGGGAAGGAGGGGAGGGGAAGGAGAGGAAGAAGGGAGGAGGGAGGGGAAGGAGGGAGGAGGGAGGGGAAGAAGCGAAGCAAGGAAGGAGGGGAAAAAAGGAAGGAAGGAGCAAAGGAGCTATTTATGGCCATTTCTATCCCATTTTCCCCATTTCTTGCCAGTTTTATGCCATTTTTGGCTATTTCTAACCCATTTTAAACCTCTTTTTTCCAATTTCTAAACCAGTTTTGGCAATTTCTGACCCAATTTTGACCTAGCCCATTTTATGCCATTTTTTGCAACTTCTAACCAGTTGTTGCCCATTTCTTACCCATTTAAAACCTTTTTTGGCTCTTTCAAGCTCGGTTTTGCCCACTTGTAATCCGTTTTAAGCTCTTACGGGCTATTTCTAAACTCTTTGCCATTTCTAACCCGTTAAAAGCCATTTTTGTCTATTATTCAAATCATTTTATTCCATTTCTGTCTTGTTTTAAGGCACCTATAGCCACTTCAAACCCATTTTTCCCATTTCTAACCCATTTTAGGCTATTTTTGTCTTTTTCTAACCTATTTTTGACCATTTCTCATTTTAAGGGTCCCTTTGTAACCCTTTTTTGCTCAATTCTAACCCGTTCTAAGCCATTTCGGCCATTTCTAAACCAGTTTTGTCCATTTCTAACCAAATGTTTTGCAATTTTAAACCTTTTTCGCCCACTTCTAACCCATTTTAAGCCTGTTTTGGCTCTTTCTAAAACATTTATCACCATTTCAAACCAATTTGTTGCCACTTCAGACCCATTTTCGGCCATTTCTAACCCGTTTTGAGCCATTTTTGGCCACTTCTACCCCTGTTTTGCCCGTTTCCAACTCATTTTAAGGCATTTTGGTTATTTTTAACCATTTTTTCCCATTTCTGTGCCAGTTGAAGCCTTTTTTGGCTACTTCTAAGCCATTTTTGCCCACTTCTTACCTGTTTTAAGCCATTTCTATTCCGTTTTTGACCATTTGTAATGTGTTTTAAACCATTTTTTTTCCCCTTTTTTAACCCGTTTTTGCCCATTTCTTATGTATTTTTAGGTATGGGACGCCTAAAAAAATAGTAACTGAAAGAGATTAAAAAGCAAAGACAGCTGAAAAAAACATGAATGAAAAAGTGAATGAATAAAAATGTGTAAAGAGAATAAAAAGCAAAAGGGAAGAACGCGCTTATAAATTCCGACAAAGCAAATACAAAGTGATAAAAGTGAACAAGCCTGAACGAATCTCCAGTAAAAGTTCCCTTAGCAACTTAGCCCCCGCCCCAGTAGTGCAGTCTTCAAGTCCCCAGGCAGCAGTTGGTGTCCCCGCAGGCTGTAAACTGGGCTGGGAGCGGCCGTTGCTCTCAGCCCGTTGCCTCTTCGGTACCGAAAAGTGAGCGTGTGCTGCCACCATGTGTCCAACATCGGTACTGCACGTAAAGCGGGAGGGGCACAGAGTGACGCCGGGCAGCGCTCGCTGCTGCCACCATGTGTCCGAACATCGGTACTGCACGTAAAGCGGGAGGGGCACAGAGTGACGCCGGGCAGCGCTCGCTGCTGCCACCATGTGTCCGAACATCGGTACTGCAGGTAATGCGGGAGGGGCACGGAGTGACGCCGGGCAGCGCTCGCTGCTGCCACCATGTGTCCGAACATCGGTACTGCAGGTAATGCAGGAGGGGAACGGAGTGACGCCGGGCAGCGATCGCTGCTGCCACCATGTGTCCGAAACCCGGAACTGCAGGGGGTGGGGATGGGAGGGGCCTCGGTCTGGCTCCGGGAGCGGATCGGTGCTGCCATCATGCGTCCAAACCATGGTACTGCCTATTGTAGAGACGGGGGGGGAGCAAAGGATTGCCTCAGTGCTACGGTAGCTGCTGCCATCATGTGGCGAAAACACTGCACTGCAGGCGGAGAAGCGGCAGTGTGGCACCGGAAACAGCTTTCAGGCACCCGCCGCTCCCCATTGGCTGAGGCGGCTGTCAGTCACTGCAAGCCCCGCCCCCGGCTTCCGGTCCGCCGTGGCCCCGCCCCGCTCGCTCCCCATTGGCTGAGGCGGCTGTCAGTCACGCCTAGCCCCGCCCCCGACTTCCGGTCCGCCGTGGCCCCGCCCCGCTCGCTCCCCATTGGCTGAGGCGGCTGTCAGTCACGCCTAGCCCCGCCCCCGACTTCCGGTCCGCCGTGGCCCCGCCCCGCTCGCTCCCCATTGGCTGAGGCGGCTGTCAGTCACGCCTAGCCCCGCCCCCGGCTTCCGGTCCGCCGTGGCCCCGCCCCGCTCGCTCCCCATTGGCTGAGGCGGCTGTCAGTCACTGCAAGCCCCGCCCCCGGCTTCCGGTCCGCCGTGGTCCCGCCCCGCTCGCTCCCCATTGGCTGAGGCGGCTGTCAGTCACGCCTAGCCCCGCCCCCGGCTTCCGGTCCGCCGTGGCCCCGCCCCGCTCGCTCCCCATTGGCTGAGGCGGCTGTCAGTCACTGCAAGCCCCGCCCCCGACTTCCGGTCCGCCGTGGCCCCGCCCCGCTCGCTCCCCATTGGCTGAGGCGGCTGTCAGTCACGCCTAGCCCCGCCCCCGACTTCCGGTCCGCCGTGGCCCCGCCCCGCTCGCTCCCCATTGGCTGAGGCGGCTGTCAGTCACGCCTAGCCCCGCCCCCGACTTCCGGTCCGCCGTGGCCCCGCCCCGCTCGCTCCCCATTGGCTGAGGCGGCTGT
The DNA here is from genome assembly GCF_963264785.1 of Psittacula echo. Taxonomy (NCBI): domain Eukaryota; kingdom Metazoa; phylum Chordata; class Aves; order Psittaciformes; family Psittacidae; genus Psittacula; species Psittacula echo. Next base: position 1,267,819 of record NC_137737.1, read on the forward strand.
CAGTCACGCCTAGACCCGCCCCCGACTTCCGGTCCCCCGTGGCCCCGCCCCGCTCGCTCCCCATTGGCTGAGGCGGCTGTCAGTCACGCCTAGACCCGCCCCCGACTTCCGGTCCGCCGTGGCCCCGCCCCGCTCGCTCCCCATTGGCTGAGGCGGCTGTCAGTCACGCCTAGCCCCGCCCCCGGCTTCCGGTCCGCCGTGGCCCCGCCCCGCTCGCTCCCCATTGGCTGAGGCGGCTGTCAGTCACTGCAAGCCCCGCCCCCGACTTCCGGTCCGCCGTGGCCCCGCCCCGCTCGCTCCCCATTGGCTGAGGCGGCTGTCAGTCACTGCAAGCCCCGCCCACGACTTCCGGTCTGCCGTGGCCCCGCCCCGCTCGCTCCCCATTGGCTGAGGCGGCTGTCAGTCACTGCAAGCCCCGCCCACGACTTCCGGTCCGCCGTGGCCCCGCCCCGCTCGCTCCCCATTGGCTCAGGCGGCTGTCAGTCACTGCAAGCCCCGCCCCCGGCTTCCGGTCCGCCGTGGCCCCGCCCCGCTCGCTCCCCATTGGCTGAGGCGGCTGTCAGTCACGCCTAGACCCGCCCCCGACTTCCGGTCCGCCGTGGCCCCGCCCCGCTCGCTCCCCATTGGCTGAGGCGGCTGTCAGTCACGCCTAGACCCGCCCCCGGCTTCCGGTCCGCCGCGGCCCCGCCCCACTCGCTCCCCATTGGCTGAGGCGGCTGTCAGTCACGCCTAGCTCCGCCCCCGGCTTCCGGTCCGCCGCGGCCCCGCCCCGCTCGCTCCCCATTGGCTGAGGCGGCTGTCAGTCACGCCTAGCCCCGCCCGCGACTTCCGGTCCGCCGTGGCCCCGCCCCGCTCGCTCCCCATTGGCTGAGGCGGCTGTCAGTCACGCCTAGCCCCGCCCCCGACTTCCGGTCCGCCGCGGCCCCGCCCCGCTCGCTCCCCATTGGCTGAGGCGGCTGTCAGTCACGCCTAGCCCCGCCCCCGACTTCCGGTCCGCCGTGGCCCCGCCCCGCTCGCTCCCCATTGGCTGAGGCGGCTGTCAGTCACGCCTAGCCCCGCCCCGACTTCCGGTCCGCCGTGGCCCCGCCCCGCTCGCTCCCCATTGGCTGAGGCGGCTGTCAGTCACGCCTAGCCCCGCCCCCGACTTCCGGTCCGCCGTGGCCCCGCCCCGCTCGCTCCCCATTGGGTGAGGCGGCTGTCAGTCACTGCAAGCCCCGCCCCCGACTTCCGGTCCGCCGCGGCCCCGCCCCGCTCGCTCCCCATTGGCTGAGGCGGCTGTCAGTCACGCCTAGCCCCGCCCCCGACTTCCGGTCCGCCGTGGCCCCGCCCCGCTCGCTCCCCATTGGCTGAGGCGGCTGTCAGTCACGCCTAGCCCCGCCCCGACTTCCGGTCCGCCGCGGCCCCGCCCCGCTCGCTCCCCATTGGCTGAGGCGGCTGTCAGTCACGCCTAGCCCCGCCCACGACTTCCGGTCCGCCGTGGCACCGCCCCGCTCGCTCCCCATTGGCTGAGGCGGCTGTCAGTCACGCCTAGCCCCGCCCCCGACTTCCGGTCCGCCGTGGCCCCGCCCCGCTCGCTCCCCATTGGCTGAGGCGGCTGTCAGTCACTGTAAGCCCCGCCCCCGACTTCCGGTCCGCCGTGGCCCCGCCCCGCTCGCTCCCCATTGGCTGAGCCGGCTGTCAGTCACTGCAAGCCCCGCCCCCGACTTCCGGTCCGCCGTGGCCCCGCCCCGCTCGCTCCCCATTGGCTGAGGCGGCTGTCAGTCACTGCAAGCCCCGCCCCCGACTTCCGGTCCGCCGTGGCCCCGCCCCGCTCGCTCCCCATTGGCTGAGGCGGCTGTCAGTCACGCCTAGCCCCGCCCCCGACTTCCGGTCCGCCGTGGCCCCGCCCCGCTCGCTCCCCATTGGCTGAGGCGGCTGTCAGTCACTGCAAGCCCCGCCCCGACTTCCGGTCCGCCGTGGCCCCGCCCCGCTCGCTCCCCATTGGCTGAGGCGGCTGTCAGTCACGCCTAGCCCCGCCCCCGACTTCCGGTCCGCCGTGGCCCCGCCCCGCTCGCTCCCCATTGGCTGAGGCGGCTGTCAGTCACGCCTAGACCCGCCCCCGACTTCCGGTCCGCCGTGGCCCCGCCCCGCTCGCTCCCCATTGGCTGAGGCGGCTGTCAGTCACGCCTAGCCCCGCCCCGACTTCCGGTCCGCCGTGGCCCCGCCCCACTCGCTCCCCATTGGCTGAGGCGGCTGTCAGTCACTGCAAGCCCCGCCCCCGACTTCCGGTCCGCCGTGGCCCCGCCCCGCTCCCTCCCCATTGGCTGAGGCGGCTGTCAGTCACGCCTAGACCCGCCCACGACTTCCGGTCCGCCGTGGCCCCGCCCCGCTCGCTCCCCATTGGCTGAGGCGGCTGTCAGTCACTGCAAGCCCCGCCCCCGACTTCCGGTCCGCCGTGGCCCCGCCCCGCTCGCTCCCCATTGGCTGAGGCGGCTGTCAGTCACGCCTAGCCCCGCCCACGACTTCCGGTCCGCCGTGGCCCCGCCCCGCTCGCTCTCCATTGGCTGTTGAGCCTGTCAATCACTTCTAGCCCGGCCCTCCCTCCGCTCTGATTGGTTCGGCGCCACACGGGCAGCCGCATTTCTGCACCTCCTGCAGTACCGAATATTCGCCGCAAGACGGCAACAGCGCTCGTCTCTCGCCGCCATACTTCTGTTTCCCTGCTTCCCGTGCCGCGTTTTTGGCACTCGGTAGCACCGGAAAGCAGCTCCCAGCCGCTTTCCCCCATCCCCCCCCACTGCAGTGCTGCATTTTCGACAGAGAATGGGAGCTGCGGGCGGTGCCCGGGGCCGTAGCGCGGCGCCCCCCTCCCATCAGCTCCGTGATTCCGACCCATGATGGCAGCAGCGAGCGGCGCCCGGAGCCGCTTCCCTCTCCCGTTCCCCACCACCTGCAGTACCGACGTTTGGACACATGGTGGCAGCACACGCTTAATTCTTCGGGGCTGCCCAGGCAACGGGCTTCGAAACTGCTGCTCCCCGCCCATTTTCCATCCTCCGGGAAGCGCTCGCCGGAGCAGTTTTGTGGTTTTGGAAACCCAACAGCGTTTCTCTCGCAGGCATCACCTACACATACAGAGCTCCTGCGCTCGCTTTGCCACCTAAAGCTCCGTCCGCGCACGGCTTCTCGAGTGCCTGCTCTCGGGCATCCTGGAGCGGGGATGTGCTCCTGAAGAAAGCACGCTGGGGTTTGCTCTATTCAAGAACCCTTTTCTCTCTCGGACCCCCTCTGGGCTACAGACACCAGCCCAAAAGCCAAGCGCTGCCCCTGGGCTTTGAGGGAGGGGCTGTGGGTGCTGCCTGGGGTATAAAGGCACAGGGCTGTAGAGAGGAGCTCTTTCAGCTCTTGGGCTTCAGCTGGGTGAGCTCGCTGGGGTTTGTTTTGTCTTTTGTCGCTTTGGAGGCTTGTGGTGCTTTGTGCTGGTGTGTTTTAATGTTTGCTGCAATGGAATCAGCTGTGTGAAGAGCTCCGGGACGTGCCCAGGTTTCCCAGTGTGTGCATGAACAAGTGTTTCTGTAAGGCTTTCTTTTCGGAGGTGTTTTATTTCTAGGAGATGTTCAGGTCTTTTAAGGTCGCTTCTTGGTGCGTTCTGTTGTTTTTGGTATTGGGGTCTGGATATTTCCTTTACTGGAAGAGGAGCTTTGAGGCTGCTTTTTACCACTTGTGTTCTATTTTGTCCCCCGACCCCCCTTCCCGTTTAGTCCCCCGACCCCCCTTCCCGTTTAGTCCCCCGACCCCCCTTCCCGTTTAGTCCCCCGACCCCCCTTCCCGTTTAGTCCCCCGACCCCCCTTCCCGTTTAGTCCCCCGAGCCCCCTTCCCGTTTAGTCCCCCGACCCCCCTTCCCGTTTAGTCCCCCGACCCCCCTTCCCGTTTAGTCCCCCGACCCCCCTTCCCGTTTAGTCCCCCGACCCCCCTTCCCGTTTAGTCCCCCGACCCCCCTTCCCGTTTAGTCCCCCGACCCCCCTTCCCGTTTAGTCCCCCGACCCCCCTTCCCGTTTAGTCCCCCGACCCCCCTTCCCGTTTAGTCCCCCGACCCCCCTTCCCGTTTAGTCCCCCGACCCCCCTTCCCGTTTAGTCCCCCGACCCCCCTTCCCGTTTAGTCCCCCGACCCCCCTTCCCGTTTAGTCCCCCGACCCCCCTTCCCGTTTAGTCCCCCGACCCCCCTTCCCGTTTAGTCCCCCGACCCCCCTTCCCGTTTAGTCCCCCGACCCCCCTTCCCTTATTTTCCCGGCCCCCCTTCCCTTTTTTTCCCCGGCCCCCCTTCCCTTTTTTTCCCCGGCCCCCCTTCCCTTTTTTTCCCCGGCCCCCCTTCCCTTTTTTTCCCCGGCCCCCCTTCCCTTTTTTTCCCCGGCCCCCCTTCCCTTTTTTTCCCGGCCCCCCTTCCCTTATTTTCCCGGCCCCCCTTCCCTTTTTTTCCCCGGCCCCCCTTCCCTTTTTTTCCCCGGCCCCCCTTCCCTTTTTTTCCCCGGCCCCCCTTCCCTTTTTTTCCCCGGCCCCCCTTCCCTATTTTTCCCCGGCCCCCCTTCCCTTTTTTTCCCCGGCCCCCCTTCCCTTTTTTTCCCGGCCCCCCTTCCCTTTTTTTCCCCGGCCCCCCTTCCCTTTTTTTCCCCGGCCCCCCTTCCCTTTTTTTCCCCGGCCCCCCTTCCCTTTTTTTCCCCGGCCCCCCTTCCCTTTTTTTCCCCGGCCCCCCTTCCCTTTTTTTCCCCGGCCCCCCTTCCCTTTTTTTCCCCGGCCCCCCTTCCCTTTTTTTCCCCGGCCCCCCTTCCCTTTTTTTCCCCGGCCCCCCTTCCCTTTTTTTCCCCGGCCCCCCTTCCCTTTTTTTCCCCGGCCCCCCTTCCCTTTTTTTCCCCGGCCCCCCTTCCCTTTTTTTCCCCGGCCCCCCTTCCCTTTTTTTCCCCGGCCCCCCTTCCCTTTTTTTCCCCGGCCCCCCTTCCCTTTTTTTCCCCGGCCCCCCTTCCCTTTTTTTCCCCGGCCCCCCTTCCCTTTTTTTCCCCGGCCCCCCTTCCCTTTTTTTCCCCTAAACTTTTCTCTTTTTTCCCCGGCCCCCCTTCCCTTTTTTTCCCCGGCCCCCCTTCCCTTTTTTTCCCCGGCCCCCCTTCCCTTTTTTCCCCCGACCCCCCTTCCCTTTTTTTCCCCGACCCCCTTCCCTTTTTTTCCCCGGCCCCCCTTCCCTTTTTTTCCCCGACCCCCTTCCCTTTTTTTCCCCGGCCCCCCTTCCCTTTTTTTCCCCGGCCCCCCTTCCCTTTTTTTCCCCGGCCCCCCTTCCCTTTTTTTCCCCGGCCCCCCTTCCCTTTTTTTCCCCGGCCCCCCTTCCCTTTTTTTCCCCGGCCCCCCTTCCCTTTTTTTCCCCGGCCCCCCTTCCCTTTTTTTCCCCGGCCCCCCTTCCCTTTTTTTCCCCGGCCCCCCTTCCCTTTTTTTCCCCGGCCCCCTTCCCTTTTTTTCCCCGGCCCCCCTTCCCTTTTTTTCCCCGGCCCCCCTTCCCTTTTTTTCCCCGGCCCCCCTTCCCTTTTTTTCCCCGGCCCCCCTTCCCTTTTTTTCCCCGGCCCCCCTTCCCTTTTTTTCCCCGGCCCCCCTTCCCTTTTTTTCCCCGGCCCCCCTTCCCTTTTTTTCCCCGGCCCCCCTTCCCTTTTTTTCCCCGGCCCCCCTTCCCTTTTTTTCCCCGGCCCCCCTTCCCTTTTTTTCCCCGGCCCCCCTTCCCTTTTTTTCCCCGGCCCCCCTTCCCTTTTTTTCCCCGGCCCCCCTTCCCTTTTTTTCCCCGGCCCCCCTTCCCTTTTTTTCCCGACCCCCCTTCCCTTTTTTTCCGCGGCCCCCCTTCCCTTTTTTTCCGCGGCCCCCCTTCCCTTTTTTTCCGCGGCCCCCCTTCCCTTTTTTTCCGCGGCCCCCCTTCCCTTTTTTTCCGCGGCCCCCCTTCCCTTTTTTTCCGCGGCCCCCCTTCCCTTTTTTTCCGCGGCCCCCCTTCCCTTTTTTTCCGCGGCCCCCCTTCCCTTTTTTTCCGCGGCCCCCCTTCCCTTTTTTTCCCCGGCCCCCCTTCCCTTTTTTTCCCCGGCCCCCCTTCCCTTTTTTTCCCCGACCCCCTTCCCTTTTTTTCCCCGGCCCCCCTTCCCTTTTTTTCCCCGGCCCCCCTTCCCTTTTTTTCCCCTAAACTTTTCTCTTTTTTTCCCCTAAACTTTTCTCTTTTTTTCCCCTAAATTTTCTCTTTTTTTCCCCGGCCCCCCTTCCCTTTTTTTCCCCGGCCCCCCTTCCCTTTTTTTCCCCGGCCCCCCTTCCCTTTTTTTCCCCGGCCCCCCTTCCCTTTTTTTCCCCGGCCCCCCTTCCCTTTTTTTCCCCGGCCCCCCTTCCCTTTTTTTCCCCGGCCCCCCTTCCCTTTTTTTCCCCGGCCCCCCTTCCCTTTTTTTCCCCGGCCCCCCTTCCCTTTTTTTCCCCGGCCCCCCTTCCCTTTTTTTCCCCGGCCCCCCTTCCCTTTTTTTCCCCGGCCCCCCTTCCCTTTTTTTCCCCGGCCCCCCTTCCCTTTTTTTCCCCGGCCCCCCTTCCCTTTTTTTCCCCGGCCCCCCTTCCCTTTTTTTCCCCGGCCCCCCTTCCCTTTTTTCCCCGGCCCCCCTTCCCTTTTTTTCCCCGGCCCCCCTTCCCTTTTTTTCCCCGGCCCCCCTTCCCTTTTTTTCCCCGGCCCCCCTTCCCTTTTTTTCCCCGGCCCCCCTTCCCTTTTTTTCCCCGGCCCCCCTTCCCTTTTTTTCCCCGGCCCCCCTTCCCTTTTTTTCCCCGGCCCCCCTTCCCTTTTTTTCCCCGGCCCCCCTTCCCTTTTTTTCCCCGGCCCCCCTTCCCTTTTTTTCCCCGGCCCCCCTTCCCTTTTTTTCCCCGGCCCCCCTTCCCTTTTTTTCCCCGGCCCCCCTTCCCTTTTTTTCCCCGGCCCCCCTTCCCTTTTTTTCCCCGGCCCCCCTTCCCTTTTTTTCCCCGGCCCCCCTTCCCTTTTTTTCCCCGGCCCCCCTTCCCTTTTTTTCCCCGGCCCCCCTTCCCTTTTTTTCCCCGACACCCCTTCCCTTTTTTTCCCAGACCCCCCTTCCCTTTTTTTCCCGACCCCTCTTCCCTTTTTTTCCCCGGCCCCCCTTCCCTTTTTTTTCCCGACCCCCCTTCCCTTTTTTTCCCCGGCCCCCTTTCCCTTTTTTTCCCCGGCCCCCCTTCCCTTTTTTTCCCAGACCCCCCTTCCCTTTTTTTCCCAGACCCCCCTTCCCTTTTTTTCCCAGACCCCCCTTCCCTTTTTTTCCCCGGCCCCCCTTCCCTTTTTTTCCCGACCCCTCTTCCCTTTTTTTCCCGACCCCCCTTCCCTTTTTTTCCCGACCTCCCTTCCCTTTTTTTCCCAACCTCCCTTCCCTTTTTGTCCTCTAAACTCTTCTCTTTTTTTCCCAAACACCCTTCCCTTTTTTTCCCCAACCCCCCTTCCCTTTTTTTCCCCTAAACTCTTCTCTTTTTTCCCCGACCCCCTTCTCCTTTTTTTCTCGACCCCTCTTCCCTTTTATTCCTGACCCCCCTTCCCTTTTTTTCCCCGGCTCCCCTTCCCTTTTTTTCCCGGCCCCCCTTCCCTTTTTTTCCCCGGCCCCCCTTCCCTTTTTTTTCCCGGCCCCCCTTCCCTTTTTTTTCCCGGCCCCCCTTCCCTTTTTTTTCCCGGCCCCCCTTCCCTTTTTTTTCCCGGCCCCCCTTCCCTTTTTTTTTCCCGGCCCCCCTTCCCTTTTTTTTCCCCGGCACCCCTTCCCCTTTTTCCCCGGCCCCCCTTCCCTTTTTTTCCCGGCCCCCCTTCCCTTTTTTTCCCGGCCCCCCTTCCCTTTTTTTCCCGGCCCCCCTTCCCTTTTTTTCCCCGGCCCCCCTTCCCTTTTTTTCCCCGGCCCCCCTTCCCTTTTTTTCCCCGGCCCCCCTTCCCTTTTTTTCCCCGGCCCCCCTTCCCTTTTTTTCCCCGGCCCCCCTTCCCTTTTTTTCCCCGGCCCCCCTTCCCTTTTTTTCCCCGGCCCCCCTTCCCTTTTTTTCCCCGGCCCCCCTTCCCTTTTTTTCCCCGGCCCCCCTTCCCTTTTTTTCCCCGGCCCCCCTTCCCTTTTTTTCCCCGGCCCCCCTTCCCTTTTTTTCCCCGGCCCCCCTTCCCTTTTTTTCCCCGGCCCCCCTTCCCTTTTTTTCCCCGGCCCCCCTTCCCTTTTTTTCCCCGGCCCCCCTTCCCTTTTTTTCCCCGGCCCCCCTTCCCTTTTTTTCCCCGGCCCCCCTTCCCTTTTTTTCCCCGGCCCCCCTTCCCTTTTTTTCCCCGGCCCCCCTTCCCTTTTTTTCCCCGGCCCCCCTTCCCTTTTTTTCCCCGGCCCCCCTTCCCTTTTTTTCCCCGGCCCCCCTTCCCTTTTTTTCCCCGGCCCCCCTTCCCTTTTTTTCCCCGGCCCCCCTTCCCTTTTTTTCCCCGGCCCCCCTTCCCTTTTTTTCCCCGGCCCCCCTTCCCTTTTTTTCCCCGGCCCCCCTTCCCTTTTTTTCCCCGGCCCCCCTTCCCTTTTTTTCCCCGGCCCCCCTTCCCTTTTTTTCCCCGGCCCCCCTTCCCTTTTTTTCCCCGGCCCCCCTTCCCTTTTTTTCCCCGGCCCCCCTTCCCTTTTTTTCCCCGGCCCCCCTTCCCTTTTTTTCCCCGGCCCCCCTTCCCTTTTTTTCCCCGGCCCCCCTTCCCTTTTTTTCCCCGGCCCCCCTTCCCTTTTTTTCCCCGGCCCCCCTTCCCTTTTTTTCCCCGGCCCCCCTTCCCTTTTTTTCCCCTAAAGTTTTCTCTTTTTTCCCCGGCCCCCCTTCCCTTTTTTTCCCCGGCCCCCCTTCCCTTTTTTTCCCCGGCCCCCCTTCCCTTTTTTTCCCCGGCCCCCCTTCCCTTTTTTTCCCCGGCCCCCCTTCCCTTTTTTTCCCCGGCCCCCCTTCCCTTTTTTTCCCCGGCCCCCCTTCCCTTTTTTTCCCCGGCCCCCCTTCCCTTTTTTTCCCCGGCCCCCCTTCCCTTTTTTTCCCCGGCCCCCCTTCCCTTTTTTTCCCCGGCCCCCCTTCCCTTTTTTTCCCCGGCCCCCCTTCCCTTTTTTTCCCCGGCCCCCCTTCCCTTTTTTTCCCCGGCCCCCCTTCCCTTTTTTTCCCCGGCCCCCCTTCCCTTTTTTTCCCCGGCCCCCCTTCCCTTTTTTTCCCCGGCCCCCCTTCCCTTTTTTTCCCCGGCCCCCCTTCCCTTTTTTTCCCCGGCCCCCCTTCCCTTTTTTTCCCCGACACCCCTTCCCTTTTTTTCCCAGACCCCCCTTCCCTTTTTTTCCCCGGCCCCCCTTCCCTTTTTTTCCCCGGCCCCCCTTCCCTTTTTTTCCCCGGCCCCCCTTCCCTTTTTTTCCCCGGCCCCCCTTCCCTTTTTTTTCCCGACCCCCCTTCCCTTTTTTTCCCCGGCCCCCTTTCCCTTTTTATCCCCGGCCCCCCTTCCCTTTTTTTCCCAGACACCCCTTCCCTTTTTTTCCCAGACCCCCCTTCCCTTTTTTTCCCCGGCCCCCCTTCCCTTTTTTTCCCGACCCCTCTTCCCTTTTTTTCCCGACCCCCCTTCCCTTTTTTTCCCGACCTCCCTTCCCTTTTTTTCCCAACCTCCCTTCCCTTTTTGTCCTCTAAACTCTTCTCTTTTTTTCCCAAACACCCTTCCCTTTTTTTCCCAAACCCCCCTTCCCTTTTTTTCCCCTAAACTCTTCTCTTTTTTCCCCGACCCCCTTCTCCTTTTTTTCTCGACCCCTCTTCCCTTTTATTCCTGACCCCCCTTCCCTTTTTTTCCCCGGCTCCCCTTCCCTTTTTTTCCCGGCCCCCCTTCCCTTTTTTTCCCCGGCCCCCCTTCCCTTTTTTTTCCCGGCCCCCCTTCCCTTTTTTTTCCCGGCCCCCCTTCCCTTTTTTTTCCCGGCCCCCCTTCCCTTTTTTTTTCCCGGCCCCCCTTCCCTTTTTTTCCCCGGCACCCCTTCCCCTTTTTCCCCGGCCCCCCTTCCCTTTTTTTCCCGGCCCCCCTTCCCTTTTTTTCCCGGCCCCCCTTCCCTTTTTTTCCCGGCCCCCCTTCCCTTTTTTTCCCCGGCCCCCCTTCCCTTTTTTTCCCCGGCCCCCCTTCCCTTTTTTTCCCCGGCCCCCCTTCCCTTTTTTTCCCCGGCCCCCCTTCCCTTTTTTTCCCCGGCCCCCCTTCCCTTTTATTCCCAGATCCCGCTTCCCTTTTTTTCCCGACCCCCCTTCCCTTTTTTTCCCGACCCCCCTTCCCTTTTTTTCCCGACCCCCTTCCCTTTTTTTCCCGACCCCCTTCCCTTTTTTTCCCGACCCCCTTCCCTTTTTTTCCCGACCCCCCTTCCCTTTTTTTCCCGACCCCCCTTCCCTTTTTTTCCCGACCCCCCTTCCCTTTTTTTCCCGACCCCCCTTCCCTTTTTTTCCCCTAAACTCTTCTCTTTTTTCCCCGACCCCCTTCCCTTTTTTTCCCCGGCCCCCCTTCCCTTTTTTTCCCCGGCCCCCCTTCCCTTTTTTAACCCGACCCCCTTCCCTTTTTTTCCCGGCCCCCCTTTCTCTTTTTTTCCCGACCCCCCTTCCCTTTTTTCCCCGGCCCCCCTTCCCTTTTTTTCCCCGGCCTCCCTTCCCTTTTTTTCCCCGGCCCCCCTTCCCTTTTTTTCCCCGGCCCCCCTTCCCTTTTTTTCCCCGGGCCCCTTCCCTTTCTTTCCCGGCCCCCCTTCCCTTTCTTTCCCGGCCCCCCTTCCCTTTTTTTCCCGGCCCCCCTTCCCTTTTTTTCCCGGCCCCCCTTCCCTTTTTTTCCCGGCCCCCCTTCCCTTTTTTTCCCCGGCTCCCCTTCCCTTTTTTTCCCCGGCCCCCCTTCCCTTTTTTTCCCCGGCCCCCCTTCCCTTTTTTTTTCCCGGCCCCCCTTCCCTTTTTTTTTCCCGGCCCCCCTTCCCTTTTTTTCCCCGGCCCCCCTTCCCCTTTTTTCCCCGGCTCCCCTTCCCTTTTTTTCCCCGGCCCCCCTTCCCTTTTTTTCCCCGGCCCCCCTTCCCTTTTTTTTTCCCGGCCCCCCTTCCCTTTTTTTTCCCCGGCCCCCCTTCCCTTTTTTTCTCCGGCCCCCCTTCCCTTATTTTCCCCGGCCCCCCTTCCCTTTTTTTCCCAGACCCCCTTCCCTTTTTTTCCCCGACCCCCCTTCCCTTTTTTTCTCCTAAACTCTTCTCCTTTTTTCCCGTCTCCCCTTCTCTTTTTTTCCCGATCCCCCTTCCCTTTTTTTCCCGATCCCTCTTCCCTTTTTTTCCCGATCACCCTTCCCTTTTTTTCCCGACCCCCCTTCCCTTTTTTTCCCGACCCCCCTTCCCTTTTTTTCCCGACCCCCCTTCCCTTTTTTTCCCGACCCCCCTTCCCTTTTTTTCCGACCCCCCTTCCGTTTTTTTCCCGATCCCTCTTCCCTTTTTTTCCCGATCCCCCTTCCCTTCTTTTCTCCTAAACTCTTCTCTTTTTTTCCCGACCTCCCTTCCCTTTTTTTTCCGACCCCCCTTCCCTTTTTTTCCCGACTCCTCTTCCCTTTTTTTCCCGACCCTCCTTCCCTTTTTTTCCCGACCCTCCTTCCCTTTTTTTCCCGACCCCCCTTCCCTTTTTTTCCCGACCCCCCTTCCCTTTTTTTCCCGACCCCCCTTCCCTTTTTTTCCCCGGCCCCCCTTCCCTTTTTTCCCCAGCCCCCCTTCCCTTTTTTCCCCGACCCCCTTTCTCTTTTTTTCCCGACCCCCCTTCCCTTTTTTTCCCGACCCCCCTTCCCTTTTTTCCCCGACCCCCTTCCCTTTTATTCCCCGGCCCCCCTTCCCTTTTTTTCCCCGACCCCCTTCCCTTTTTTTCCCGGCCCCCCTTTCTCTTTTTTTCCCGACCCCCCTTCCCTTTTTTTCCCCGGCCTCCCTTCCCTTTTTTTCCCCGGCCCCCCTTCCCCTTTTTTCCCCGGCCCCCCTTCCCTTTTTTTCCCGACCGCCCTTCCCTTTTTTTCCCGACCGCCCTTCCCTTTTTTTCCCGACCGCCCTTCCCTTTTTTTCCCGACCGCCCTTCCCTTTTTTTCCCGACCCCCCTTCCCTTTTTTTCCCGACCCCCCTTCCCTTTTTTTCCCCGGCCCCCTTTCCCTTTTTTTCCCCGGCCCCCTTTCCCTTTTTTTCCCCGCCCCCCCTTCCTATTTTTTCGCCTAAACTCTTCTCTTTTTTCCCCTAACCCCTTCCCCTTATTTTCCCGACTCCCCTTCCCTTTTTTTCCCCGACCCCCCTTCCCTTTTTATCCCGACCCCCCTTCCCTTTTTATCCCGACCCCCCTTCCCTTTTTTTCCCGACCCCCCTTCCCTTTTTTTCCCGGCCCCCCTTCCCTTTTTTTCCCGGCCCCCCTTCCCTTTTTTTCCCGACCCCCCTTCCCTTTTTTTCCCGACCCCCTTCCCTTTTTTTCCCCGACCCACCTTCCTTTTTTTCCCGACCCGCCTTCCTTTTTTTTCCCGACCCGCCTTCCCTTTTTTTCCCGACCCCCCTTCCCTTTTTTTCCCGAACCCCTTCCCTTTTTTTCCCGATCCCCCTTCCCTTTTTTTCCCGACCCCCCTTCCCTTTTTTTCCCCGGCCCCCCTTCCCTTTTTTTCCCCGGCCCCCCTTCCCTTTTTTTCCCCGGCCCCCCTTCCCTTTTTTTCCCCGGCCCCCCTTCCCTTTTTTTCCCCGGCCCCCCTTCCCTTTTTTTCCCCGGCCCCCCTTCCCTTTTTTTCCCCGGCCCCCCTTCCCTTTTTTTCCCCGGCCCCCCTTCCCTATTTTTCCCCGGTCCCCCTTCCCTTTTTTTCCGTACCCCCCTTCCCTTTTTGTCCCCTAAACTCTTTTCTTTTTTTCCCGACCCCCTTCCCCTTTTTTTCCCGACCCCCTTCCCCTTTTTTTCCCGACCCCCTTCCCCTTTTTTTCCCGACCCCCTTCCCCTTTTTTTCCCGACCCCCTTCCCTTTTTTCCCGCCCCCCCTTCCCTTTTTTTCCCGCCCCCCCTTCCCTTTTTTTCCCCGGCCCCCCTTCCCTTTTTTTCCCCGGCCCCCCTTCCCTTTTTTTCCCCGGCCCCCCTTCTCTTTTTTTCCCGACACCCCTTCCCTTTTTTTCCCGACCCCCCTTCCCTTATTTTCCCCAACCCCCCTTCCCTTTTTTTCCCCTAAACTCTTCTTTTTTTTCCCCGGCCCCCCTTCCCTTTTCTTCCCGACCCCCCTTCCCTTTTTTTCCCGACCCCCCTTCCCTTTTTTTCCCGACCCCCCTTCCCTTTTTTTCCCCGGCCCCCCTTCCCTTTTTTTCCCCGGCCCCCTTTCCCTTTTTTTCCCCAACCCCCCTTCCCTATTTTTCCCGAAAACTCTACTCTTTTTTCCCCGAACCCCCTTCCCTTTTTTTCCCCGGCCCCCCTTCCCTTTTTTTCCCCGGCCCCCCTTCTCTTTTTTTCCCGACCCCCCTTCCCTTTTTTTCCCGCCCCCCCTTCCCTTTTTTTCCCGCCCCCCCTTCCCTTTTTTTCCCCGCCCCCCCTTCCCTTTTTTTCCCCGCCCCCCCTTCCCTTTTTTTCCCCCCCCCCCTTCCCTTTTTTTCCCCGCCCCCCCTTCCCTTTTTTTCCCCGCCCCCCCTTCCCTTTTTTTCCCGACCCCCCTTCCCTTTTTTTCCCGACCCCCCTTCCCTTTTTTTCCCGACCTCCCTTCCCTTTTTTTCCCGACTCCCCTTCCCTTTTTTTCTCGACCCCCCTTCCCTTTTTTTCTCGACCCCCCTTCCCTTTTTTTCCCGACCCCCCTTTCCTTTTTGTCCCCTAAACTCTTCTCTTTTATCCCAGACCCCCTTCCCTTATTTTCCCCGACCCCCTTCCGGTTTTTCCCCGGCCCCCCTTCCCTTTTTTTCCCGGCCCCCCTTCCCTTTTTTTCCCGGCCCCCCTTCCCTTTTTTTCCCGACCCCCCTTCCCTTTTTTTCCCCGGCCCCCCTTCCCTTTTTTTCCCCGGCCCCCCTTCCCTTTTTTTCCCGGCCCCCCTTCCCTTTTTTTCCCGGCCCCCCTTCCCTTTTTTTCCCGGCCCCCCTTCCCTTTTTTTCCCGGCCCCCCTTCCCTTTTTTTCCCGGCCCCCCTTCCCTTTTTTTCCCGACCCCCCTTCCCTTTTTTTCCCGACCCCCCTTCCCTTTTTTTCCCCGGCCCCCCTTCCCTTTTTTTCCCCTGCCCCCCTTCCTTTTTTTCCCCCGACGCCCTTCCCTTTTTTCCCCGGCCCCCCTTCCCTTTTTTTCCCCGGTCCCCCTTCCCTTTTTTTCCCCGGTCCCCCTTCCCTTTTTTTCCCCGGTCCCCCTTCCCTTTTTTTCCCCTGTCCCCCTTCCCTTTTTTTCCCCGACCCCCCTTCCTTTTTTTTCCCGACCCCCCTTCCCTTATTTTCCCGACACCCCTTCCCTTTTTTTCCCCTAAACTCTTCTCTTTTTTCCCCGATCCCCTTCCCTTTGTTTCCCGACCCCCCTTCCCTTTTTTTCCCGGCCCCCCTTCCCTTTTTTTCCCGGCCCCCCTTCCCTTTTTTTCCCGGCCCCCCTTCCCATTTTTTCCCGACCGCCCTTCCCTTTTTTTCCCGACCGCCCTTCCCTTTTTTTCCCGACGCCCCTTCCCTTTTTTTCCCGACCCCCCTTCCCTTTTTTTTCCCGACCCCCCTTCCCTTTTTTTCCCCGGCCCCCCTTCCCTTTTTTTCCCGACCCCCCTTCCCTTTTTTTCCCGACCCCCCTTCCCTTTTTTTCCCGACCCCCCTTCCCTTTTTTTCCCGACCCCCCTTCCCTTTTTTTCCCGACCCCCCTCCCCTTTTTTTCCCGACCCCCCTTCACTTTTTTCCCCGACCCCCCTTCCCTTTTTTTCCCCGGCCCCCCTTCCCTTTTTTTCCCCGGCCCCCCTTCCCTTTTTTTCCCCGGCCCCCCTTCCCTTTTTTTCCCCTCCCCCCCTTCCTATTTTTTTGCCTAAACTCTTCTCTTTTTTCCCCTAACCCCTTCCCCTTATTTTCCCGACCCCCCTTCCCTTTTTTTCCCGACCCCCCTTCCCTTTTTTTCCCGATCCCCCTTCCCTTTTTTCCCCCAGCCCCCCTTCCCTTTTTTTCCCGACCCCCCTTCCCTTTTTTTCCCGACCCCCCTTCCCTTTTTATCCCGACCCCCCTTCCTTTTTTTTCCCGACCCCCCTTCCCATTTTTTCCCGGCCCCCCTTCCCTTTTTTTCCCGGCCCCCCTTCCCTTTTTTTCCCGGCCCCCCTTCCCTTTTTTTCCCGGCCCCCCTTCCCTTTTTTTCCCGGCCCCCCTTCCCTTTTTTTCCCGGCCCCCCTTCCCTTTTTTTCCCGGCCCCCCTTCCTTTTTTTTCCCCGGCCCCCCTTCCCTTTTTTCCCCGGCCCCCCTTCCCTTTTTTCCCCGGCCCCCCTTCTCTTTTATCCCCGGCCCTCCTTCCCTTTTTTCCCCGGCCCCCCTTCCCTTTTTTTCCCCGGCCCCCCTTCTCTTTTATCCCCGGCCCTCCTTCCCTTTTTTCCCCAGCCCCCCTTCCCTTTTTTCCCCGACCCCCTTTCTCTTTTTTTCCCGACCCCCCTTCCCTTTTTTTCCCGACCCCCCTTCCCTTTTTTCCCCGACCCCCTTCCCTTTTATTCCCCGGCCCCCCTTCCCTTTTTTTCCCCGACCCCCTTCCCTTTTTTTCCCGGCCCCCCTTTCTCTTTTTTTCCCGACCCCCCTTCCCTTTTTTTCCCGACCCCCCTTCCCTTTTTTTCCCGACCCCCCTTCCCTTTTTTTCCCGACCCCCCTTCCCTTTTTTCCCCGGCCCCCCTTCCCTTTTTTCCCCGGCCCCCCTTCTCTTTTATCCCCGGCCCTCCTTCCCTTTTTTCCCCGGCCCCCCTTCCCTTTTTTTCCCCGGCCCCCCTTCTCTTTTATCCCCGGCCCTCCTTCCCTTTATTCCCCAGCCCCCCTTCCCTTTTTTCCCCGACCCCCTTTCTCTTTTTTTCCCGACCCCCCTTCCCTTTTTTTCCCGACCCCCCTTCCCTTTTTTCCCCGACCCCCTTCCCTTTTATTCCCCGGCCCCCCTTCCCTTTTTTTCCCCGACCCCCTTCCCTTTTTTTCCCGGCCCCCCTTTCTCTTTTTTTCCCGACCCCCCTTCCCTTTTTTTCCCGACCCCCCTTCCCTTTTTTTCCCGACCCCCCTTCCCTTTTTTTCCCGACCCCCCTTCCCTTTTTTTCCCGGCCCCCCTTCCCTTTTTTTCCCCGGCCTCCCTTCCCTTTTTTTCCCCGGCCTCCCTTCCCTTTTTTTCCCCTGCCTCCCTTCCCTTTTTTTCCCCGGCCCCCCTTCCCTTTTTTTCCCCGGCCCCCCTTCCCTTTTTTTCTCCTAAACTCTTCTCTTTTTTTCCCGACCCCCGTTGCCTTTTTTTCCCGACCCCCCTTGCCTTTTTTTCCCGACCCCCCTTCCCTTTTTTTCCCGACCCCCCTTCCCTTTTTTTCCCGACCCCTCTTCCCTTTTTTTCCCGACCCCTCTTCCCTTTTTTTCCCGACCCCCCTTCCCTTTTTCTCCCGACCCCCCTTCCCTTTTTTTCCCGACCCCCCTTCCCTTTTTTTCCCGACCCCCCTTCCCTTTTTTTCCCGACCCCCCTTCCCTTTTTTTCTCCGGCCCCCCTTCCCTTATTTTCCCTGGCCCCCTATCCCTTTTTTCCCCCGGCCCCCCTTCCCTTTTTTTCCCAGACCCCCTTCCCTTTTTTTCCCCGGCCCCCCTTCCCTTTTTTTCCCCGGCCCCCCTTCCCTTTTTTTCTCCGGCCCCCCTTCCCTTATTTTCCCCGGCCCCCCTTCCCTTTTTTTCCCAGACCCCCTTCCCTTTTTTTCCCCGACCCCCCTTCCCTTTTTTTCTCCTAAACTCTTCTCCTTTTTTCCCGTCTCCCCTTCTCTTTTTTTCCCGATCCCCCTTCCCTTTTTTTCCCGATCCCTCTTCCCTTTTTTTCCCGATCCCCCTTCCCTTTTTTTCCCGACCCCCCTTCCCTTTTTTTCCCGACCCCCCTTCCCTTTTTTTCCCGACCCCCCTTCCCTTTTTTTCCCGACCCCCCTTCCCTTTTTTTCCCGACCCCCCTTCCCTTTTTTCCCGACCCCCCTTCCCTTTTTTTCCGACCCCCCTTCCGTTTTTTTCCCGATCCCTCTTCCCTTTTTTTCCCGATCCCCCTTCCCTTCTTTTCTCCTAAACTCTTCTCTTTTTTTCCCGCCCCCCCTTCCCTTTTTTTCCCGACCTCCCTTCCCTTTTTTTTCCGACCCCCCTTCCCTTTTTTTCCCGACTCCTCTTCCCTTTTTTTCCCGACCCTCCTTCCCTTTTTTTCCCGACCCCCCTTCCCTTTTTTTCCCGACCCCCCTTCCCTTTTTTTCCCGACCCCCCTTCCCTTTTTTTCCCCGGCCCCCCTTCCCTTTTTTCCCCAGCCCCCCTTCCCTTTTTTCCCCGACCCCCTTTCTCTTTTTTTCCCGACCCCCCTTCCCTTTTTTTCCCGACCCCCCTTCCCTTTTTTCCCCGACCCCCTTCCCTTTTTTTCCCCGGCCCCCCTTCCCTTTTTTTCCCCGACCCCCTTCCCTTTTTTTCCCGGCCCCCCTTTCTCTTTTTTTCCCGACCCCCCTTCCCTTTTTTTCCCGACCCCCCTTCCCTTTTTTTCCCGACCCCCCTTCCCTTTTTTTCCCGACCCCCCTTCCCTTTTTTTCCCGACCCCCCTTCCCTTTTTTTCCCGGCCCCCCTTCCCTTTTTTTCCCCGGCCCCCCTTCCCTTTTTTTCCCCGGCCCCCCTTCCCTTTTTTTCCCCGGCCCCCCTTCCCTTTTTTTCCCCGGCCCCCCTTCCCTTTTTTTCCCCGGCCCCCCTTCCCTTTTTTTCTCCTAAACTCTTCTCTTTTTTTCCCGACCCCCCTTCCCTTTTTTTCCCGACCCCCGTTGCCTTTTTTTCCCGACCCCCCTTCCCTTTTTTTCCCGACCCCCCTTCCCTTTTTTTCCCGACCCCCCTTCCCTTTTTTTCCCGACCCCTCTTCCCTTTTTTTCCCGACCCCCCTTCCCTTTTTTTCCCGACCCCCCTTCCCTTTTTTTCCCGACCCCCCTTCCCTTTTTTTCCCGACCCCCCTTCCCTTTTTTTCCCGACCCCCCTTCCCTTTTTTTCCCGGCCCCCCTTCCCTTTTATTCCTGACCCCCCTTCCCTTTTTTCCCCGACCCCCCTTCCCTTTTTTTCCCCGGCCCCCCTTCCCTTTTTTTCCCGGCCCCCCTTCCCTTTTTTTTCCCCGCCCCCCTTCCCTTTTTTTCCCCGGCCCCCCTTCCCTTTTTTTCCCCGACCCCCCTTCCCTTTTATTCCCGACCCCCCTTCCCTTTTTTTCCCCGACCCCCCTTCCCTTTTTTTCCCCGGCCCCCCTTCCCTTTTTTTCCCTGGCCCCCCTTCCCTTTTTTTCCCGGCCCCCCTTCCCTTTTTTTTCCCCGCCCCCCTTCCCTTTTTTTCCCCGGCCCCCCTTCCCTTTTTTTCCCCGACCCCCCTTCCCTTTTATTCCCGACCCCCCTTCCCTTTTTTTCCCCGACCCCCCTTCCCTTTTTTTCCCGACCCCCCTTCCCTTTTTTTCCCCTAAACTCTTCTCTTTTTTCCCCGACCCCTTTCCCTTTTTTTCCCCGGCCCCCCTTCCCTTTTTTTCCCCGACCCCCTTCCCTTTTTTTCCCGGCCCCCCTTTCTCTTTTTTTCCCGACCCCCCTTCCCTTTTTTTCCCGACCCCCCTTCCCTTTTTTTCCCGACCCCCCTTCCCTTTTTTTCCCGACCCCCCTTCCCTTTTTTTCCCGACCCCCCTTCCCTTTTTTTCCCGACCCCTCTTCCCTTTTTTTCCCGACCCCCCTTCCCTTTTTTTCCCGACCCCCCTTCCCTTTTTTTCCCGACCCCCCTTCCCTTTTTTTCCCGACCCCCCTTCCCTTTTTTTCCCGGCCCCCCTTCCCTTTTATTCCCGACCCCCCTTCCCTTTTTTTCCCCGGCCCGCCTTCCCTTTTTTTCCCGGCCCCCCTTCCCTTTTTTTCCCGGCCCCCCTTCCCTTTTTTTTCCCCGCCCCCCTTCCCTTTTTTTCCCCGGCCCCCCTTCCCTTTTTTTCCCCGACCCGCCTTCCCTTTTATTCCCGACCCCCCTTCCCTTTTTTTCCCCGACCCCCCTTCCCTTTTATTCCCGACCCTCTTTCCCTTTTTTTCCCTGGCCCCCCTTCCCTTTTTTTCCCGGCCCCCCTTCCCTTTTTTTTCCCGGCCCCCCTTCCCTTTTTTTCCCCGACCCCCCTTCCCTTTTTTTCCCCGACCCCCCTTCCCTTTTTTTCCCCGACCCCCCTTCCCTTTTTTTCCCCGACCCCCCTTCCCTTTTTTTCCCCGGCCCCCCTTCCCTTTTTTTCCCGGCCCCCCTTCCCTTTTTTTTCCCGGCCCCCCTTCCCTTTTTTTCCCAGACCCCCCTTCCCTTTTTTTCCCAGACCCCAGTTCCTTTTTTTTCTCAGACCCCCCTTCCCTTTTCTCCCAGACCCCCCTTCCCTTTTCTCCCAGACCCCCCATCCCTTTTATCCCGGACCCCCTTTCCCTTTTTTTCCCCGACACCCCTTCCCTTTTTTTCCCCGACACCCCTTCCCTTTTTTTCCCCGAACCCCCTTCCCTTTTTTTCCCCGGCCCCCCTTCCCTTTTTTTCCAGACCCCCCTTCCCTTTTTTTCCCGACCCCCCTTCCCTTTTATTCCCGACCCCCCTTCTCTTTTTTTCCCCGGCCCCCCTTCCCTTTTTTTCCAAGACCCCCCTTCCCTTTTTTTCCAGACCCCCCTTCCCTTTTTTTCCCGACCCACCTTCCCTTGTTTTCCCGCCCCCCCTTCCCTTTTTTTCCCGCCCCCCCTTCCCTTTTTTTCCCGCCCCCCCTTCCCTTTTTTTCCCGGCCCCCCTTCCCTTTTTTTCCCCGGCCCCCCTTCCCTTTTTTTCCCCGGCCCCCCTTCCCTTTTTTTCCCGGCCCCCATTCCCTTTTTTTTCCCGGCCCCCCTTCCCTTTTTTTCCCAGACCCCCCTTCCCTTTTTTTCCCAGACCCCCGTTCCTTTTTTTTCTCAGACCCCCCTTCCCTTTTCTCCCAGACCCCCCATCCCTTTTATCCCAGACCCCCCATCCCTTTTATCCCAGACCCCCTTTCCCTTTTTTTCCCCGGCCCCCCTTCCCTTTTTTTCCCCGGCCCCCCTTCCCTTTTTTTCCCCGGCCCCCCTTCCCTTTTTTTCCCGACCCCCCTTCCCTTTTTTTCCCGCCCCCCCTTCCCTTTTTTTCCCCGGTCCCCCTTCCCTTTTTTTCCCAGACCCCCCTTCCCTTTTTTTCCAGATCCCCCTTCCCTTTTTTTCCCGATCCCCCTTCCCTTTTTTTCCCGCCCCCCCTTCCCTTTTTTTCCGATCCCCCTTCCCTTTTTTTCCCGACCCCCTTCTCTTTTTTTCCCGACCCCCCTTCTCTTTTTTTCCCGACCCCCCTTCCCTTTTTTTCCCGACCCCCCTTCCCTTTTTTTCCCGACCCCCCTTCCCTTTTTTTCCCGACCCCCCTTCCCTTTTTTTCCCGACCCCCCTTCCCTTTTTTTCCCGACTCCTCTTCCCTTTTCTTCCCGGCCCCCCTTCCCTTTTTTCCCCGACACCCTTCCCCTTTTTTTCTCGACCCCCCTTCCCTTTTTTTCCCGGCCCCCCTTCCCTTTTTTTCCCGGCCCCCCTTCCCTTTTTTTCCCGGCCTCCCTTCCCTTTTTTTCCCGGCCCCCCTTCCCTTTTTTTCCCGGCCCCCCTTCCCTTTTTTTCCCGGCCCCCCTTCCCTTTCTTTCCCGGCCCCCCTTCCCTTTCTTTCCCGGCCCCCCTTCCCTTTCTTTCCCGGCCCCCCTTCCCTTTCTTTCCCGGCCCCCCTTCCCTTTTTTTCCCCGGCCCCCCTTCCCTTTTTTTCCCGGCCCCCCTTCCCTTTCTTTCCCGGCCCCCCTTCCCTTTTTTTCCCCGGCTCCCCTTCCCTTTTTTTCCCCGGCTCCCTTCCCTTTTTTTCCCGGCCCCCCTTCCCTTTTTTTCCCGGCCCCCCTTCCCTTTCTTTCCCGACCCCCCTTCCCTTTTTTTTTCCCGGCCCCCCTTCCCTTTTTTTCCCGGCCCCCCTTCCCTTTTTTTCCCGGCCCCCCTTCCCTTTCTTTCCCGGCCCCCCTTCCCTTTCTTTCCCGGCCCCCCTTCCCTTTTATTTCCCGACTCCCCTTCCCTTTTTTTCCCGACCCCCCTTCTCTTTTTTTCCCGATCCCCGTTCCCTTTTTTTCCCGACCCCCCTTCCCTTTTTTTTCCGACCCCCCTTCCCTTTTTTTCCCGACTCCTCTTCCCTTTTCTTCCCGGCCCCCCTTCCCTTTTTTCCCCGACCCCCCTTCCCTTTTTTCCCCGACCCCCCTTCCCTTTTTTTCCCGGCCCCCCTTCCCTTTTTTTCCCGGCCCCCCTTCCCTTTTTTTCCCGGCCCCCCTTCCCTTTTTTTCCCGACCCCCCTTCCCTTTTTTTCCCGACCCCCCTTCCCTTTTTATCCCGACCCCCCTTCCCTTTTTATCCCGACCCCCCTTCCCTTTTTTTCCCGGCCCCCCTTCCCTTTTTTTCCCGGCCCCCCTTCCCTTTTTTTCCCCGGCCCCCCTTCCCTTTTTTTCCCCGGCCCCCCTTCCCTTTTTTTCCCCGACCCCCCTTCCCTTTTTTTTCCCCGCCCCCCTTCCCTTTTTTTCCCCGGCCCCCCTTCCCTTTTTTTCCCCGGCCCCCCTTCCCTTTTTTTCCCCGACCCGCCTTCCCTTTTATTCCCGACCCCCCTTCCCTTTTTTTCCCCGACCCCCCTTCCCTTTTATTCCCGACCCTCTTTCCCTTTTTTTCCCTGGCCCCCCTTCCCTTTTTTTCCCGGCCCCCCTTCCCTTTTTTTTCCCGGCCCCCCTTCCCTTTTTTTCCCCGACCCCCCTTCCCTTTTTTTCCCCGACCCCCCTTCCCTTTTTTTCCCCGACCCCCCTTCCCTTTTTTTCCCCGACCCCCCTTCCCTTTTTTTCCCCGGCCCCCCTTCCCTTTTTTTCCCGGCCCCCCTTCCCTTTTTTTTCCCGGCCCCCCTTCCCTTTTTTTCCCAGACCCCCCTTCCCTTTTTTTCCCAGACCCCAGTTCCTTTTTTTTCTCAGACCCCCCTTCCCTTTTCTCCCAGACCCCCCTTCCCTTTTCTCCCAGACCCCCCATCCCTTTTATCCCGGACCCCCTTTCCCTTTTTTTCCCCGACACCCCTTCCCTTTTTTTCCCCGACACCCCTTCCCTTTTTTTCCCCGAACCCCCTTCCCTTTTTTTCCCCGGCCCCCCTTCCCTTTTTTTCCAGACCCCCCTTCCCTTTTTTTCCCGACCCCCCTTCCCTTTTATTCCCGACCCCCCTTCTCTTTTTTTCCCCGGCCCCCCTTCCCTTTTTTTCCAAGACCCCCCTTCCCTTTTTTTCCAGACCCCCCTTCCCTTTTTTTCCCGACCCACCTTCCCTTGTTTTCCCGCCCCCCCTTCCCTTTTTTTCCCGCCCCCCCTTCCCTTTTTTTCCCGCCCCCCCTTCCCTTTTTTTCCCGGCCCCCCTTCCCTTTTTTTCCCCGGCCCCCCTTCCCTTTTTTTCCCCGGCCCCCCTTCCCTTTTTTTCCCGGCCCCCATTCCCTTTTTTTTCCCGGCCCCCCTTCCCTTTTTTTCCCAGACCCCCCTTCCCTTTTTTTCCCAGACCCCCGTTCCTTTTTTTTCTCAGACCCCCCTTCCCTTTTCTCCCAGACCCCCCATCCCTTTTATCCCAGACCCCCCATCCCTTTTATCCCAGACCCCCTTTCCCTTTTTTTCCCCGGCCCCCCTTCCCTTTTTTTCCCCGGCCCCCCTTCCCTTTTTTTCCCCGGCCCCCCTTCCCTTTTTTTCCCGACCCCCCTTCCCTTTTTTTCCCGCCCCCCCTTCCCTTTTTTTCCCCGGTCCCCCTTCCCTTTTTTTCCCAGACCCCCCTTCCCTTTTTTTCCAGATCCCCCTTCCCTTTTTTTCCCGATCCCCCTTCCCTTTTTTTCCCGCCCCCCCTTCTCTTTTTTTCCGATCCCCCTTCCCTTTTTTTCCCGACCCCCCTTCTCTTTTTTTCCCGACCCCCCTTCTCTTTTTTTCCCGACCCCCCTTCCCTTTTTTTCCCGACCCCCCTTCCCTTTTTTTCCCGACCCCCCTTCCCTTTTTTTCCCGACCCCCCTTCCCTTTTTTTCCCGACCCCCCTTCCCTTTTTTTCCCGACTCCTCTTCCCTTTTCTTCCCGGCCCCCCTTCCCTTTTTTCCCCGACACCCTTCCCCTTTTTTTCTCGACCCCCCTTCCCTTTTTTTCCCGGCCCCCCTTCCCTTTTTTTCCCGGCCCCCCTTCCCTTTTTTTCCCGGCCTCCCTTCCCTTTTTTTCCCGGCCCCCCTTCCCTTTTTTTCCCGGCCCCCCTTCCCTTTTTTTCCCGGCCCCCCTTCCCTTTCTTTCCCGGCCCCCCTTCCCTTTCTTTCCCGGCCCCCCTTCCCTTTCTTTCCCGGCCCCCCTTCCCTTTCTTTCCCGGCCCCCCTTCCCTTTCTTTCCCGGCCCCCCTTCCCTTTCTTTCCCGGCCCCCCTTCCCTTTTTTTCCCCGGCCCCCCTTCCCTTTTTTTCCCGGCCCCCCTTCCCTTTCTTTCCCGGCCCCCCTTCCCTTTTTTTCCCCGGCTCCCCTTCCCTTTTTTTCCCCGGCTCCCTTCCCTTTTTTTCCCGGCCCCCCTTCCCTTTTTTTCCCGGCCCCCCTTCCCTTTCTTTCCCGACCCCCCTTCCCTTTTTTTTTCCCGGCCCCCCTTCCCTTTTTTTCCCGGCCCCCCTTCCCTTTTTTTCCCGGCCCCCCTTCCCTTTCTTTCCCGGCCCCCCTTCCCTTTCTTTCCCGGCCCCCCTTCCCTTTTATTTCCCGACTCCCCTTCCCTTTTTTTCCCGACCCCCCTTCTCTTTTTTTCCCGATCCCCGTTCCCTTTTTTTCCCGACCCCCCTTCCCTTTTTTTTCCGACCCCCCTTCCCTTTTTTTCCCGACTCCTCTTCCCTTTTCTTCCCGGCCCCCCTTCCCTTTTTTCCCCGACCCCCCTTCCCTTTTTTCCCCGACCCCCCTTCCCTTTTTTTCCCGGCCCCCCTTCCCTTTTTTTCCCGGCCCCCCTTCCCTTTTTTTCCCGGCCCCCCTTCCCTTTTTTTCCCGACCCCCCTTCCCTTTTTTTCCCGACCCCCCTTCCCTTTTTATCCCGACCCCCCTTCCCTTTTTATCCCGACCCCCCTTCCCTTTTTTTCCCGGCCCCCCTTCCCTTTTTTTCCCGGCCCCCCTTCCCTTTTTTTCCCCGGCCCCCCTTCCCTTTTTTTCCCCGGCCCCCCTTCCCTTTTTTTCCCCGGCCCCCCTTCCCTTTTTTTCCCCGGCCCCCCTTCCCTTTTTTTCCCCGGCCCCCCTTCCCTTTTTTTCCCCGGCCCCCCTTCCCTTTTTTTCCCCGGCCCCCCTTCCCTTTTTTTCCCCGGCCCCCCTTCCCTTTTTTTCCCGGCCCCCCTTCCCTTTTTTTCCCGGCCCCCCTTCCCTTTTTTTCCCGGCCCCCCTTCCCTTTTTTTCCCGGCCCCCCTTCCCTTTTTTTCCCGGCCCCCCTTCCCTTTTTTTCCCGGCCCCCCTTCCCTTTTTTTCCCGGCCCCCCTTCCCTTTTTTTCCCGGCCCCCCTTCCCTTTTTTTCCCGGCCCCCCTTCCCTTTTTTTCCCGGCCCCCCTTCCCTTTTTTTCCCGGCCCCCCTTCCCTTTTTTTCCCGGCCCCCCTTCCCTTTTTTTCCCGGCCCCCCTTCCCTTTTTTTCCCGATCCCCCTTCCCTTTTTTTCTTGGCCCCTCTTCCCTTTTTTTCCCCGGCATCCCTTCCCTTTTTTTCCTCGACCCCCCTTCCCTTTTTTTCCCCGGCCCCCCTTCCCTTTTTTTCCCCGGCCCCCCTTCCCTTTTTTTCCCCGGCCCCCCTTCCCTTATTTTCCCGACCCCCCTTCCCTTTTTTTCCCCTAAACTTTTCTCTTTTTTCCCCGATCCCCTTCCCTTTTTTTCCTCGGCCCCCCTTCCCTTTTTTTCCCGACCCCCCTTCCCTTTTTTCCCCGACCCCCCTTCCCTTTTTTCCCCGACCCCCCTTCCCTTTTTTTCCCGAACCCCCTTCTCTTTTTTTCCCGGCCCCCCTTCTCTTTTTTTCCCGGCCCCCCTTCCCTTTTTTTCCCCGGCCCCCCTTCCCTTTTTTTCCCCGGCCCCCCTTCCCTTTTTTTCCCCGGCCCCCCTTCCCTTTTTTTCCCCGGCCCCCCTTCCCTTTTTTTCCCCGGCCCCCCTTCCCTTTTTTTCCCCGGCCCCCCTTCCCTTTTTTTCCCCGGCCCCCCTTCCCTTTTTTTCCCCGGCCCCCCTTCCCTTTTTTTCCCCGGCCCCCCTTCCCTTTTTTTCCCCGGCCCCCCTTCCCTTTTTTTCCCCGGCCCCCCTTCCCTTTTTTTCCCCGGCCCCCCTTCCCTTTTTTTCCCCGGCCCCCCTTCCCTTTTTTTCCCCGGCCCCCCTTCCCTTTTTTTCCCCGGCCCCCCTTCCCTTTTTTTCCCCGGCCCCCCTTCCCTTTTTTTCCCCGGCCCCCCTTCCCTTTTTTTCCCGGCCCCCCTTCCCTTTTTTTCCCGGCCCCCCTTCCCTTTTTTTCCCGGCCCGCCTTCCCTATTTTTTCCCGGCCCGCCTTCCCTTTTTTTCCCGGCCCCCCTTCCCTTTTTTTCCCGGCCCGCCTTCCCTTTTTTTCCCGACCCCCCTTCCTTTTTTCTCCCGACCCCCCTTCCCTTTTTTTCCCTACCCCCCTTCCCTTTTTTTCCCGGCCCCCCTTCCGTTTTTTCCCGGCCCCCCTTCCCTTTTTTTCCCGACCCCCCTTCCCTTTTTTTCCCGACCCCCCTTCCCTTTTTTCCCCCGACCCCCTTCCCTTTTTTCCCCGGCCCCCCTTCCCTTTTTTTCCCCGGCCTCCCTTCCCTTTTTTTCCCCGGCCCCCCTTCCCTTTTTTTCCCCGGCCCCCCTTCCCTTTTTTTCCCCGGCCCCCCTTCCCTTTTTTTCCCCGGCCCCCCTTCCCTTTTTTTTCCCGGCCCCCCTTCCCTTTTTTTTCCCGGCCCCCCTTCCCTTTTTTTCCCCGGCCCCCCTTCCCTTTTTTTCCCCGGCCCCCCTTCCCTTTTTTTACCCGGCCCCCCTTCCCTTTTTTTCCCCGGCCCCCCTTCCCTTTTTTTCCCCGGCCCCCCTTCCCTTTTTTTCCCCGGCCCCCCTTCCCTTTTTTTCCCCGGCCCCCCTTCCCTTTTTTTCCCCGGCCCCCCTTCCCTTTTTTTCCCCGGCCCCCCTTCCCTTTTTTTCCCCGGCCCCCCTTCCCTTTTTTTCCCCGGCCCCCCTTCCCTTTTTTTCCCCGGCCCCCCTTCCCTTTTTTTCCCCGGCCCCCCTTCCCTTTTTTTCCCCGGCCCCCCTTCCCTTTTTTTCCCCGGCCCCCCTTCCCTTTTTTTCCCCGGCCCCCCTTCCCTTTTTTTCCCCGGCCCCCCTTCCCTTTTTTTCCCCGGCCCCCCTTCCCTTTTTTTCCCCGGCCCCCCTTCCCTTTTTTTCCCCGGCCCCCCTTCCCATTTTTTCCCCGGCCCCTCTTCCCATTTTTTCCCCGGCCCCACTTCCCTTTTTTTCCCCGGCCCCCCTTCCCTTTTTTTCCTCGGCCCCCCTTCCCTTTTTTTCCCCGGCCCCCCTTCCCTTATTTCCCCGGCCCCCCTTCCCTTATTTTCCCCGGCCCCCCTTCCCTTATTTTCCCCGGCCCCCCTTCCCTTTTTTTCCCCGGCCCCCCTTCCCTTTTTTTCCCCGGCCCCCCTTCCCTATTTTTCCCCGGCCCCCCTTCCCTATTTTTGCCCGGCCCCCCTTCCCTATTTTTCCCCGGCCCCCCTTCCCTTTTTTTCCCCGGCCCCCCTTCCCTTTTTTTCCCCGGCCCCCCTTCCCTTTTTTTCCCCGGCCCCCCTTCCCTTTTTTTCTCCGGCCCCCCTTCCCTTTTTTTCCCCGGCCCCCCTTCCCTTTTTTTCCCCGGCCCCCCTTCCCTTTTTTTCCCCGGCCCCCCTTCCCTTTTTTTCCCCGGCCCCCCTTCCCTTTTTTTCCCCGGCCCCCCTTCCCTTTTTTTCCCCGGCCCCCCTTCCCTTTTTTTCCCCGGCCCCCCTTCCCTTTTTTTCCCCGGCCCCCCTTCCCTTTTTTTCCCCGGCCCCCCTTCCCTTTTTTTCCCCGGCCCCCCTTCCCTTTTTTTCTCCGACCCCCCTTCCCATTTTTTCCCCGGCCCCCCTTCCCTTTTTTTCCCCTAAACTCTTCTCTTTTTTCCCCGATCCCCTTCCCTTTTTTTCCCCGGCCCCCCTTCCCTTTTTTTCCCGACCCCCCTTCCCTTTTTTTCCCGACCCCCCTTCCCTTTTTTTCCCGGCCCCCCTTCCCTTTTTTTTCCCGACCCCCCTTCCCTTATTTTCCCGACACCCCTTCCCTTTTTTTCCCCTAAACTCTTCTCTTTTTTCCCCGATCCCCTTCCCTTTGTTTCCTGACCCCCCTTCCGTTTTTTTCCCGGCCCCCCTTCCCTTTTTTTCCCGGCCCCCCTTCCCGTTTTTTCCCGGCCCCCCTTCCCTTTTTTTCCCGACCGCCCTTCCCTTTTTTTCCCGACCGCCCTTCCCTTTTTTTCCCGACCGCCCTTCCCTTTTTTTCCCGACCGCCCTTCCCTTTTTTTCCCGACCCCCCTTCCCTTTTTTTCCCGACCCCCCTTCCCTTTTTTTCCCGACCCCCCTTCCCTTTTTTTCCCGACCCCCCTTCCCTTTTTTTCCCCGGCCCCCTTTCCCTTTTTTTCCCCGGCCCCCTTTCCCTTTTTTTCCCCGCCCCCCCTTCCTATTTTTTCGCCTAAACTCTTCTCTTTTTTCCCCTAACCCCTTCCCCTTATTTTCCCGACTCCCCTTCCCTTTTTTTCCCCGACCCCCCTTCCTTTTTTATCCCGACCCCCCTTCCCTTTTTATCCCGACCCCCCTTCCCTTTTTTTCCCGACCCCCCTTCCCTTTTTTTCCCGGCCCCCCTTCCCTTTTTTTCCCGGCCCCCCTTCCCTTTTTTTCCCGACCCCCCTTCCCTTTTTTTCCCGACCCCCTTCCCTTTTTTTCCCCGACCCACCTTCCTTTTTTTCCCGACCCGCCTTCCTTTTTTTTCCCGACCCGCCTTCCCTTTTTTTCCCGACCCCCCTTCCCTTTTTTTCCCGAACCCCTTCCCTTTTTTTCCCGATCCCCCTTCCCTTTTTTTCCCGATCCCCCTTCCCTTTTTTTCCCGACCCCCCTTCCCTTTTTTTCCCCGGCCCCCCTTCCCTTTTTTTCCCCGGCCCCCCTTCCCTTTTTTTCCCCGGCCCCCCTTCCCTTTTTTTCCCCGGCCCCCCTTCCCTTTTTTTCCCCGGCCCCCCTTCCCTTTTTTTCCCCGGCCCCCCTTCCCTTTTTTTCCCCGGCCCCCCTTCCCTATTTTTCCCCGGTCCCCCTTCCCTTTTTTTCCGTACCCCCCTTCCCTTTTTTTCTCCAACCCCCTTCCCTTTTTTTCCCGACCCCCCTTCCCTTTTTGTCCCCTAAACTCTTTTCTTTTTTTCCCGACCCCCTTCCCCTTTTTTTCCCGACCCCCTTCCCCTTTTTTTCCCGACCACCTTCCCCTTTTTTTCCCGACCCCCTTCCCTTTTTTCCCGCCCCCCCTTCCCTTTTTTTCCCGCCCCCCCTTCCCTTTTTTTCCCCGGCCCCCCTTCCCTTTTTTTCCCCGGCCCCCCTTCCCTTTTTTTCCCCGGCCCCCCTTCTCTTTTTTTCCCGACACCCCTTCCCTTTTTTTCCCGACCCCCCTTCCCTTATTTTCCCCAACCCCCCTTCCCTTTTTTTCCCCTAAACTCTTCTTTTTTTTCCCCGGCCCCCCTTCCCTTTTCTTCCCGACCCCCCTTCCCTTTTTTTCCCGACCCCCCTTCCCTTTTTTTCCCGACCCCCCTTCCCTTTTTTTCCCCGGCCCCCCTTCCCTTTTTTTCCCCGGCCCCCTTTCCCTTTTTTTCCCCAACCCCCCTTCCCTATTTTTCCCGAAAACTCTACTCTTTTTTCCCCGAACCCCCTTCCCTTTTTTTCCCCGGCCCCCCTTCCCTTTTTTTCCCCGGCCCCCCTTCTCTTTTTTTCCCGACCCCCCTTCCCTTTTTTTCCCGCCCCCCCTTCCCTTTTTTTCCCCGCCCCCCCTTCCCTTTTTTTCCCCGCCCCCCCTTCCCTTTTTTTCCCCCCCCCCTTCCCTTTTTTTCCCCGCCCCCCCTTCCCTTTTTTTCCCCGCCCCCCCTTCCCTTTTTTTCCCGACCCCCCTTCCCTTTTTTTCCCGACCTCCCTTCCCTTTTTTTCCCGACTCCCCTTCCCTTTTTTTCTCGACCCCCCTTCCCTTTTTTTCTCGACCCCCCTTCCCTTTTTTTCCCGACCCCCCTTTCCTTTTTGTCCCCTAAACTCTTCTCTTTTATCCCAGACCCCCTTCCCTTATTTTCCCCGACCCCCTTCCGGTTTTTTCCCGGCCCACCTTCCGTTTTTTTCCCCGGCCCCCCTTCCCTTTTTTTCCCGGCCCCCCTTCCCTTTTTTTCCCGGCCCCCCTTCCCTTTTTTTCCCGACCCCCCTTCCCTTTTTTTCCCCGGCCCCCCTTCCCTTTTTTTCCCCGGCCCCCCTTCCCTTTTTTTCTCCGGCCCCCCTTCCCTTTTTTTCCCAACCCCCCTTCCCTTTTTTTCCCGACCCCCCTTCCCTTTTTTTCCCCGGCCCCCCTTCCCTTTTTTTCCCCTGCCCCCCTTCCTTTTTTTCCCCGGCCCCCCTTCCCTTTTTTCCCCGGCCCCCCTTCCCTTTTTTTCCCCGGTCCCCCTTCCCTTTTTTTCCCCGGTCCCCCTTCCCTTTTTTTCCCCTGTCCCCCTTCCCTTTTTTTCCCCGACCCCCCTTCCTTTTTTTTCCCGACCCCCCTTCCCTTATTTTCCCGACACCCCTTCCCTTTTTTTCCCCTAAACTCTTCTCTTTTTTCCCCGATCCCCTTCCCTTTGTTTCCCGACCCCCCTTCCCTTTTTTTCCCGGCCCCCCTTCCCTTTTTTTCCCGGCCCCCCTTCCCATTTTTTCCCGACCGCCCTTCCCTTTTTTTCCCGACCGCCCTTCCCTTTTTTTCCCGACGCCCCTTCCCTTTTTTTCCCGACCCCCCTTCCCTTTTTTTTCCCGACCCCCCTTCCCTTTTTTTCCCCGGCCCCCCTTCCCTTTTTTTCCCGACCCCCCTTCCCTTTTTTTCCCGACCCCCCTTCCCTTTTTTTCCCGGCCCCCCTTCCCTTTTTTTCCCGGCCCCCCTTCCCATTTTTTCCCGACCGCCCTTCCCTTTTTTTCCCGACCGCCCTTCCCTTTTTTTCCCGACGCCCCTTCCCTTTTTTTCCCGACCCCCCTTCCCTTTTTTTTCCCGACCCCCCTTCCCTTTTTTTCCCCGGCCCCCCTTCCCTTTTTTTCCCGACCCCCCTTCCCTTTTTTTCCCGACACCCCTTCCCTTTTTTTCCCCTAAACTCTTCTCTTTTTTCCCCGATCCCCTTCCCTTTGTTTCCTGACCCCCCTTCCGTTTTTTTCCCGGCCCCCCTTCCCTTTTTTTCCCGGCCCCCCTTCCCGTTTTTTCCCGGCCCCCCTTCCCTTTTTTTCCCGACCGCCCTTCCCTTTTTTTCCCGACCGCCCTTCCCTTTTTTTCCCGACCGCCCTTCCCTTTTTTTCCAGACCGCCCTTCCCTTTTTTTCCCGACCCCCCTTCCCTTTTTTTCCCGACCCCCCTTCCCTTTTTTTCCCGACCCCCCTTCCCTTTTTTTCCCCGGCCCCCTTTCCCTTTTTTTCCCCGGCCCCCTTTCCCTTTTTTTCCCCGCCCCCCCTTCCTATTTTTTCGCCTAAACTCTTCTCTTTTTTCCCCTAACCCCTTCCCCTTATTTTCCCGACTCCCCTTCCCTTTTTTTCCCCGACCCCCCTTCCCTTTTTATCCCGACCCCCCTTCCCTTTTTATCCCGACCCCCCTTCCCTTTTTTTCCCGACCCCCCTTCCCTTTTTTTCCCGGCCCCCCTTCCCTTTTTTTCCCGGCCCCCCTTCCCTTTTTTTCCCGACCCCCCTTCCCTTTTTTTCCCGACCCCCTTCCCTTTTTTTCCCCGACCCACCTTCCTTTTTTTCCCGACCCGCCTTCCTTTTTTTTCCCGACCCGCCTTCCCTTTTTTTCCCGACCCCCCTTCCCTTTTTTTCCCGAACCCCTTCCCTTTTTTTCCCGATCCCCCTTCCCTTTTTTTCCCGACCCCCCTTCCCTTTTTTTCCCCGGCCCCCCTTCCCTTTTTTTCCCCGGCCCCCCTTCCCTTTTTTTCCCCGGCCCCCCTTCCCTTTTTTTCCCCGGCCCCCCTTCCCTTTTTTTCCCCGGCCCCCCTTCCCTTTTTTTCCCCGGCCCCCCTTCCCTATTTTTCCCCGGTCCCCCTTCCCTTTTTTTCCGTACCCCCCTTCCCTTTTTTTCTCCAACCCCCTTCCCTTTTTTTCCCGACCCCCCTTCCCTTTTTGTCCCCTAAACTCTTTTCTTTTTTTCCCGACCCCCTTCCCCTTTTTTTCCCGACCCCCTTCCCCTTTTTTTCCCGACCACCTTCCCCTTTTTTTCCCGACCCCCTTCCCTTTTTTCCCGCCCCCCCTTCCCTTTTTTTCCCGCCCCCCCTTCCCTTTTTTTCCCCGGCCCCCCTTCCCTTTTTTTCCCCGGCCCCCCTTCCCTTTTTTTCCCCGGCCCCCCTTCTCTTTTTTTCCCGACACCCCTTCCCTTTTTTTCCCGACCCCCCTTCCCTTATTTTCCCCAACCCCCCTTCCCTTTTTTTCCCCTAAACTCTTCTTTTTTTTCCCCGGCCCCCCTTCCCTTTTCTTCCCGACCCCCCTTCCCTTTTTTTCCCGACCCCCCTTCCCTTTTTTTCCCGACCCCCCTTCCCTTTTTTTCCCGACCCCCCTTCCCTTTTTTTCCCCGGCCCCCCTTCCCTTTTTTTCCCCGGCCCCCTTTCCCTTTTTTTCCCCAACCCCCCTTCCCTATTTTTCCCGAAAACTCTACTCTTTTTTCCCCGAACCCCCTTCCCTTTTTTTCCCCGGCCCCCCTTCCCTTTTTTTCCCCGGCCCCCCTTCTCTTTTTTTCCCGACCCCCCTTCCCTTTTTTTCCCGCCCCCCCTTCCCTTTTTTTCCCCGCCCCCCCTTCCCTTTTTTTCCCCGCCCCCCCTTCCCTTTTTTTCCCCCCCCCCTTCCCTTTTTTTCCCCGCCCCCCCTTCCCTTTTTTTCCCCGCCCCCCCTTCCCTTTTTTTCCCGACCCCCCTTCCCTTTTTTTCCCGACCTCCCTTCCCTTTTTTTCCCGACTCCCCTTCCCTTTTTTTCTCGACCCCCCTTCCCTTTTTTTCTCGACCCCCCTTCCCTTTTTTTCCCGACCCCCCTTTCCTTTTTGTCCCCTAAACTCTTCTCTTTTATCCCAGACCCCCTTCCCTTATTTTCCCCGACCCCCTTCCGGTTTTTTCCCGGCCCACCTTCCGTTTTTTTCCCCGGCCCCCCTTCCCTTTTTTTCCCGGCCCCCCTTCCCTTTTTTTCCCGGCCCCCCTTCCCTTTTTTTCCCGACCCCCCTTCCCTTTTTTTCCCCGGCCCCCCTTCCCTTTTTTTCCCCGGCCCCCCTTCCCTTTTTTTCTCCGGCCCCCCTTCCCTTTTTTTCCCAACCCCCCTTCCCTTTTTTTCCCGACCCCCCTTCCCTTTTTTTCCCCGGCCCCCCTTCCCTTTTTTTCCCCTGCCCCCCTTCCTTTTTTTCCCCCGACGCCCTTCCCTTTTTTCCCCGGCCCCCCTTCCCTTTTTTTCCCCGGTCCCCCTTCCCTTTTTTTCCCCGGTCCCCCTTCCCTTTTTTTCCCCTGTCCCCCTTCCCTTTTTTTCCCCGACCCCCCTTCCTTTTTTTTCCCGACCCCCCTTCCCTTATTTTCCCGACACCCCTTCCCTTTTTTTCCCCTAAACTCTTCTCTTTTTTCCCCGATCCCCTTCCCTTTGTTTCCCGACCCCCCTTCCCTTTTTTTCCCGGCCCCCCTTCCCTTTTTTTCCCGGCCCCCCTTCCCTTTTTTTCCCGGCCCCCCTTCCCATTTTTTCCCGACCGCCCTTCCCTTTTTTTCCCGACCGCCCTTCCCTTTTTTTCCCGACGCCCCTTCCCTTTTTTTCCCGACCCCCCTTCCCTTTTTTTTCCCGACCCCCCTTCCCTTTTTTTCCCCGGCCCCCCTTCCCTTTTTTTCCCGACCCCCCTTCCCTTTTTTTCCCGACCCCCCTTCCCTTTTTTTCCCGACCCCCCTTCCCTTTTTTTCCCGACCCCCCTTCCCTTTTTTTCCCGACCCCCCTCCCCTTTTTTTCCCGACCCCCCTTCACTTTTTTCCCCGACCCCCCTTCACTTTTTTCCCCGACCCCCCTTCCCTTTTTTTCCCCGGCCCCCCTTCCCTTTTTTTCCCCGGCCCCCCTTCCCTTTTTTTCCCCGGCCCCCCTTCCCTTTTTTTCCCCTCCCCCCCTTCCTATTTTTTTGCCTAAACTCTTCTCTTTTTTCCCCTAACCCCTTCCCCTTATTTTCCCGACTCCCCTTCCCTTTTTTTCCCGACCCCCCTTCCCTTTTTTTCCCGATCCCCCTTCCCTTTTTTCCCCCAGCCCCCCTTCCCTTTTTTTCCCGACCCCCCTTCCCTTTTTTTCCCGACCCCCCTTCCCTTTTTATCCCGACCCCCCTTCCTTTTTTTTCCCGACCCCCCTTCCCATTTTTTCCCGGCCCCCCTTCCCTTTTTTTCCCGGCCCCCCTTCCCTTTTTTTCCCGGCCCCCCTTCCCTTTTTTTCCCGGCCCCCCTTCCCTTTTTTTCCCGGCCCCCCTTCCCTTTTTTTCCCGACCCCCCTTCCTTTTTTTTCCCCGGCCCCCCTTCCCTTTTTTCCCCGGCCCCCCTTCCCTTTTTTCCCCGGCCCCCCTTCTCTTTTATCCCCGGCCCTCCTTCCCTTTTTTCCCCGGCCCCCCTTCCCTTTTTTTCCCCGGCCCCCCTTCCCTTTTTTCCCCGGCCCCCCTTCCCTTTTTTTCCGGGGCCCCCCTTCCCTTTTTTCCCCGGCCCCCCTTCCCTTTTTTCCCCGACCCCTTTCCCTTTTTTTCTCCGACGCCCTTTCCTTTTTTTTCCCGACGCCCCTTCCCTTTTTTTCCCGACCCCCCTTCCCTTTTTGTTCCCTAAACTCTTCTCTTTATTCCCCGACCCGTTCCCTTATTTTCCCCAAACCCCTTCCCATTATTTCCCCTACCCCCCTTCCCTTTTTTTCCCCGGCCCCCCTTCCCTATTTTCCCCGGCCCCCCTTCCCTTTTTTTCCCGGCCCCCCTTCCCTTTTTTTCCCCAGCCCCCCTTCCCTTTTTTTCCCGACCCCCCTTCCCTTTTTTTCCCGACCCCCCTTCCCTTTTTTTCCCGACCCCCCTTCCCTTTATTTCCCGACCCCCCTTCCCTTTTTTTCCCGACCCCCCTTCCCTTTTTTTCCCGACCCCCCTTCCCTTTTTTTCCCCGGCCCCCCTTCCCTTTTTTTCCCCGGCCCCCCTTCCCTTTTTTCCCCGAACCCCCTTCCCTTTTTTTCCCCTGCCCCCCTTCCCTTTTTTTCCCGACACCCCTTCCCTTTTTTCCCCGGCCCCCCTTCTCTTTTTTCCCCGGCCCCCCTTCCCTTTTTTTCCCGACCCCCCTTCCCTTTTTTTCCCGACCCCCCTTCCCTTTTTTTCCCGGCCCCCCTTCCCTTTTTTCCCCGGCCCCCCTTCCCTTTTTTCCCCGAACCCCCTTCCCTTTTTTTCCCCGGCCCCCCTTCCCTTTTTTTCCCGACACCCCTTCCCTTTTTTCCCCGGCCCCCCTTCTCTTTTTTCCCCGGCCCCCCTTCCCTTTTTTCCCCGGCCCCCCTTCTCTTTTTTCCCCGGCCCCCCTTCTCTTTTTTTCCCCGGCCCCCCTTCCCTTTTTTCCCCGGCCCCCCTTCCCTTTTTTTCCCCGGCCCCCCTTCCCTTTTTTCCCCGGCCCTCTTCCCTTTTTTTCTCCGGCCCCCCTTCCCTTTTTTCCCCGACCCCTTTCCCTTTTTTTCTCCGACGCCCCTTCCCTTTTTTTCCCGACCCCCCTTCCCTTTTTTTCCCCGACCCCCTTCCGTTTTTTCCCCGACCCCCTTCCCTTTTTTTCCCGACCCCCCTTCCCTATTTTTCCCCGACCCCCCTTCCCTTTTTTTCCGTACCCCCCTTCCCTTTTTTTCCCGACCCCCCTTCCCTTTTTGTCCCCTAAACTCTTCTCTTTTTTCCCCGACCCCCCTTCCCCTTTTTTTCCCGGCCCCCCTTCCCTTTTTTTCCCGGCCCCCCTTCCCTTTTTTTCCCGACCCCCCTTCCCTTTTTTTCCCCGGCCCCCCTTCCCTTTTTTTCCCCGGCCCCCTTTCCCTTTTTTTCCCCAACCCCCCTTCCCTATTTTTCCCGAAAACTCTACTCTTTTTTCCCCGAACCCCCTTCCCTTTTTTTCCCCGGCCCCCCTTCCCTTTTTTTCCCCGGCCCCCCTTCTCTTTTTTTCCCGACCCCCCTTCCCTTTTTTTCCCGCCCCCCCTTCCCTTTTTTTCCCCGCCCCCCCTTCCCTTTTTTTCCCCGCCCCCCCTTCCCTTTTTTTCCCCCCCCCCTTCCCTTTTTTTCCCCGCCCCCCCTTCCCTTTTTTTCCCCGCCCCCCCTTCCCTTTTTTTCCCGACCCCCCTTCCCTTTTTTTCCCGACCTCCCTTCCCTTTTTTTCCCGACTCCCCTTCCCTTTTTTTCTCGACCCCCCTTCCCTTTTTTTCTCGACCCCCCTTCCCTTTTTTTCCCGACCCCCCTTTCCTTTTTGTCCCCTAAACTCTTCTCTTTTATCCCAGACCCCCTTCCCTTATTTTCCCCGACCCCCTTCCGGTTTTTTCCCGGCCCACCTTCCGTTTTTTTCCCCGGCCCCCCTTCCCTTTTTTTCCCGGCCCCCCTTCCCTTTTTTTCCCGGCCCCCCTTCCCTTTTTTTCCCGACCCCCCTTCCCTTTTTTTCCCCGGCCCCCCTTCCCTTTTTTTCCCCGGCCCCCCTTCCCTTTTTTTCTCCGGCCCCCCTTCCCTTTTTTTCCCAACCCCCCTTCCCTTTTTTTCCCGACCCCCCTTCCCTTTTTTTCCCCGGCCCCCCTTCCCTTTTTTTCCCCTGCCCCCCTTCCTTTTTTTCCCCCGACGCCCTTCCCTTTTTTCCCCGGCCCCCCTTCCCTTTTTTTCCCCGGTCCCCCTTCCCTTTTTTTCCCCGGTCCCCCTTCCCTTTTTTTCCCCTGTCCCCCTTCCCTTTTTTTCCCCGACCCCCCTTCCTTTTTTTTCCCGACCCCCCTTCCCTTATTTTCCCGACACCCCTTCCCTTTTTTTCCCCTAAACTCTTCTCTTTTTTCCCCGATCCCCTTCCCTTTGTTTCCCGACCCCCCTTCCCTTTTTTTCCCGGCCCCCCTTCCCTTTTTTTCCCGGCCCCCCTTCCCTTTTTTTCCCGGCCCCCCTTCCCATTTTTTCCCGACCGCCCTTCCCTTTTTTTCCCGACCGCCCTTCCCTTTTTTTCCCGACGCCCCTTCCCTTTTTTTCCCGACCCCCCTTCCCTTTTTTTTCCCGACCCCCCTTCCCTTTTTTTCCCCGGCCCCCCTTCCCTTTTTTTCCCGACCCCCCTTCCCTTTTTTTCCCGACCCCCCTTCCCTTTTTTTCCCGACCCCCCTTCCCTTTTTTTCCCGACCCCCCTTCCCTTTTTTTCCCGACCCCCCTCCCCTTTTTTTCCCGACCCCCCTTCACTTTTTTCCCCGACCCCCCTTCACTTTTTTCCCCGACCCCCCTTCCCTTTTTTTCCCCGGCCCCCCTTCCCTTTTTTTCCCCGGCCCCCCTTCCCTTTTTTTCCCCGGCCCCCCTTCCCTTTTTTTCCCCTCCCCCCCTTCCTATTTTTTTGCCTAAACTCTTCTCTTTTTTCCCCTAACCCCTTCCCCTTATTTTCCCGACTCCCCTTCCCTTTTTTTCCCGACCCCCCTTCCCTTTTTTTCCCGATCCCCCTTCCCTTTTTTCCCCCAGCCCCCCTTCCCTTTTTTTCCCGACCCCCCTTCCCTTTTTATCCCGACCCCCCTTCCTTTTTTTTCCCGACCCCCCTTCCCATTTTTTCCCGGCCCCCCTTCCCTTTTTTTCCCGGCCCCCCTTCCCTTTTTTTCCCGGCCCCCCTTCCCTTTTTTTCCCGGCCCCCCTTCCCTTTTTTTCCCGGCCCCCCTTCCCTTTTTTTCCCGACCCCCCTTCCTTTTTTTTCCCCGGCCCCCCTTCCCTTTTTTCCCCGGCCCCCCTTCCCTTTTTTCCCCGGCCCCCCTTCTCTTTTATCCCCGGCCCTCCTTCCCTTTTTTCCCCGGCCCCCCTTCCCTTTTTTTCCCCGGCCCCCCTTCCCTTTTTTCCCCGGCCCCCCTTCCCTTTTTTTCCGGGGCCCCCCTTCC
The DNA here is from genome assembly GCF_963264785.1 of Psittacula echo. Lineage (NCBI taxonomy): Eukaryota > Metazoa > Chordata > Aves > Psittaciformes > Psittacidae > Psittacula > Psittacula echo. The sequence continues at coordinate 1,305,323 of NC_137737.1, forward strand.
CTTTTTTCCCCGGCCCCCCTTCCCTTTTTTCCCCGACCCCTTTCCCTTTTTTTCTCCGACGCCCTTTCCTTTTTTTTCCCGACGCCCCTTCCCTTTTTTTCCCGACCCCCCTTCCCTTTTTGTTCCCTAAACTCTTCTCTTTATTCCCCGACCCGTTCCCTTATTTTCCCCAAACCCCTTCCCATTATTTCCCCTACCCCCCTTCCCTTTTTTTCCCCGGCCCCCCTTCCCTATTTTCCCCGGCCCCCCTTCCCTTTTTTTCCCGGCCCCCCTTCCCTTTTTTTCCCCAGCCCCCCTTCCCTTTTTTTCCCGACCCCCCTTCCCTTTTTTTCCCGACCCCCCTTCCCTTTTTTTCCCGACCCCCCTTCCCTTTATTTCCCGACCCCCCTTCCCTTTTTTTCCCGACCCCCCTTCCCTTTTTTTCCCGACCCCCCTTCCCTTTTTTTCCCCGGCCCCCCTTCCCTTTTTTTCCCCGGCCCCCCTTCCCTTTTTTCCCCGAACCCCCTTCCCTTTTTTTCCCCTGCCCCCCTTCCCTTTTTTTCCCGACACCCCTTCCCTTTTTTCCCCGGCCCCCCTTCTCTTTTTTCCCCGGCCCCCCTTCCCTTTTTTTCCCGACCCCCCTTCCCTTTTTTTCCCGACCCCCCTTCCCTTTTTTTCCCGGCCCCCCTTCCCTTTTTTCCCCGGCCCCCCTTCCCTTTTTTCCCCGAACCCCCTTCCCTTTTTTTCCCCGGCCCCCCTTCCCTTTTTTTCCCGACACCCCTTCCCTTTTTTCCCCGGCCCCCCTTCTCTTTTTTCCCCGGCCCCCCTTCCCTTTTTTCCCCGGCCCCCCTTCTCTTTTTTCCCCGGCCCCCCTTCTCTTTTTTTCCCCGGCCCCCCTTCCCTTTTTTCCCCGGCCCCCCTTCCCTTTTTTTCCCCGGCCCCCCTTCCCTTTTTTCCCCGGCCCTCTTCCCTTTTTTTCTCCGGCCCCCCTTCCCTTTTTTCCCCGACCCCTTTCCCTTTTTTTCTCCGACGCCCCTTCCCTTTTTTTCCCGACCCCCCTTCCCTTTTTTTCCCCGACCCCCTTCCGTTTTTTCCCCGACCCCCTTCCCTTTTTTTCCCGACCCCCCTTCCCTATTTTTCCCCGACCCCCCTTCCCTTTTTTTCCGTACCCCCCTTCCCTTTTTTTCCCGACCCCCCTTCCCTTTTTGTCCCCTAAACTCTTCTCTTTTTTCCCCGACCCCCCTTCCCCTTTTTTTCCCGGCCCCCCTTCCCTTTTTTTCCCGGCCCCCCTTCCCTTTTTTTCCCGACCCCCCTTCCCTTTTTTTCCCGGCCCCCCTTCCCTTTTTTTCCCCGGCCCCCCTTCTCTTTTTTTCCCGACCCCCCTTCCCTTTTTTTCCCGGCCCCTCTTCCCTTTTTTTCCCGGCCCCCCTTCCCTTTTTTTCCCGGCCCCCCTTCCCTTTTTTTCCCGGCCCCCCTTCTCTTTTTTCCCCGGCCCCCCTTCCCTTTTTTTCCCCGGCCCCCCTTCCCTTTTTTTCCCCGGCCCCCCTTCCCTTTTTTTTCCAGGCCCCCCTTCCCTTTTTTTCCCCGGCCACCCTTCCCTTTTTTTCCCCGGCCCCCCTTCTCTTTTTTTCCCCGGCCCCCCTTCTCTTTTTTTCCCCGGCTCCCCTTCCCTTTTTTTCCCCGGCCCCCCTTCCTTTTTTTTCCCGACCCCCTTCCTTTATTTTCCCGACCCCCCTTCCCTTTTTTTCCCCTAAACTCTTCTCTTTTTTCCCCGAACCCCTTTCCTTTTTTTCCCGACCCCCCTTCCCTATTTTTCCCCGACCCCCCTTCCCTTTTTTTCCGTACCCCCCTTCCCTTTTTTTCCCGACCCCCCTTCCCTTTTTTTCCCGAGCCCCCTTCCCTTTTTTTCCCGACCCCCCTTCCCTTTATTTCCCGGCCCCCCTTCCCTTTATTTCCCGACCCCCCTTCCCTTTATTTCCCGACCCCCCTTCCCTTTATTTCCCGACCCCCCTTCCCTTTTTTTCCCGACCCCCCTTCCCTTTTTTCCCCGGCCCCCCTTCCCTTTTTTTCCCGACCCCCCTTCCCTTTTTTTCCCGACCCCCCTTCACTTTTTTCCCCGGCCCCCCTTCCCTTTTTTTCCCCGGCCCCCCTTCCCTTTTTTTCCCCGACCCCCCTTCCCTTTTTTTCCCCGACTCCCCTTCCCTTTTTTTCCCGACGCCCCTTCCCTTTTTTCCCCGACCCCCCTTCCCTTTTTTTCCTCCGCCACCCTTCCCTTTTTTTCCCCGGCCCCCCTTCCTTTTTTTTCCCCGGCCCCCCTTCCCTTTATTTCCCGGCCCCCCTTCCCTTTATTTCCCGGCCCCCCTTCCCTTTTTTTCCCGGCCCCCCTTCCCTTTTTTTCCCGGCCCCCCTTCCCTTTTTTTCCCGGCCTCCCTTCCCTTTTTTTCCCGACCCCCCTTCCCTTTATTTCCCGACCCCCCTTCCCTTTATTTCCCGAACCCCCTTTCCCTTTATTTCCCGGCCCCCCTTCCCTTTTTTTCCCGACCCCCCTTCTCTTTTTTCCCCGACCCCCTTCCCTTTTTTTCCCCGACACCCCTTCCCTTTTTTTCCCGGCCCCCCTTCCCTTTTTTTCCCGGCCCCCCTTCTCTTTTTTTCCCGGCCCCCCTTCCCTTTTTTTCCCGACCCTCCTTCCCTTTTTTTCCCCTAAACTCTTCTCTTTTTTCCCCGAAACCCTTCCCCTTTTTTTCCCGACCCCCCTTCCCTTTTTTTCCCGACCCCCCTTCCCTTTTTTTCCCGACCCCCCTTCCCTTATTTTCCCGACCCCCCTTCCCTTTTTTCCCCAAACCCCTTCACTTTTTTCCCCGGCCCCCCTTCCCTTTTTTTCCCCGGCCCCCCTCTACCCTTTTTTTCCCCGGCCCCCCTTCCCTTTTTTTCCCGGCCCCCCTTCCCTTTTTTTCCCGACCCCCCTTCCCTTTTTTTCCCGGCCCCCCTTCCCTTTTTTTCCCGGCCCCCCTTCCCTTTTTTTCCCTACCCCCTTTCCCTTTTTTTCCCGACCCCCCTTCCCTTTTTTTCCCGACCCCCCTTCCCTTTTTTTCCCCGACCCCCCTTCCCTTTTTTCCCCGACCCCCTTCCCTTTTTTCCCGACCCCCCTTCTTTTTTTTCCCCGACATCCCTTCCCTTTTTGTCCCCTAAACTCTTCTCTTTTTTCCCCCGGCCCCCCTTCCCTTTTTTTCCCGACCCCCCTTCTTTTTTTTCCCCGACATCCCTTCCCTTTTTGTCCCCTAAACTCTTCTCTTTTTTCCCCCGGCCCCCCTTCCCTTTTTTTCCTGACCCCCCTTCCCTTTTTTTCCCGGCCCCCCTTCCCTTTTTTTCCCCAACCCCCTTCCCTTTTTTCCCCGGCCCCCCTTCCCTTTTTTCCCCGGCCCCCCTTCCCTTTTTTTCCCGACCCCCCTTCCCTTTTTTTCCCGACCCCCCTTCCCTTTTTTTCCCGACCCCCCTTCCCTTTTTTTCCCGACCCCCCTTCCCTTTTTTTCCCCGGCCCCCCTTCCCTTTTTTTTCTGACCCCCCTTCCCTTTTTTTCCCGACCCCCCTTCCCTTTTTTTCCCCGGCCCCCCTTCCCTTTTTTCCCCGACCCCCCTTCCCTTTTTTCCCCGGCCCCCCTTCCCTTTTTTCCCCGACCCCCTTCCCTTTTTTTCCCCGACCCCCCTTCCCTTTTTTTCCCCGACCCCCCTTCCCTTTTTTTCCCGAACCCCCTTCCCTTTTTTTCCCGACCCCCCTTCCCTTTTTTTCCCGACCCCCCTTCCCTTTTTTTCCCGACCCCCCTTCCCTTTTTTTCCCGACCCCCCTTCCCTTTTTTTCCCGACCCCCCTTCCCTTTTTTTCCCCGACCCCCCTTCCCTTTTTTTCCCCGACCCCCCTTCCCTTTTTTTTCTGACCCCCCTTCCCTTTTTTTCCCGGCCCCCCTTCCCTTTTTTCCCCGGCCCCCCTTCCCTTTTTTCCCCGGCCCCCCTTCCCTTTTTTCCCCGGCCCCCCTTCCCTTTTTTCCCCGGCCCCCCTTCTCTTTTTTCCCCGACCCCCTTCCCTTTTTTTCCCGACCCCCCTTCCCTTTTTTTCCCCGGCCCCCCTTCCCTTTTTTCCCCGACCCCCCTTCCCTTTTTTCCCCGACCCCCCTTCCCTTTTTTTCCCGACCCCCCTTCCCTTTTTTTCCCGACCCCCCTTCCCTTTTTTTCCCGACCCCCCTTCCCTTTTTTTCCCGGCCCCCCTTCCCTTTTTTTCCCGGCCCCCCTTCCCTTTATTTCCCGACCCCCCTTCCCTTTTTTTCCCGACCCCCCTTCCCTTTTTTTCCCGGCCCCCCTTCCCTTTTTTTCCCGACCCCCCTTCCCTTTATTTCCCGACCCCCCTTCCCTTTTTTTCCCGACCCCCCTTCCCTTTTTTTCCCGACCCCCCTTCACTTTTTTCCCCGGCCCCCCTTCCCTTTATTTCCCGGCCCCCCTTCCCTTTTTTTCCCGACCCCCCTTCTCTTTTTTTCCCCGGCCCCCCTTCCCTTTTTTTCCCCGGCCCCCCTTCCCTTTTTTTCCCGGCCCCCCTTCCCTTTTTTTCCCGGCCCCCCTTCCCTTTTTTTCCCGGCCCCCCTTCCCTTTTTTTCCCGACCCCCCTTCCCTTTATTTCCCGGCCCCCCTTCCCTTTTTTTCCCGACCCCCCTTCCCTTTTTTTCCCGACCCCCCTTCACTTTTTTCCCCGGCCCCCCTTCCCATTTTTTCCCGGCCCCCCTTCCCTTTTTTTCCCGACCCCCCTTCCCTTTATTTCCCGGCCCCCCTTCCCTTTTTTTCCCGACCCCCCTTCTCTTTTTTTCCCCGGCCCCCCTTCCCTTTTTTTCCCCGGCCCCCCTTCCCTTTTTTTCCCCGGCCCCCCTTCCCTTTTTTTCCCGGCCCCCCTTCCCTTTTTTTCCCGGCCCCCCTTCCCTTTTTTTCCCCGCCCCCCTTCCCTTTTTTTCCCGGCCCCCCTTCCCTTTTTTTCCCGGCCCCCTTCACTTTTTTCCCCGGCCCCCCTTTCCTTTTTTTCCCCGGCCCCCCTTCCCTTTTTTTCCCCGGCCCCCCTTCCCTTTTTTCCCCGGCCCCCCTTCCCTTTTTTTCCCGACCCCCCTTCCCTTTTTTTCCCGAACCCCCTTCCCTTTTTTTCCCGACCCCCCTTCCCTTTTTTTCCCGACCCCCCTTCCCTTTATTTCCCGACCCCCCTTCCCTTTTTTTCCCGACCCCCCTTCCCTTTTTTCCCCGGCCCCCCTTCCCTTTTTTTCCCGGCCCCCCTTCCCTTTTTTTCCCGACCCCCCTTCACTTTTTTCCCCGGCCCCCCTTCCCTTTTTTTCCCCGGCCCCCCTTCCCTTTTTTTCCCGACCCCCCTTCGCTTTTTTTCCCGACCCCCTTCCCTTTATTTCCCGACCCCCCTTCCCTTTTTTTCCCGACCCCCCTTCCCTTTTTTTCCCGGCCCCCCTTCCCTTTTTTCGCCGGCCCCCCTTCTCTTTTTTCCCCGGCCCCCCTTCCCTTTTTTTCCTCGGCCCCCCTTCCCTTTTTTTCCCCGGCCCCCCTTCCCTTTTTTTCCCCGGCTCCCCTTCCCTTTTTTCCCCGGCCCTCTTCCCTTTTTTTCTCCGGCCCCCCTTCCCTTTTTTTCCTCAGCACCCCTTCCCTCTTTTTCCCCGGCCCCCCTTCCCTTTTTTCCCCGGCCCCCCTTCCCTTTTTTTCCCCGGCCCCCCTTCCCTTTTTTCCCCGGCCCCCCTTCCCTTTTTTTCCCGGCCCCCCTTCCCTTTTTTTCCCGACCCCCCTTCCCTTTATTTCCCGACCCCCCTTCCCTTTTTTTCCCGACCCCCCTTCCCTTTTTTTCCCGACCCCCCTTCCCTTTTTTCCCCGGCCCCCCTTCCCTTTTTTTCCCGACCCCCCTTCCCTTTTTTTCCCGACCCCCCTTCACTTTTTTCCCCGGCCCCCCTTCCCTTTTTTTCCCCGGCCCCCCTTCCCTTTTTTTCCCGACCCCCCTTCCCTTTTTTTCCCGACCCCCTTCCCTTTATTTCCCGACCCCCCTTCCCTTTTTTTCCCGACCCCCCTTCCCTTTTTTTCCCGGCCCCCCTTCCCTTTTTTCGCCGGCCCCCCTTCTCTTTTTTCCCCGGCCCCCCTTCTCTTTTTTCCCCGGCCCCCCTTCCCTTTTTTTCCTCGGCCCCCCTTCCCTTTTTTTCCCCGGCCCCCCTTCCCTTTTTTTCCCCGGCCCCCCTTCCCTTTTTTCCCCGGCCCTCTTCCCTTTTTTTCTCCGGCCCCCCTTCCCTTTTTTTCCTCGGCACCCCTTCCCTCTTTTTCCCCGGCCCCCCTTCCCTTTTTTTCCCCGGCCCCCCTTCCCTTTTTGTCCCCTAAACTCTTCTCTTTTTTCCCCGACCCCTTCCCTTATTTTCCCCAAACCCCTTCCCATTATTTCCCCGGCCCCCCTTCCCTTTTTTTCTCCGGTCCCACTTCCCTTTTTTTCCCGACCCCCCTTCTCTTTTTTCCCCGACACCCCTTCCCTTTTTGTCCCCTAAACTCTTCTCTTTTTTCCCCGACCCCCTTCCCTTTTTTTCCCGACCCCCCTTCCCTTTTTTTCCGGACCCCCCTTCCCTTTTTTTCCCGACCCCCCTTCTCTTTTTTCCCCGACACCCCTTCCCTTTTTGTCCCCTAAACTCTTCTCTTTTTTCCCCGACCCCCCTTCCCCTTTTTTTCCCGGCCCCCCTTCCCTTTTTTTCCCGGCCCCCCTTCCCTTTTTTTCCCGACCCCCCTTCCCTTTTTTTCCCGGCCCCCCTTCCCTTTTTTTCCCGGCCCCCCTTCTCTTTTTTTCCCGACCCCCCTTCCCTTTTTTTCCCGGCCCCCCTTCCCTTTTTTTCCCGACTCCCCTTCCCTTTTTTTCCCGGTCCCTCTTCCCTTTTTTTCCCCGGCCCCCCTTCCCTTTTTTTCCCGGCCCCCCTTCTCTTTTTTTCCCGGCCCCCCTTCCCTTTTTTTCCCCGGCCCCCCTTCCCTTTTTTTCCCCGGCCCCCCTTCCCTTTTTTTTCCCGACCCCCCTTCTCTTTTTTTCCCGACCCCCCTTCCCTTTATTTCCCGACCCCCCTTCCCTTTATTTCCCGAACCTCCTTTCCCTTTATTTCCCGGCCCCCCTTCCCTTTTTTTCCCGACCCCCCTTCTCTTTTTTCCCCGACCCCCTTCCCTTTTTTTCCCCGACACACCTTCCCTTTTTTTCCCGGCCCCCCTTCTCTTTTTTTCTCGGCCCCCCTTCTCTTTTTTTCCCGGCCCCCCTTCCCTTTTTTTCCCGACCCTCCTTCCCTTTTTTTCCCCTAAACTCTTCTCTTTTTTCCCCGAACCCCTTCCCCTTTTTTTCCCGACCCCCCTTCCCTTTTTTTCCCCGACCCCCCTTCCCTTTTTTTCCCCGGCCCCCCTTCCCTTTTTTTTCTGACCCCCCTTCCCTTTTTTTCCCGGCCCCCCTTCCCTTTTTTTCCCCGGCCCCCCTTCCCTTTTTTCCCCGACCCCCTTTCCCTTTTTTCCCCGGCCCCCCTTCTCTTTTTTCCCCGAACCCCTTCCCTTTTTTTCCCGACCCCCCTTCCCTTTTCTTCCCCGACCCCCCTTCCCTTTTTTTCCCGACCCCCCTTCCCTTTTTTTCCCGACCCCCCTTCCCTTTTTTTCCCGGCCCCCCTTCCCTTTTTTTCCCGGCCCCCCTTCCCTTTTTTTCCCGCCCACCCTTCCCTTTATTTCCCGACCCCCCTTCCCTTTTTTTCCCGACCCCCCTTCCCTTTTTTTCCCGGCCCCCCTTCCCTTTTTTTCCCGGCCCCCCTTCCCTTTATTTCCCGACCCCCCTTCCCTTTTTTTCCCGACCCCCCTTCCCTTTTTTTCCCGACCCCCCTTCACTTTTTTCCCCGCCCCCCTTCCCTTTTTTTCCCGGCCCCCCTTCCCTTTTTTTCCCGACCCCCCTTCCCTTTATTTCCCGGCCCCCCTTCCCTTTTTTTCCCGACCCCCCTTCCCTTTTTTTCCCGACCCCCCTTCTCTTTTTTTCCCCGGCCCCCCTTCCCTTTTTTTCCCCGGCCCCCCTTCCCTTTTTTTCCCCGGCCCCCCTTCCCTTTTTTTCCCGGCCCCCCTTCCCTTTTTTTCCCGACCCCCCTTCCCTTTTTTTCCCGACCCCCCTTCACTTTTTTCCCCGGCCCCCCTTCCCTTTTTTTCCCCGGCCCCCCTTCCCTTTTTTTCCCCGGCCCCCCTTCCCTTTTTTTCCCGACCCCCCTTCCCTTTTTTTCCCGACCCCCCTTCCCTTTTTTTCCCGGCCCCCCTTCCCTTTTTATCCCGACCCCCCTTCCCTTTATTTCCCGACCCCCCTTCCCTTTATTTCCCGACCCCCCTTCCCTTTTTTCCCCGGCCCCCCTTCCCTTTTTTTCCCGGCCCCCCTTCCCTTTTTTTCCCGACCCCCCTTCCCTTTATTTCCCGGCCCCCCTTCCCTTTTTTTCCCAACCCCCCTTCCCTTTTTTTCCCGACCCCCCTTCTCTTTTTTTCCCCGGCCCCCCTTCCCTTTTTTTCCCCGGCCCCCCTTCCCTTTTTTTCCCCGGCCCCCCTTCCCTTTTTTTCCCGGCCCCCCTTCCCTTTTTTTCCCGACCCCCCTTCCCTTTTTTTCCCGACCCCCCTTCACTTTTTTCCCCGGCCCCCCTTTCCTTTTTTTCCCCGGCCCCCCTTCCCTTTTTTTCCCCGGCCCCCCTTCCCTTTTTTTCCCGACCCCCCTTCCCTTTTTTTCCCGACCCCCCTTCCCTTTTTTTCCCGGCCCCCCTTCCCTTTTTATCCCGACCCCCCTTCCCTTTATTTCCCGACCCCCCTTCCCTTTTTTTCCCGACCCCCCTTCCCTTTTTTCCCCGGCCCCCCTTCCCTTTTTTTCCCGACCCCCCTTCCCTTTTTTTCCCGACCCCCCTTCACTTTTTTCCCCGACCCCCCTTCCCTTTTTTCCCCCGGCCCCCCTTCCCTTTTTTTCCCGACCCCCCTTCCCTTTTTTTCCCGACCCCCCTTCCCTTTTTTTCCCGACCCCCTTCCCTTTATTTCCCGACCCCCCTTCCCTTTTTTTCCCGACCCCCCTTCCCTTTTTTTCCCGGCCCCCCTTCCCTTTTTTCGCCGGCCCCCCTTCTCTTTTTTTCCTCGGCCCCCTTCCCTTTTTTTCCCCGGCCCCCCTTCCCTTTTTTTCCCCGGCCCCCCTTCCCTTTTTTCCCCGGCCCTCTTCCCTTTTTTTCTCCGGCCCCCCTTCCCTTTTTTTCCTCGGCACCCCTTCCCTTTTTTCCCCGGCCCCCCTTCTCTTTTTTCCCCGGCCCCCCTTCCCTTTTTTTCCCCGGCCCCCCTTCCCTTTTTTCCCCGGCCCCCCTTCCCTTTTTTTCCCCGGCCCCCCTTCCCTTTTTTTCCCGACCCCCCTTCCCTTTATTTCCCGGCCCCCCTTCCCTTTTTTTCCCGACCCCCCTTCCCTTTTTTTCCCGACCCCCCTTCTCTTTTTTTCCCCGGCCCCCCTTCCCTTTTTTTCCCCGGCCCCCCTTCCCTTTTTTTCCCCGGCCCCCCTTCCCTTTTTTTCCCCGGCCCCCCTTCCCTTTTTTTCCCGGCCCCCCTTCCCTTTTTTTCCCGACCCCCCTTCCCTTTTTTTCCCGACCCCCCTTCACTTTTTTCCCCGGCCCCCCTTTCCTTTTTTTCCCCGGCCCCCCTTCCCTTTTTTTCCCCGGCCCCCCTTCCCTTTTTTTCCCGACCCCCCTTCCCTTTTTTTCCCGACCCCCCTTCCCTTTTTTTCCCGGCCCCCCTTCCCTTTTTATCCCGACCCCCCTTCCCTTTATTTCCCGACCCCCCTTCCCTTTTTTTCCCGACCCCCCTTCCCTTTTTTCCCCGGCCCCCCTTCCCTTTTTTTCCCGACCCCCCTTCCCTTTTTTTCCCGACCCCCCTTCACTTTTTTCCCCGGCCCCCCTTCCCTTTTTTCCCCCGGCCCCCCTTCCCTTTTTTTCCCGACCCCCCTTCCCTTTTTTTCCCGACCCCCTTCCCTTTATTTCCCGACCCCCCTTCCCTTTTTTTCCCGACCCCCCTTCCCTTTTTTTCCCGGCCCCCCTTCTCTTTTTTTCCTCGGCCCCCTTCCCTTTTTTTCCCCGGCCCCCCTTCCCTTTTTTTCCCCGGCCCCCCTTCCCTTTTTTCCCCGGCCCTCTTCCCTTTTTTTCTCCGGCCCCCCTTCCCTTTTTTTCCTCGGCACCCCTTCCCTCTTTTTCCCCGGCCCCCCTTCTCTTTTTTCCCCGGCCCCCCTTCCCTTTTTTTCCCCGGCCCCCCTTCCCTTTTTTCCCCGGCCCCCCTTCCCTTTTTTTCCCCGGCCCCCCTTCCCTTTTTTTCCCCGGCCCCCCTTCCCTTTTTTCCCCGACCCCTTTCCCTTTTTTTCTCCGACGCCCCTTCCTTTTTTTTCCCGACGCCCCTTCCCTTTTTTTCCCGACCCCCCTTCCCTTTTTGTCCCCTAAACTCTTCTCTTTTTTCCCCGACCCCTTCCCTTATTTTCCCCAAAACCCTTCCCATTATTTCCCCGGCCCCCCTTCCCTTTTTTTCTCCGGTCCCACTTCCCTTTTTTTCCCGACCCCCCTTCTCTTTTTTCCCCGACACCCCTTCCCTTTTTGTCCCCTAAACTATTCTCTTTTTTCCCCGACCCCCTTCCCTTTTTTTCCCCACCTCCCTTCCCTTTTTTTCCCCGACCCCCCTTCCCTTTTTTTCCGGACCCCCCTTCCCTTTTTTTCCCGACCCCCCTTCTCTTTTTTCCCCGACACCCCTTCCCTTTTTGTCCCCTAAACTCTTCTCTTTTTTCCCCGACCCCCCTTCCCCTTTTTTTCCCGGCCCCCCTTCCCTTTTTTTCCCGGCCCCCCTTCCCTTTTTTTCCCGACCCCCCTTCCCTTTTTTTCCCGGCCCCCCTTCCCTTTTTTTCCCGGCCCCCCTTCCCTTTTTTTCCCGGCCCCCCTTCTCTTTTTTCCCGGCCCCCCTTCCCTTTTTTTCCCCGGCCCCCCTTCCCTTTTTTTCCCCGGCCCCCCTTCCCTTTTTTTTCCAGGCCCCCCTTCCCTTTTTTTCCCCGGCCCCTCTTCCCTTTTTTTCCCCGGCCCCCCTTCTCTTTTTTTCCCCGGCTCCCCTTCCCTTTTTTTCCCAGCCCCCCTTCCTTTTTTTTCCCGACCCCCCTTCCTTTATTTTCCCGACCCCCCTTCCCTTTTTTTCCCCGGTCCCCCTTCCCTTTTTTTCCCGACCCCCCTTCTCTTTTTTCCCCGACACCCCTTCCCTTTTTGTCCCCTAAACTCTTCTCTTTTTTCCCCGACCCCCTTCCCTTTTTTTCCCGACCCCCCTTCCCTTTTTTTCCCGACCCCCCTTCCCTTTTTTTCCCGACCCCCCTTCCCTTTTTTTCCCCGACCCCCCTTCACTTTTTTTCCGGACCCCCCTTCCCTTTTTTTCCCGACCCCCCTTCCCTTTTTTCCCCGACCCCCCTTCCCTTTTTTTCCCGACCCCCCTTCCCTTTTTTCCCCGGCCCCCCTTCCCTTTTTTCCCGGCCCCCCTTCCCTTTTTTTCCCGGCCCCCCTTCTCTTTTTTTCCCGACACCCCTTCCCTTTATTTCCCGGCCCCCCTTCCCTTTTTTTCCCGACCCCCCTTCCCTTTTTTTCCCGACCCCCCTTCCCTTTTTTTCCCGACCCCCCTTCCCTTTTTTTCCCGACCCCCCTTCCCTTTTTTTCCCGACCCCCCTTCCCTTTTTTTCCCCGACCCCCCTTCCCTTTTTTTCCGGACCCCCCTTCCCTTTTTTCCCCGGCCCCCCTTCCCTTTTTTTCCCGGCCCCCCTTCTCTTTTTTTCCCGACCCCCCTTCCCTTTTTTCCCCGGCCCCCCTTCCCTTTTTTTCCCGGCCCCCCTTCTCTTTTTTTCCCGACCCCCCTTCCCTTTATTTCCCGGCCCCCCTTCCCTTTTTTTCCCGACCCCCCTTCCCTTTTTTCCCAGACCCCCCTTCCCTTTTTTTCCCGACCCCCCTTCCCTTTTTTTCCCGACCCCCCTTCCCTTTTTTTCCCGGCCCCCCTTCCCTTTTTTTCCCCGGCCCCCCTTCCCTTTTTTCCCCGACCCCCTTCCCTTTTTTCCCCGACCCCCTTCCCTTTTTTCCCCGACCCCCTTCCCTTTTTTCCCCGACCCCCTTCCCTTTTTTTCCCCGGCCCCCCTTCCCTTTTTTTCCCCGGCCCCCCTTCCCGTTTTTTCCCGGCCCCCCTTCCCTTTTTTTCCCAGCCCCCCTTCCCTTTTTTTCCCGGCCCCCCTTCCCTTATTTCCCCGACCCCCTTCCCTTTTTTCCCCGACCCGCTTCCCTTTTTTCCCCGACCCCCCTTCCCTTTTTTTCCCCGGCCCCCCTTCCCGTTTTTTCCCGGCCCCCCTTCCCTTTTTTTCCCCGGCCCCCCTTCCCGTTTTTTCCCTGCCCCCCTTCCCGTTTTTTCCCGGCCCCCCTTCCCTTTTTTTCCCGGCCCCCCTTCCCTTTTTTTCCCGGCCCCCCTTCCCTTTTTTTCCCGACCCCCCTTCCCTTTATTTCCCGACCCCCCTTCCCTTTTTTTCCCGGCCCCCCTTCCCTTTTTTTCCCGGCCCCCCTTCCCTTTTTTTCCCAGCCCCCCTTCCCTTTATTTCCCCGGCCCCCCTTCCCTTTTTTCCCCGACTCCCTTCCCTTTTTTCCCCGACCCCCTTCCCTTTTTTCTCCGGCCCCCTTCCCTTTTTTCCCCGGCCCCCCTTCCCTTTTTTTCCCCGGCCCCCCTTCCCTTTTTTTCCCCGGCCCCCCTTCCCTTTTTTTCCCCCACCCCCCTTCCCTTTTTTTCCCCGGCCCCCCTTCCCTTTTTTTCCCGGCCCCCCTTCCCTTTTTTTCCCGACCCCCCTTCCCTTTTTTTCCCGACCCCCCTTCTCTTTTATTCCCGACCCCCCTTCCCTTTTTTTCCCGGCCCCCCTTCCCTTTTTTTCCCGACCCCCCTTCCCTTTATTTCCCGACCCCCCTTCCCTTTTTTTCCCGACCCCCCTTCCCTTTTTTCCCCGGCCCCCCTTCCCTTTTTTTCCCGACCCCCCTTCCCTTTTTTTCCCGACCCCCCTTCTCTTTTTTTCCCCGGCCCCCCTTCCCTTTTTTCCCCGGCCCCCCTTCCCTTTTTTTCCCCGACCCCCCTTCCCTTTTTTTCCGGACCCCCCTTCCCTTTTTTTCCCGACCCCCCTTCCCTTTTTTCCTCGGCCCCCCTTCCCTTTTTTTCCTCGGCCCCCCTTCCCTTTTTTTCCCCGGCCCCCCTTCCCTTTTTTTCCCGACCCCCCTTCCCTTTTTTCCCCGGCCCTCTTCCCTTTTTTTCTCCGGCCCCCCTTCCCTTTTTTTCCTCGGCACCCCTTCCCTCTTTTTCCCCGGCCCCCCGTCCCTTTTTTCCCCGGCCCCCCTTCCCTTTTTTTCCCCGGCCCCCCTTCCCTTTTTTCCCCGGCCCCCCTTCCCTTTTTTCCCCGACCCCTTTCCCTTTTTTTCTCCGACGCCCCTTCCTTTTTTTTCCCGACGCCCCTTCCCTTTTTTTCCCGACCCCCCTTCCCTTTTTGTCCCCTAAACTCTTCTCTTTTTTCCCCGACCCCTTCCCTTATTTTCCCCAAACCCCTTCCCATTATTTCCCCGGCCCCCCTTCCCTTTTTTTCTCCGGTCCCACTTCCCTTTTTTTCCCGACCCCCCTTCTCTTTTTTCCCCGACACCCCTTCCCTTTTTGTCCCCTAAACTCTTCTCTTTTTTCCCCGACCCCCTTCCCTTTTTTTCCCGACCCCCCTTCCCTTTTTTTCCGGACCCCCCTTCCCTTTTTTTCCCGACCCCCCTTCTCTTTTTTCCCCGACACCCCTTCCCTTTTTGTCCCCTAAACTCTTCTCTTTTTTCCCCGACCCCCCTTCCCCTTTTTTTCCCGGCCCCCCTTCCCTTTTTTTCCCGGCCCCCCTTCCCTTTTTTTCCCGACCCCCCTTCCCTTTTTTTCCCGGCCCCCCTTCCCTTTTTTTCCCGGCCCCCCTTCTCTTTTTTTCCCGACCCCCCTTCCCTTTTTTTCCCGGCCCCCCTTCCCTTTTTCTCCCCGGCCTCCCTTCCCTTTTTTTCCCCGGCCCCCCTTCCTTTTTTTTCCCCGGCCCCCCTTCCCTTTTTTTCCCCGGCCCCCCTTCCCTTTTTTTCCCGGCCCCCCTTCCCTTTTTTTCCCGGCCCCCCTTCCCTTTTTTTCCCGACCCCCCTTCCCTTTTTTTCCCGACCCCCCTTCCCTTTATTTCCCGGCCCCCCTTCCCTTTTTTTCCCGACCCCCCTTCCCTTTATTTCCCGACCCCCCTTCCCTTTATTTCCCGACCCCCCTTCCCTTTTTTTCCCGACCCCCCTTCCCTTTTTTCCCCGGCCCCCCTTCCCTTTTTTTCCCGACCCCCCTTCCCTTTTTTTCCCGACCCCCCTTCACTTTTTTCCCCGGCCCCCCTTCCCTTTTTTTCCCCGGCCCCCCTTCCCTTTTTTTCCCCGACCCCCCTTCCCTTTTTTTCCCCGACTCCCCTTCCCTTTTTTTCCCGACGCCCCTTCCCTTTTTTCCCCGACCCCCCTTCCCTTTTTTTCCCCCGCCACCCTTCCCTTTTTTTCCCCAGCCCCCCTTCCTTTTTTTTCCCCGGCCCCCCTTCCCTTTATTTCCCGGCCCCCCTTCCCTTTATTTCCCGGCCCCCCTTCCCTTTTTTCCCGGCCCCCCTTCCCTTTTTTTCCCGGCCCCCCTTCCCTTTTTTTCCCGGCCCCCCTTCCCTTTTTTTCCCGGCCTCCCTTCCCTTTTTTTCCCCGGCCCCCCTTCCCTTTATTTCCCGACCCCCCTTCCCTTTATTTCCCGAACCCCCTTTCCCTTTATTTCCCGGCCCCCCTTCCCTTTTTTTCCCGACCCCCCTTCTCTTTTTTCCCCGACCCCTTCCCTTATTTTCCCCAAACCCCTTCCCATTATTTCCCCGGCCCCCCTTCCCTTTTTTTCTCCGGTCCCACTTCCCTTTTTTTCCCGACCCCCCTTCTCTTTTTTCCCCGACACCCCTTCCCTTTTTGTCCCCTAAACTCTTCTCTTTTTTCCCCGACCCCCTTCCCTTTTTTTCCCGACCCCCCTTCCCTTTTTTTCCGGACCCCCCTTCCCTTTTTTTCCCGACCCCCCTTCTCTTTTTTCCCCGACACCCCTTCCCTTTTTGTCCCCTAAACTCTTCTCTTTTTTCCCCGACCCCCCTTCCCCTTTTTTTCCCGGCCCCCCTTCCCTTTTTTTCCCGGCCCCCCTTCCCTTTTTTTCCCGACCCCCCTTCCCTTTTTTTCCCGGCCCCCCTTCCCTTTTTTTCCCGGCCCCCCTTCTCTTTTTTTCCCGACCCCCCTTCCCTTTTTTTCCCGGCCCCCCTTCCCTTTTTCTCCCCGGCCTCCCTTCCCTTTTTTTCCCCGGCCCCCCTTCCTTTTTTTTCCCCGGCCCCCCTTCCCTTTTTTTCCCCGGCCCCCCTTCCCTTTTTTTCCCGGCCCCCCTTCCCTTTTTTTCCCGACCCCCCTTCCCTTTTTTTCCCGACCCCCCTTCCCTTTTTTTCCCGACCCCCCTTCCCTTTATTTCCCGGCCCCCCTTCCCTTTATTTCCCGACCCCCCTTCCCTTTATTTCCCGACCCCCCTTCCCTTTATTTCCCGACCCCCCTTCCCTTTTTTTCCCGACCCCCCTTCCCTTTTTTCCCCGGCCCCCCTTCCCTTTTTTTCCCGACCCCCCTTCCCTTTTTTTCCCGACCCCCCTTCACTTTTTTCCCCGGCCCCCCTTCCCTTTTTTTCCCCGGCCCCCCTTCCCTTTTTTTCCCCGACCCCCCTTCCCTTTTTTTCCCCGACTCCCCTTCCCTTTTTTTCCCTACGCCCCTTCCCTTTTTTCCCCGACCCCCCTTCCCTTTTTTTCCCCCGCCACCCTTCCCTTTTTTTCCCCAGCCCCCCTTCCTTTTTTTTCCCCGGCCCCCCTTCCCTTTATTTCCCGGCCCCCCTTCCCTTTATTTCCCGGCCCCCCTTCCCTTTTTTCCCGGCCCCCCTTCCCTTTTTTTCCCGGCCCCCCTTCCCTTTTTTTCCCGGCCCCCCTTCCCTTTTTTTCCCGGCCTCCCTTCCCTTTTTTTCCCCGGCCCCCCTTCCCTTTATTTCCCGACCCCCCTTCCCTTTATTTCCCGAACCCCCTTTCCCTTTATTTCCCGGCCCCCCTTCCCTTTTTTTCCCGACCCCCCTTCTCTTTTTTCCCCGACCCCCTTCCCTTTTTTTCCCCGACCCCCCTTCCCTTTTTTTCCCCGACACCCCTTCCCTTTTTTTCCCGGCCCCCCTTCTCTTTTTTTCCCGGCCCCCCTTCCCTTTTTTTCCCGACCCTCCTTCCCTTTTTTTCCCCTAAACTCTTCTCTTTTTTTCCCGACCCCCCTTCCCTTTTTTTCCCGACCCCCCTTCCCTTTTTTTCCCGACCCCCCTTCCCTTTTTTTCCCGACCCCCCTTCCCTTATTTTCCCGACCCCCCTTCCCTTTTTTCCCCAAACCCCTTCACTTTTTTCCCCGGCCCCCCTTCCCTTTTTTTCCCCGGCCCCCCTCTACCCTTTTTTTCACCGGCCCCCCTTCCCTTTTTTTCCCGGCCCCCCTTCCCTTTTTTTCCCGACCCCCCTTCCCTTTTTTTCCCGGCCCCCCTTCCCTTTTTTTCCCGGCCCCCCTTCCCTTTTTTTCCCGACCCCCTTTCCCTTTTTTTCCCGACCCCTCTTCCCTTTTTTTCCCGACCCCCCTTCCCTTTTTTTCCCCGACCCCCCTTCCCTTTTTTCCCCGACCCCCTTCCCTTTTTTCCCCGGCCCCCCTTCCCTTTTTTTCCCGACCCCCCTTCTTTTTTTTCCCCGACATCCCTTCCCTTTTTGTCCCCTAAACTCTTCTCTTTTTTCCCCCGGCCCCCCTTCCCTTTTTTTCCTGACCCCCCTTCCCTTTTTTTCCCGGCCCCCCTTCCCTTTTTTTCCCCAACCCCCTTCCCTTTTTTTCCCGACCCCCCTTCCCTTTTTTCCCCGGCCCCCCTTCCCTTTTTTTCCCGACCCCCCTTCCCTTTTTTTCCCGACCCCCCTTCCCTTTTTTTCCCGACCCCCCTTCCCTTTTTTTCCCGACCCCCCTTCCCTTTTTTTCCCCGGCCCCCCTTCCCTTTTTTTTCTGACCCCCCTTCCCTTTTTTTCCCGGCCCCCCTTCCCTTTTTTTCCCCGGCCCCCCTTCCCTTTTTTCCCCGACCCCCCTTCCCTTTTTTCCCCGGCCCCCCTTCCCTTTTTTCCCCGACCCCCTTCCCTTTTTTTCCCCGACCCCCCTTCCCTTTTTTTCCCCGACCCCCCTTCCCTTTTTTTCCCGAACCCCCTTCCCTTTTTTTCCCGAACCCCCTTCCCTTTTTTTCCCGACCCCCCTTCCCTTTTTTTCCCGACCCCCCTTCCCTTTTTTTCCCGACCCCCCTTCCCTTTTTTTCCCCGGCCCCCCTTCCCTTTTTTTCCCGACCCCCCTTCCCTTTTTTTCCCCGACCCCC
Source organism: Psittacula echo (assembly GCF_963264785.1). Lineage (NCBI taxonomy): Eukaryota > Metazoa > Chordata > Aves > Psittaciformes > Psittacidae > Psittacula > Psittacula echo. The sequence goes on from NC_137737.1 coordinate 1,322,838, forward strand.
CTTCCCTTTTTTTCCCCGGCCCCCCTTCCCTTTTTTTTCTGACCCCCCTTCCCTTTTTTTCCCCGGCCCCCCTTCCCTTTTTTTCCCGGCCCCCCTTCCCTTTTTTCCCCGGCCCCCCTTCCCTTTTTTCCCCGGCCCCCCTTCTCTTTTTTCCCCGACCCCCTTCCCTTTTTTTCCCGACCCCCCTTCCCTTTTTTTCCCCGACCCCCCTTCCCTTTTTTCCCCGACCCCCCTTCCCTTTTTTCCCCGACCCCCCTTCCCTTTTTTCCCCGACCCCCCTTCCCTTTTTTTCCCGACCCCCCTTCCCTTTTTTTCCCGACCCCCCTTCCCTTTTTTTCCCGGCCCCCCTTCCCTTTTTTTCCAGACCACCCTTCCCTTTATTTCCCGACCCCCCTTCCCTTTTTTTCCCGACCCCCCTTCCCTTTTTTTCCCGGCCCCCCTTCCCTTTTTTTCCCGACCCCCCTTCCCTTTATTTCCCGACCCCCCTTCCCTTTTTTTCCCGACCCCCCTTCCCTTTTTTTCCCGACCCCCCTTCACTTTTTTCCCCGGCCCCCCTTCCCTTTTTTTCCCGGCCCCCCTTCCCTTTTTTTCCCGACCCCCCTTCCCTTTATTTCCCGGCCCCCCTTCCCTTTTTTTCCCGACCCCCCTTCTCTTTTTTTCCCCGGCCCCCCTTCCCTTTTTTTCCCCGGCCCCCCTTCCCTTTTTTTCCCGGCCCCCCTTCCCTTTTTTTCCCGGCCCCCCTTCCCTTTTTTTCCCGGCCCCCCTTCCCTTTTTTTCCCGACCCCCCTTCCCTTTTTTTCCCGACCCCCCTTCACTTTTTTCCCCGGCCCCCCTTCCCTTTTTTTCCCGGCCCCCCTTCCCTTTTTTTCCCGACCCCCCTTCCCTTTATTTCCCGGCCCCCCTTCCCTTTTTTTCCCGACCCCCCTTCTCTTTTTTTCCCCGGCCCCCCTTCCCTTTTTTTCCCCGGCCCCCCTTCCCTTTTTTTCCCCGGCCCCCCTTCCCTTTTTTTCCCGGCCCCCCTTCCCTTTTTTTCCCGACCCCCCTTCCCTTTTTTTCCCGACCCCCCTTCACTTTTTTCCCCGGCCCCCCTTTCCTTTTTTTCCCCGGCCCCCCTTCCCTTTTTTTCCCCGGCCCCCCTTCCCTTTTTTTCCCGGCCCCCCTTCCCTTTTTTTCCCGACCCCCCTTCCCTTTTTTTCCCGGCCCCCCTTCCCTTTTTTTCCCGACCCCCCTTCCCTTTTTTTCCCGACCCCCCTTCCCTTTATTTCCCGACCCCCCTTCCCTTTTTTTCCCGACCCCCCTTCCCTTTTTTCCCCGGCCCCCCTTCCCTTTTTTTCCCGACCCCCCTTCCCTTTTTTTCCCGACCCCCCTTCACTTTTTTCCCCGGCCCCCCTTCCCTTTTTTTCCCCGGCCCCTCTTCCCTTTTTTTCCCGACCCCCCTTCCCTTTTTTTCCCGACCCCCTTCCCTTTATTTCCCGACCCCCCTTCCCTTTTTTTCCCAACCCCCCTTCCCTTTTTTTCCCGGCCCCCCTTCCCTTTTTTCGCCGGCCCCCCTTCTCTTTTTTCCCCGGCCCCCCTTCCCTTTTTTTCCTCGGCCCCCCTTCCCTTTTTTTCCCCGGCCCCCCTTCCCTTTTTTTCCCCGGCCCCCCTTCCCTTTTTTCCCCGGCCCTCTTCCCTTTTTTTCTCCGGCCCCCCTTCCCTTTTTTTCCTCGGCACCCCTTCCCTCTTTTTCCCCGGCCCCCCTTCCCTTTTTTCCCCGGCCCCCCTTCCCTTTTTTTCCCCGGCCCCCCTTCCCTTTTTTCCCCGGCCCCCCTTCCCTTTTTTTCCCGGCCCCCCTTCCCTTTTTTTCCCGACCCCCCTTCCCTTTATTTCCCGACCCCCCTTCCCTTTTTTTCCCGACCCCCCTTCCCTTTTTTCCCCGGCCCCCCTTCCCTTTTTTTCCCGACCCCCCTTCCCTTTTTTTCCCGACCCCCCTTCACTTTTTTCCCCGGCCCCCCTTCCCTTTTTTTCCCCGGCCCCCCTTCCCTTTTTTTCCCGACCCCCCTTCCCTTTTTTTCCCGACCCCCTTCCCTTTATTTCCCGACCCCCCTTCCCTTTTTTTCCCGACCCCCCTTCCCTTTTTTTCCCGACCCCCCTTCCCTTTTTTTCCCGGCCCCCCTTCCCTTTTTTCGCCGGCCCCCCTTCTCTTTTTTCCCCGGCCCCCCTTCCCTTTTTTTCCTCGGCCCCCCTTCCCTTTTTTTCCCCGGCCCCCCTTCCCTTTTTTTCCCCGGCCCCCCTTCCCTTTTTTCCCCGGCCCTCTTCCCTTTTTTTCTCCGGCCCCCCTTCCCTTTTTTTCCTCGGCACCCCTTCCCTCTTTTTCCCCGGCCCCCCTTCCCTTTTTTCCCCGGCCCCCCTTCCCTTTTTTTCCCCGGCCCCCCTTCCCTTTTTTCCCCGGCCCCCCTTCCCTTTTTTTCCCCGGCCCCCCTTCCCTTTTTTCCCCGGCCCCCCTTCCCTTTTTTCCCCGACCCCTTTCCCTTTTTTTCTCCGACGCCCCTTCCTTTTTTTTCCCGACGCCCCTTCCCTTTTTTTCCCGACCCCCCTTCCCTTTTTGTCCCCTAAACTCTTCTCTTTTTTCCCCGACCCCTTCCCTTATTTTCCCCAAACCCCTTCCCATTATTTCCCCGGCCCCCCTTCCCTTTTTTTCTCCGGTCCCACTTCCCTTTTTTTCCCGACCCCCCTTCTCTTTTTTCCCCGACACCCCTTCCCTTTTTGTCCCCTAAACTCTTCTCTTTTTTCCCCGACCCCCTTCCCTTTTTTCCCCGACCCCCTTCCCTTTTTTTCCCGACCCCCCTTCCCTTTTTTTCCCCGACCCCCCTTCCCTTTTTTTCCGGACCCCCCTTCCCTTTTTTTCCCGACCCCCCTTCTCTTTTTTCCCCGACACCCCTTCCCTTTTTGTCCCCTAAACTCTTCTCTTTTTTCCCCGACCCCCCTTCCCCTTTTTTTCCCGGCCCCCCTTCCCTTTTTTTCCCGGCCCCCCTTCCCTTTTTTTCCCGACCCCCCTTCACTTTTTTTCCCGGCCCCCCTTCCCTTTTTTTCCCGGCCCCCCTTCTCTTTTTTTCCCGACCCCCCTTCCCTTTTTTTCCCGACCCCCCTTCCCTTTTTTTCCCGGCCCCCCTTCCCTTTTTTTCCCGACCCCCCTTCCCTTTTTTTCCCGGTCCCTCTTCCCTTTTTTTCCCCGGCCCCCCTTCCCTTTTTTTCCCGGCCCCCCTTCTCTTTTTTTCCCGGCCCCCCTTCCCTTTTTTTCCCCGGCCCCCCTTCCTTTTTTTTCCCCGGCCCCCCTTCCCTTTTTTTTCCCGACCCCCCTTCTCTTTTTTTCCCGACCCCCCTTCCCTTTATTTCCCGACCCCCCTTCCCTTTATTTCCCGAACCCCCTTTCCCTTTATTTCCCGGCCCCCCTTCCCTTTTTTTCCCGACCCCCCTTCTCTTTTTTCCCCGACCCTCTTCCCTTTTTTTCCCCGACACACCTTCCCTTTTTTTCCCGGCCCCCCTTCTCTTTTTTTCTCGGCCCCCCTTCTCTTTTTTTCCCGGCCCCCCTTCCCTTTTTTTCCCGACCCTCCTTCCCTTTTTTTCCCCTAAACTCTTCTCTTTTTTCCCCGAACCCCTTCCCCTTTTTTTCCCGACCCCCCTTCCCTTTTTTTCCCGACCCCCCTTCCCTTTTTTTCCCGACCCCCCTTCCCTTATTTTCCCGACCCCCCTTCCCTTTTTTCCCCAACCCCCTTCACTTTTTTCCCCGGCCCCCCTTCCCTTTTTTTCCCCGGCCCCCCTCTACCCTTTTTTTCACCGGCCCCCCTTCCCTTTTTTTCCCGGCCCCCCTTCCCTTTTTTTCCCGACCCCCCTTCCCTTTTTTTCCCGGCCCCCCTTCCCTTTTTTTCCCGGCCCCCCTTCCCTTTTTTTCCCGACCCCCTTTCCCTTTTTTTCCCGACCCCTCTTCCCTTTTTTTCCCAACCCCCCTTCCCTTTTTTTCCCGACCCCCCTTCCCTTTTTTCCCCGACTCCCTTCCCTTTTTTCCCCGGCCCCCCTTCCCTTTTTTTCCCGACCCCCCTTCTTTTTTTTCCCCGACATCCCTTCCCTTTTTGTCCCCTAAACTCTTCTCTTTTTTCCCCCGGCCCCCCTTCCCTTTTTTTCCCGGCCCCCCTTCCCTTTTTTTCCCGGCCCCCCTTCCCTTTTTTTCCCGGCCCCCCTTCCCTTTTTTTCCCGACCCCCCTTCCCTTTTTTCCCCGGCCCCCCTTCCCTTTTTTTCCCGGCCCCCCTTCCCTTTTTTTCCCGACCCCCCTTCCCTTTTTTTCCCGACCCCCCTTCCCTTTTTTTCCCGACCCCCCTTCCCTTTTTTTCCCCGACCCCCCTTCCCTTTTTTTCCCCGGCCCCCCTTCCCTTTTTTTTCTGACCCCCCTTCCCTTTTTTTCCCGGCCCCCCTTCCCTTTTTTTCCCCGGCCCCCCTTCCCTTTTTTCCCCGGCCCCCCTTCCCTTTTTTCCCCGGCCCCCCTTCTCTTTTTTCCCCGAACCCCTTCCCTTTTTTTCCCGACCCCCCTTCCCTTTTCTTCCCCGACCCCCCTTCCCTTTTTTTCCCGGCCCCCCTTCCCTTTTTTTCCCGACCCCCCTTCCCTTTTTTTCCCGACCCCCCTTCCCTTTTTTTCCCGGCCCCCCTTCCCTTTTTTTCCCGCCCACCCTTCCCTTTATTTCCCGACCCCCGTTCCCTTTTTTTCCCGATCCCCCTTCCCTTTTTTTCCCGGCCCCCCTTCCCTTTTTTTCCCGGCCCCCCTTCCCTTTATTTCCCGACCCCCCTTCCCTTTTTTTCCCGACCCCCCTTCCCTTTTTTTCCCGACCCCCCTTCACTTTTTTCCCCGCCCCCCTTCCCTTTTTTTCCCGGCCCCCCTTCCCTTTTTTTCCCGACCCCCCTTCCCTTTATTTCCCGGCCCCCCTTCCCTTTTTTCCCGACCCCCCTTCCCTTTTTTTCCCGACCCCCCTTCTCTTTTTTTCCCCGGCCCCCCTTCCCTTTTTTTCCCCGGCCCCCCTTCCCTTTTTTTCCCCGGCCCCCCTTCCCTTTTTTTCCCGGCCCCCCTTCCCTTTTTTTCCCGACCCCCCTTCCCTTTTTTTCCCGACCCCCCTTCCCTTTTTTCCCCGGCCCCCCTTTCCTTTTTTTCCCCGGCCCCCCTTCCCTTTTTTTCCCCGGCCCCCCTTCCCTTTTTTTCCCGACCCCCCTTCCCTTTTTTTCCCGACCCCCCTTCCCTTTTTTTCCCGGCCCCCCTTCCCTTTTTATCCCGACCCCCCTTCCCTTTATTTCCCGACCCCCCTTCCCTTTTTTTCCCGACCCCCCTTCCCTTTTTTCCCCGGCCCCCCTTCCCTTTTTTTCCCGACCCCCCTTCCCTTTTTTTCCCGACCCCCCTTCACTTTTTTCCCCGGCCCCCCTTCCCTTTTTTTCCCCGGCCCCCCTTCCCTTTTTTTCCCGACCCCCCTTCCCTTTTTTTCCCGACCCCCTTCCCTTTATTTCCCGACCCCCCTTCCCTTTTTTTCCCGACCCCCCTTCCCTTTTTTTCCCGGCCCCCCTTCCCTTTTTTCGCCGGCCCCCCTTCTCTTTTTTTCCTCGGCCCCCCTTCCCTTTTTTTCCCCGGCCCCCCTTCCCTTTTTTTCCCCGGCCCCCCTTCCCTTTTTTCCCCGGCCCTCTTCCCTTTTTTTCTCCGGCCCCCCTTCCCTTTTTTTCCTCGGCACCCCTTCCCTCTTTTTCCCCGGCCCCCCTTCTCTTTTTTCCCCGGCCCCCCTTCCCTTTTTTTCCCCGGCCCCCCTTCCCTTTTTTCCCCGGCCCCCCTTCCCTTTTTTTCCCCGGCCCCCCTTCCCTTTTTTCCCCGACCCCTTTCCCTTTTTTTCTCCGACGCCCCTTCCTTTTTTTTCCCGACGCCCCTTCCCTTTTTTTCCCGACCCCCCTTCCCTTTTTGTCCCCTAAACTCTTCTCTTTTTTCCCCGACCCCTTCCCTTATTTTCCCCAAAACCCTTCCCATTATTTCCCCGGCCCCCCTTCCCTTTTTTTCTCCGGTCCCACTTCCCTTTTTTTCCCGACCCCCCTTCTCTTTTTTCCCCGACACCCCTTCCCTTTTTGTCCCCTAAACTCTTCTCTTTTTTCCCCGACCCCCTTCCCTTTTTTTCCCCAACCCCCTTCCCTTTTTTTCCCGACCCCCCTTCTCTTTTTTCCCCGACACCCCTTCCCTTTTTGTCCCCTAAACTCTTCTCTTTTTTCCCCGACCCCCTTCCCTTTTTTTCCCCACCCCCCTTCCCTTTTTTTCCCCGACCCCCCTTCCCTTTTTTTCCGGACCCCCCTTCCCTTTTTTTCCCGACCCCCCTTCTCTTTTTTCCCCGACACCCCTTCCCTTTTTGTCCCCTAAACTCTTCTCTTTTTTCCCCGACCCCCCTTCCCCTTTTTTTCCCGGCCCCCCTTCCCTTTTTTTCCCGGCCCCCCTTCCCTTTTTTTCCCGGCCCCCCTTCCCTTTTTTTCCCGGCCCCCCTTCCCTTTTTTTCCCGGCCCCCCTTCTCTTTTTTCCCGGCCCCCCTTCCCTTTTTTTCCCCGGCCCCCCTTCCCTTTTTTTCCCCGGCCCCCCTTCCCTTTTTTTTCCAGGCCCCCCTTCCCTTTTTTTCCCCGGCCCCCCTTCCCTTTTTTTCCCCGGCCCCCCTTCTCTTTTTTTCCCCGGCTCCCCTTCCCTTTTTTTCCCAGCCCCCCTTCCTTTTTTTTCCCGACCCCCCTTCCTTTATTTTCCCGACCCCCCTTCCCTTTTTTTCCCCTAAACTCTTCTCTTTTTTCCCCGAACCCCTTCCCCTTTTTTTCCCGACCCCCCTTCCCTTTTTTTCCCGACTCCCCTTCCCTTTTTTTCCCGACCCCCCTTCCCTTTTTTTCCCGACCCCCCTTCCCTTTTTTTCCCGGCCCCCCTTCCCTTTTTTTCCCGGCCCCCCTTCCCTTTTTTTCCCCGGCCCCCTTCCCTTTTTTTCCCGGCCCCCCTTCCCTTTTTTTCCCCGGCCCCCCTTCCCTTTTTTTCCCCGGTCCCCCTTCCCTTTTTTTCCCGACCCCCCTTCTCTTTTTTCCCCGACACCCCTTCCCTTTTTGTCCCCTAAACTCTTCTCTTTTTTCCCCGACCCCCTTCCCTTTTTTTCCCGACCCCCCTTCCCTTTTTTTCCCGACCCCCCTTCCCTTTTTTTCCCCGACCCCCCTTCACTTTTTTTCCGGACCCCCCTTCCCTTTTTTTCCCGACCCCCCTTCCCTTTTTTTCCCGACCCCCCTTCCCTTTTTTCCCCGACCCCCCTTCCCTTTTTTCCCCGACCCCCCTTCCCTTTTTTCCCGGCCCCCCTTCCCTTTTTTTCCCGGCCCCCCTTCTCTTTTTTTCCCGACACCCCTTCCCTTTATTTCCCGGCCCCCCTTCCCTTTTTTTCCCGACCCCCCTTCCCTTTTTTCCCCGACCCCCCTTCCCTTTTTTTCCCGACCCCCCTTCCCTTTTTTTCCCGACCCCCCTTCCCTTTTTTTCCCGACCCCCCTTCCCTTTTTTTCCCCGACCCCCCTTCCCTTTTTTTCCGGACCCCCCTTCCCTTTTTTTCCCGACCCCCCTTCCCTTTTTTTCCCGACCCCCCTTCCCTTTTTTTCCCGACCCCCCTTCCCTTTTTTCCCCGGCCCCCCTTCCCTTTTTTTCCCGGCCCCCCTTCTCTTTTTTTCCCGACCCCCCTTCCCTTTATTTCCCGGCCCCCCTTCCCTTTTTTTCCCGACCCCCCTTCCCTTTTTTCCCAGACCCCCCTTCCCTTTTTTTCCCGACCCCCCTTCCCTTTTTTTCCCGACCCCCCTTCCCTTTTTTTCCCGGCCCCCCTTCCCTTTTTTTCCCGACCCCCCTTCCCTTTTTTCCCCGACCCCCTTCCCTTTTTTCCCCGACCCCCTTCCCTTTTTTCCCCGACCCCCTTCCCTTTTTTTCCCCGGCCCCCCTTCCCTTTTTTTCCCCGGCCCCCCTTCCCGTTTTTTCCCGGCCCCCCTTCCCTTTTTTTCCCGGCCCCCCTTCCCTTTTTTTCCCGGCCCCCCTTCCCTTTTTTTCCCGGCCCCCCTTCCCTTATTTCCCCGACCCCCTTCCCTTTTTTCCCCGACCCGCTTCCCTTTTTTCCCCGACCCCCCTTCCCTTTTTTTCCCCGGCCCCCCTTCCCGTTTTTTCCCGGCCCCCCTTCCCTTTTTTTCCCCGGCCCCCCTTCCCGTTTTTTCCCTGCCCCCCTTCCCGTTTTTTCCCGGCCCCCCTTCCCTTTTTTTCCCGGCCCCCCTTCCCTTTTTTTCCCGGCCCCCCTTCCCTTTTTTTCCCGACCCCCCTTCCCTTTATTTCCCGACCCCCCTTCCCTTTTTTTCCCGGCCCCCCTTCCCTTTTTTTCCCGGCCCCCCTTCCCTTTTTTTCCCAGCCCCCCTTCCCTTTATTTCCCCGGCCCCCCTTCCCTTTTTTCCCCGACTCCCTTCCCTTTTTTCCCCGACCCCCTTCCCTTTTTTCTCCGGCCCCCTTCCCTTTTTTCCCCGGCCCCCCTTCCCTTTTTTTCCCCGGCCCCCCTTCCCTTTTTTTCCCCGGCCCCCCTTCCCTTTTTTTCCCCCACCCCCCTTCCCTTTTTTTCCCCGGCCCCCCTTCCCTTTTTTTCCCGGCCCCCCTTCCCTTTTTTTCCCGGCCCCCCTTCCCTTTTTTTCCCGACCCCCCTTCTCTTTTATTCCCGACCCCCCTTCCCTTTTTTTCCCGGCCCCCCTTCCCTTTTTTTCCCGACCCCCCTTCCCTTTATTTCCCGACCCCCCTTCCCTTTTTTTCCCGACACCCCTTCCCTTTTTTCCCCGGCCCCCCTTCCCTTTTTTTCCCGACCCCCCTTCCCTTTTTTTCCCGACCCCCCTTCTCTTTTTTTCCCCGGCCCCCCTTCCCTTTTTTCCCCGGCCCCCCTTCCCTTTTTTTCCCCGACCCCCCTTCCCTTTTTTTCCGGACCCCCCTTCCCTTTTTTCCTCGGCCCCCCTTCCCTTTTTTTCCTCGGCCCCCCTTCCCTTTTTTTCCCCGGCCCCCCTTCCCTTTTTTTCCCGACCCCCCTTCCCTTTTTTCCCCGGCCCTCTTCCCTTTTTTTCTCCGGCCCCCCTTCCCTTTTTTTCCTCGGCACCCCTTCCCTCTTTTTCCCCGGCCCCCCGTCCCTTTTTTCCCCGGCCCCCCTTCCCTTTTTTTCCCCGGCCCCCCTTCCCTTTTTTCCCCGGCCCCCCTTCCCTTTTTTCCCCGACCCCTTTCCCTTTTTTTCTCCGGCCCCCCTTCCCTTTTTTTCCTCGGCACCCCTTCCCTCTTTTTCCCCGGCCCCCCGTCCCTTTTTTCCCCGGCCCCCCGTCCCTTTTTTCCCCGGCCCCCCTTCCCTTTTTTCCCCGGCCCCCCTTCCCTTTTTTCTCCGGCCCCCCTTCCCTTTTTTTCCCGGCCCCCCTTCCCTTTTTTTCCCCGGCCCCCCTTCCTTTTTTTTCCCGACGCCCCTTCCCTTTTTTTCCCGACCCCCCTTCCCTTTTTGTCCCCTAAACTCTTCTCTTTTTTCCCCGACCCCTTCCCTTATTTTCCCCAAACCCCTTCCCATTATTTCCCCGGCCCCCCTTCCCTTTTTTTCTCCGGTCCCACTTCCCTTTTTTTCCCGACCCCCCTTCTCTTTTTTCCTCGACACCCCTTCCCTTTTTGTCCCCTAAACTCTTCTCTTTTTTCCCCGACCCCCTTCCCTTTTTTTCCGGACCCCCCTTCCCTTTTTTTCCGGACCCCCCTTCCCTTTTTTTCCCGACCCCCCTTCTCTTTTTTCCCCGACACCCCTTCCCTTTTTGTCCCCTAAACTCTTCTCTTTTTTCCCCGACCCCCCTTCCCCTTTTTTTCCCGGCCCCCCTTCCCTTTTTTTCCCGGCCCCCCTTCCCTTTTTTTCCCGACCCCCCTTCCCTTTTTTTCCCGGCCCCCCTTCCCTTTTTTTCCCGGCCCCCCTTCTCTTTTTTTCCCGACCCCCCTTCCCTTTTTTTCCCGGCCCCCCTTCCCTTTTTTTCCCGGCCCCCCTTCCCTTTTTTTCCCGGCCCCTCTTCCCTTTTTTTCCCCGGCCCCCCTTCCCTTTTTTTCCCGGCCCCCCTTCTCTTTTTTTCCCGGCCCCCCTTCCCTTTTTTTCCCCGGCTCCCCTTCCCTTTTTTTCCCCGGCCCCCCTTCCCTTTTTTTTCCAGGCCCCCCTTCCCTTTTTTTCCCCGGCCCCCCTTCCCTTTTTTTCCCCGGCCCCCCTTCTCTTTTTTTCCCCGGCTCCCCTTCCCTTTTTTTCCCAGCCCCCCTTCCTTTTTTTTCCCGACCCCCCTTCCTTTATTTTCCCGACCCCCCTTCCCTTTTTTTCCCCTAAACTCTTCTCTTTTTTCCCCGAACCCCTTCCCCTTTTTTTCCCGACCCCCCTTCCCTTTTTTTCCCGACTCCCCTTCCCTTTTTTTCCCGACCCCCCTTCTCTTTTTTTCCCGACCCCCCTTCCCTTTTTTTCCCGACCCCCCTTCCCTTTTTTTCCCGACCCCCCTTCCCTTTTTTTCCCGACCCCCCTTCCCTTTTTTTCCCGACCCCCCTTCCCTTTTTTTCCCGGCCCCCCTTCCCTTTTTTTCCCCGGCCCCCCTTCCCTTTTTTTCCCGGCCCCCTTCCCTTTTTTTCCCCGACCCCCCTTCCCTTTTTTTCCCCGGTCCCCCTTCCCTTTTTTTCCCGACCCCCCTTCTCTTTTTTCCCCGACACCCCTTCCCTTTTTGTCCCCTAAACTCTTCTCTTTTTTCCCCGACCCCCTTCCCTTTTTTTCCCGACCACCCTTCCCTTTTTTTCCCGACCCCCCTTCCCTTTTTTTCCCGACCCCCCTTCCCTTTTTTTCCCGACCCCCCTTCCCTTTTTTTCCCGACCCCCCTTCCCTTTTTTTCCCGACCCCCCTTCCCTTTTTTTCCCGACCCCCCTTCCCTTTTTTTCCCGACCCCCCTTCCCTTTTTTTCCCGGCCCCCCTTCTCTTTTTTTCCCGACACCCCTTCCCTTTTTTCCCGACCCCCCTTCCCTTTTTTTCCCGACCCCCCTTCCCTTTTTTTCCCGACCCCCCTTCCCTTTTTTTCCCGACCCCCCTTCCCTTTTTTTCCCGACCCCCCTTCCCTTTTTTTCCCCGACCCCCCTTCCCTTTTTTTCCGGACCCCCTTCCCTTTTTTTCCCGACCCCCCTTCCCTTTTTTTCCCGGCCCCCCTTCCCTTTTTTTCCCGGCCCCCCTTCCCTTTTTTTCCCGACCCCCCTTCCCTTTTTTCCCCGGCCCCCCTTCCCTTTTTCTCCCCGGCCCCCCTTCCCTTTTTTTCCCCGGCCCCCCTTCCCTTTTTTTCCCCGGCCCCCCTTCCCTTTTTTTCCCGACCCCCCTTCCCTTTTTTTCCCGACCCCCCTTCCCTTTTTTTCCCGGCCCCCCTTCCCTTTTTTTCCCGACCCCCCTTCCCTTTATTTCCCGACCCCCCTTCCCTTTTTTTCCCGACCCCCCTTCCCTTTTTTCCCCGGCCCCCCTTCCCTTTTTTTCCCGACCCCCCTTCCCTTTTTTTCCCGACCCCCCTTCTCTTTTTTCCCCGGCCCCCCTTCCCTTTTTTCCCCGGCCCCCCTTCCCTTTTTTTCCCCGACCCCCCTTCCCTTTTTTTCCGGACCCCCCTTCCCTTTTTTTCCGGACCCCCCTTCCCTTTTTTTCCCGACCCCCCTTCCCTTTTTTTCCCGACCCCCCTTCCCTTTTTTCCCCGGCCCCCCTTCCCTTTTTTCCCGGCCCCCCTTCCCTTTTTTTCCCGGCCCCCCTTCTCTTTTTTTCCCGACACCCCTTCCCTTTATTTCCCGGCCCCCCTTCCCTTTTTTCCCCGACCCCCCTTCCCTTTTTTCCCCGACCCCCCTTCCCTTTTTTTCCCGACCCCCCTTCCCTTTTTTTCCCGACCCCCCTTCCCTTTTTTTCCCGACCCCCCTTCCCTTTTTTTCCCCGACCCCCCTTCCCTTTTTTTCCGGACCCCCCTTCCCTTTTTTTCCCGACCCCCCTTCCCTTTTTTTCCCGACCCCCCTTCCCTTTTTTCCCCGGCCCCCCTTCCCTTTTTTTCCCGATCCCCCTTCCCTTTTTTTCCCGGCCCCCCTTCTCTTTTTTTCCCGACACCCCTTCCCTTTTTTTCCCGGCCCCCCTTCCCTTTTTTTCCCGACCCCCCTTCCCTTTTTTCCCCGACCCCCCTTCCCTTTTTTTCCCGACCCCCCTTCCCTTTTTTTCCCGGCCCCCCTTCCCTTTTTTTCCCCGGCCCCCCTTCCCTTTTTTCCCCGACCCCCTTCCCTTTTTTCCCCGACCCCCTTCCCTTTTTTCCCCGACCCCCTTCCCTTTTTTCCCCGACCCGCTTCCCTTTTTTCCCCGACCCCCCTTCCCTTTTTTTCCCCGGCCCCCCTTCCCTTTTTTTCCCGGCCAACCTTCCCTTTTTTTCCCGGCCCCCCTTCCCTTTTTTTCCCGGCCCCCCTTCCCTTTTTTTCCCGGCCCCCCTTCCCTTTTTTTCCCGACCCCCCTTCTCTTTTTTTCCCGACCCCCCTTCCCTTTATTTCCCGACCCCCCTTCCCTTTTTTTCCCGACCCCCCTTCCCTTTTTTTCCCGACCCCCCTTCCCTTTTTTTCCCGGCCCCCCTTCCCTTTTTTTCCCAGCCCCCCTTCCCTTTTTTTCCCCGGCCCCCCTTCCCTTTTTTCCCCGGCCCCCCTTCCCTTTTTTTCCCGACCCCCCTTCCCTTTTTTTCCCGACCCCCCTTCCCTTTTTTTCCCGACCCCCCTTCTCTTTTTTCCCCGGCCCCCCTTCCCTTTTTTTCCCCCACCCCCCTTCCCTTTTTTTCCCGGCCCCCTTCCCTTTTTTCCCCGGCCCCCCTTCCCTTTTTTTCCCGGTCCCCCTTCCCTTTTTTTCCCGGCCTCCCTTCCCTTTTTTTCCCGACCCCCTTTCCCTTTATTTCCCGACCCCCCTTCCCTTTATTTCCCGACCCCCCTTCCCTTTATTTCCCGGCCCCCCTTCCCTTTTTTCCCCGGCCCCCCTTCCCTTTTTTTCCCGACCCCCCTTCCCTTTTTTTCCCCGGCCCCCCTTCCCTTTTTTTCCCGACCCCCCTTCCCTTTTTTTCCCGACCCCCCTTCCCTTTTTTTCCCCGGCCCCCCTTCCCTTTTTTTTCTGACCCCCCTTCCCTTTTTTTCCCCGGCCCCCCTTCCCTTTTTTCCCCGGCCCCCCTTCCCTTTTTTCCCCGGCCCCCCTTCCCTTTTTTTCCCCGGCCCCCCTTCTCTTTTTTCCCCGACCCCCTTCCCTTTTTTTCCCGACCCCCCTTCCCTTTTTTTCCCGACCCCCCTTCCCTTTTTTTCCCCGACCCCCCTTCCCTTTTTTTCCCGACCCCCCTTCCCTTTTTTTCCCGACCCCCATTCCCTTTTTTTCCCGACCCCCCTTCCCTTTTTTTCCCCGGCCCCCCTTCCCTTTTTTTCCCCTACCCCCCTTCCCTTTTTTTCCCCGACCCCCCTGCCCTTTTTTTCCCGACCCCCCTTCCCTTTTCTTCTCGATCCCACTTCCCTTTTTTTCCCAGACCCCCTTCTCTTTTTTTCCCAGACCCCCCTTCCCTTTTTTTCCCCTAAACTCTTCTCTTTTTTCCCAGACCCCCTTCCCTTTTTTTCCCGATCCCCCTTCCCTTTTTTTCCCCGACCCCCCTTCCCTTTTTTTCCCCTACCCCCCTTCCCTTTTTTTCCCCGACCCCCCTTCCCTTTTTTTCCCGACCCCCCTTCCCTTTTCTTCCCGACCCCACTTCCCTTTTTTCCCCGACCCCCCTTCCCTTTTTTTCCCCTACCCCCCTTCCCTTTTTTTCCCCGACCCCCCTTCCCTTTTTTTCCCGACCCCCCTTCCCTTTTCTTCCCGACCCCACTTCCCTTTTTTCCCCGACACCCCTTCCCTTTTTTCCCCGGCCCCCCTTCCCTTTTTTTCCCCGACCCCCCTTCCCTTTTTTTCCCCGGCCCCCCTTCCCTTTTTTTCCCCGGCCCCCCTTCCCTTTTTTTCCCCGACCCCCCTTCCCTTTTTTCCCCCACCCCCCTTCCCTTTTCTTCCCGACCCCACTTCCCTTTTTTCCCCGACCCCCTTCCCTTTTTTTCCCAGACCCCCCTTCCCTTTTTGTCCCCTAAACTCTTCTCTTTTTTCCCAGACCCCCTTCCCTTTTTTTCCCTGACCCCCTTCCCTTTTTTTCCCTGACCCCCTTCCCTTTTTTTCCCTGACCCCCTTCCCTTTTCTTCCCCGGCCCCCCTTCCCTTTTTTTCCCGACCCCCCTTCCCTTTTTTTCCCGACCCCCCTTCCCTTTTTGTCCCCTAAACTCTTCTCTTTTTTCCCCGACCCCCCTTCCCCTTTTTTTCCCGAAGCCCCTTCCCTTTTTTTCCCGGCACCCCTTCCCTTTTTTTCCCGACCCCCCTTCCCTTTTTTCCCCGGCCCCCCTTCCCTTTTTTTCCGGCCCCCCTTCCCTTTTTTTCCCGGCCCCCCTTCCCTTTTTTCCCCGGCCTCCCTTCCCTTTTTTCCCCTAAACTCTTCTCTTTTTTCCCCGACCCCCTTCCCTTTTTTTCCCGGCCCCCCTTCCGTTTTTTTCCCGACCCCCCTTCCCTTTTTTCCCCGACCCCCTTCCCTTTTTTTCCCCGATCCCCTTTTCTTTTTTCCCGACCCCCTTCCCTTTTTTTTCCCGACCCCCTTCCCTTTTTTCCATCCCCCGGTTCCTCTCTTTCCGTCCCCCCTTCCCTCTCTTTCCGGCCCCCCTTCCCTCTTTTTCCATCCCCCCTTCCCTCTATTTCCGGCCCCCCTTCCGTCTTTTTCCCACCAACACCCCTTTGTTTTCCCGGCCCCCCTTCCCTTTTTTCCCCGGCCCCCCTTCCTTTTTTTTCCCGGCCCCCCTTCTCTTTTTTTCCCCGGCCCCCCTTCCCTTTTTTTCCCCTAAACTCTTCTCTTTTTTCCCCGACCCCCCTTCCCTTTATTTTCCCGACCCCCCTTCCCTTTTTTTCCCCTAAACTCTTCTCTTTTTTCCCCGATCCCCTTCCCTTTTTTTCCCGGCCCCCCTTCCCTTTTTTTCCTGACCCCCCTTCCCTTTTTTTCCCGACCCTCCTTCCCTTTTTTTCCCGACCCCCCTTCCCTTTTTTTCCCGGCCCCCCTTCCCTTTTTTTCCCGATCCCCCTTCCCTTTTTTTCCCGATCCCCCTTCCCTTTTTTTCCCCGGCCCCCCTTCCCTTTTTTTCCCGACCCCCCTTCCCTTTTTTTCCCGACCCCCCTTCCCTTTTTTTCCCGGCCCCCCTTCCCTTTTTTTCCCCGGCCCCCCTTCCCTTTTTTTCCCCGGCCCCCCTTCCCTTTTTTTCCCCGGCCCCCCTTCCCTTTTTTTTCCCGACCCCCTTCCCTTTTTTCCCCGACCCCCTTCCCTATTTTCCATCCCCCGGTGCCTCTATTTCCGTCCCCCCTTCCCTATCTTTCCGGCCCCCCTTTCCTCTTTTTCCATCCCCCCTTCCCTCTATTTTCGGCCCCCCTTCCGTCTTTTTCCCACCAACACCCCTTTGTTTTTCCGACCCCCTTCCCTTTTTTTTCCCGACCGCCTTCCGGTTTTGGCCATTTTTATTCCATTTTTGCCCATTTCTTACCTGTTTTAAACCTAATTTGGCTATTTGTAACCCATTTTTGCTTATTTTTAACCCATTTTTGCCCATTTCTAACCCATTGTAAGTCTTTTGGCTATTTCTAAAAGCATTTTTGGCCATTTCTATTCCATTTTTGCCCATTTCTTACGTGTTTGAAACCTTATTTGGCTATTTCTAACCCATTGTTCCTTATTACTGACCCATTTTTTCCCCATTTCTAACCCATTGTAAGTCTTTTTTGGCTATTTCTGAACAGTTTATGGCTATTTGTAGCCTGTTTTAAGCTTTTCTTAGCTATTGCCAAAATGGTTTGGGCTATTTCTAAGCCTTTTTTGCCCAATTTGAACTCTTTATAAGCCATTTTGGCCATTTCCCAACCATTTTTGTCCAGTTCTTACCCATTTCTAGCCATTTCTAACCCATTTTTGCCCTTTCCTGTCTTGTATTAACCCATTTTTGCCCATTTCTAACCCATTGTAAGACTTTTGGCTATTTCTAAACTTGTTTGGTCTTTTCTATTTCATTTTTGCACATTTCTTACCTGTTTTAAACCTCATTTGGCTATTTCTAACCCATTTTTCCCCATTTCTAACCCATTTTTGTCTTTTCTTAACTTGGTTTCACCCATTTTTCCCCATTTCTAACCCATTTTTCCCCATTTCTAACCCATTGTAAGGCTTTTTTGGCTATTTCTGAACAGTTTATGGCTATTTGTAGCCTGTTTTAAGCTTTTCTTAGCTATTGCCAAAATGGTTTGGGCTATTTCTAAGCCTTTTTTGCCCAATTTGAACTCTTTTTAAGCCATTTTGGCCCTTTCCCAACCATTTTTGTCCAGGTCTCTACCAGTTTTTTGCCATTTCTAACCCATTTTTGCCCTTTCCTTTCTTGTTTTTACCCATTTTTCCCATTTCTAACCCATTGTAAGTCTTTTTTGGCTATTTCTAAACCATTTTTGGCCATTTCTATTGCGTTTTTCCCATTTCTTACCTGTTTTAAACCTTATTTGGCTATTTCTAACCCATTTTTGCTTATTTTTAACCCATTTTCCCCCATTTCTATCCTATTTTAACTCTTTTGGCTATACCATTTTTGGCCATTTCTAAACCATTTTTGCCCATTTCTTACCTGTTTTAAACCTCATTTGGCTATTTCTAACCCATTTTTGCTTATTACTGACCCATTTTTCCAAATTTCTAACCCATTGTAAGTCTTTTTTGGCTATTTCTGAACAGTTTACGGCTATTAGTAGCCTGTTTTAAGCTTAACTATTTCTAAACTGGTTGGGGCTATTTCTAAGCCTTTTTTGCCCAATTTGAACTCTTTATAAGCCATTTTGGCCATTTCCCAACCATTTTTGTGCAGTTCTTACCCATTTCTTGCCATTTCTAATCCATTTTTGCCCTTTCCTGTCTTGTTTTAACCCATTTTTGCCCATTTCTAACCCATTGTAAGTCTTTTTTGGCTATTTCTAAACCATTTTTGGCCATTTCTATGCCATTTTTTTCACATTTCTTACCTGTTTTAAACCTCATTTGTCTATTTCTAACCCGTTTTTCCCCATTTCTAACCCGTTTTTCCCCATTTCTAACCCATTTTTCCCCATTTCTAACCCATTTTTCCCCATTTCTAACCCATCGTAAGTCTTTTCTGGCTATTTCTAAAACCATTTTTGGCCATTTCTCTTCCATTTTTGCCCATTTCTTACCTGTTTGAAACCTCATTTGGCTATTTCTAACCCATTTTTCCCCATTTCTAACCCATTGTAAGGCTTTTTTAGCAATTTCTGAACAGTTTATGGCTATTTGTAGCCTGTTTTAAGCTTTTCTTAGCTATTTCTAAACTGGTTGGGGCTATTTCTTGATTCGGAGGAAACTCCAGGAACAAACTTGCCAACAAAGTTTTCAAGCTGACAAGCAGGTATTCTTTATTGCGGCGCCGGGAGACACGGGGGATAGCTCCTCCTAACGTGTGTCTCCCTCTATTGCTCCATACACTGCCTTATATAGATGCTGGGCATACATACATATGCGTGAGGTTACGTATGGATTACAGAATTTTCCAGAGAGTTCCCCGCATGCGTACAAAATTGTGGTAGGGGTCTGTGAGGGTCCTTTACTTCTTCCAGCAATCTTCATCACTTCTGGCTGCCTTTGGCGCACGCGCAGTAGATGCTCGTACCAGCTTAACTGGATCGTTAACACCAAAGACATAATCATCCTTCTAGCTTCCTACTTATCAGTAAGTTGAACTGTAGCCCATGCTGGACACCTGCCATTCCCGGATACTCCTCATCCCTGTGTCTCGTTATTCTAGACTATTTTTCTTAAAACTATGTCAACTAGAACGACTTATCTTGCACAAGAATTCTCAGTGTTTTCTCTAGCTGTGCTCTATTTTTCCCTCTACATATCATGCCCCTCAGTAATTTTCCACCGCTACTGTTACAAAGCCATTACACTTAGCATTACTTACAACTAATTCTAAAAGTTTATATATTCTATTTTATGATTTTATGGCCCCCTTTGTTTCAATCCCCCCTTTTTCTAACCTCTTGCAAATTCTTTTTCAACACTTTACATATTATTATTATCATCAAAGGTTCTTTTGAAGTAACTTCCCGTTTCTACTTGGTGCTTAATTTCATTCCTTTTCCAATCTTCATAATTTATCATAGATTGCTTACAACACCAGAAGGAACATTGTATCATACTACAAGTAGTCCCTATTAAAACAATTAATATTCCTGCAACCAGTTGCCTCAACCAGGAGAGATTAGGTAACCATGAAATAAATTTTCCCCATATTTCTTCAAAACTCCAGGAGGTATCATCCTTGGCCATTTCATGAAGTATCTTAGTTTGTTTCCAAATTTCCTTTAGATCTGTTTCAATTCTGCCACTTTGATCTATATAGGAACAACAACTTTGATTACAGAGCAAACCCCTCCTTGTGCTGCTGGTAACATGGCTAGAGCCATTCGGTTTTGTAATACCACTTTAGATAGGCTGGTTATTTCCTGTTGCTCTGCTCGAACTATATCAACATTTTTATTTTCCATTTCTTCTACGGTTGCTGAAATAGTCACAATTGCCTTTTCTAACTCGCTCACTCCTAAAGATGGAATTAGCCCTCTTACAAAACTATGAAATGCGGTGTGTCGTTCAATAATAGGGTTATACCCTCGCTTAATCCTTCTAACAAAACTTCTAATCCAGGTTCTGGGAGAGTACTTATCAATAAGAGTAATATTAGGTATTACAACACCTAAGGTGCATGTTCCCTTCCAATTGGGGGGTAGAGCCTTATAAGCATTTTCCCCACATAACCAATACCATCCTTTTCCTTTAGGAACAGGCCACCACTGAACTACGATACCATCTATATTGGAAGTGTGATTACAATTGGAATGGTGACCTACATGTGTAGTATTTAAACAGATGTGATCTTTTGCCCTGTTCCCTGGTGTAATACATCTCTGTGCACAAGTATAATATTTATTACCTAGATTAGGATTAACTGTTTCAAATTTTAATTTTTCCCTCAGATATAGATTGCTGGTGTTCACCCACAAATTTGTCCATGAAATAGCGTTAGGAATTGGAACCCCAATGAATGGAAGATTTAAACTTTCTCCTGATTTAGGCAACTGTGCGCATATCCAACAGTCATTACGATTAAGAACATTAGTAACATTCTGCACTAATTTCAGATATAAGTTCTGGTCCCAAGCTTGTGTGTCAGTTATCATATAAGTCCAAATTATGACCGACGCAATTTCATACGTAAGGGTCCTGAAGATTCGATCTGCCATGCTTTCTCCGGCTCTGATGCTTTCTTTATTCTGGAATAATGTATCCAAGCAGGTTGTTCCTTTATCTTCACTGCCGTAAAGGTGGTCAATAATATCTGGTACGGTCCACTCCACTTCTCCTGCAGAGGATCTCCCGAAAAATTCTTAACATAAACCCAGTCTCCAGGTCTGAAAGGATGGATCGGATAATCTAAACCTCTAGCTCTTGTCCCTATTATTCTCTGATTTATCTCCTCCAATTGTTTTCCTAGATGGATCAGAAACTGTCGGAGATAGCCTTCCCCCACTTCCTGAAGGCTTTCTCCTTTAAACTGGGACTGATATGGCCTCCCATACAGAATATCAAATGGGCTAACCTCCTCTTTCGACCGCGGTTCAGTTCGAATTCTCAATAGAGCCAGTGGTAAGGCTTGATACCAATATAAATTTGTTTCTTGACATGTTTTACTAAGCTGCTGTTTGATCAGATGATTCATCTTTTCTACTTGCCCACTGGCCTGAGGCCTGTATGGAACATGTAGTTGCCAATCAATTTCTAGTTTCTTGCAATAATTTCGCACTGAAGTGTGAACCTCGGTCAGAAGAGATCGCCGCTGGTACTCCAAAACGAGGTATTATCTCATTTAATAGTATTTTGATCACTTGTCTTGCATTGTTTATCCTACAAGAGAATGCTTCTGGCCAGCCTGAAAAAGTATCTGTTAACACCAACAAATATCGATAACCCCCTTTCCTTGGTAACTCAGAAAAATCTATTTGCCACTGTTGTCCCGGATAATTTCCTCTCCCAATTATCCCAGTTTGATTTCTATTTTCAGTTTTAGGATTATTCTTAAGACATAGCTGACATTGTTTTGTTATTAATTGAACTATAGTGTACAGATTCCTTCCTACAATTCGCCTGTCTAAATATTTATACAGAGAGTTGCTACCCCAATGAGTTTTGTTACGCTCTTCCTGAACTAACTTCCAGAGCTGATTGTAAGGAATTACAATTCGCCCATCAGATATCTGAACCCAACCCTCTTCATTTTCCTGTCCTTTTAGATCTTCAATCAATTTTCTATCCTCCTTTGAATACCTAGGTTTAGCTTCTTCAATTACTAGTTTGCCATCAGGGATTAAGGACATGATTTGAGATTGCTCAGCTGCTTGTTTGGCTTCAAAATCGGCCAAATTATTTCCAATTTCCCGATCAGAATTGCCTTGCTGATGTCCCTTGCAATACATAATAGCCACTTCCTCAGGTAGCTGGACAGCTTCTAGTAGTTGTAGAATTTCTGTAGCATGTTTAATCTGTTTCCCCTGTGTGTTCAAAAGCCCTCACTCTTTCCAGATAGCACCATGTGCGTGTACCACACCAAATGCGTATTTAGAATCAGTCCAGATATTTATCCTTTTGTCTTTAGCCAATTCCAAGGCCCTCGTTAGCGCTCTTATTTCTGCCTTCTGAGCGGAGGTGTTTGCAGGTAGGGGCTGTGCTTCTATTACCTGTGAGGTGGTGGTAATGGCATATCCTGACTTACGTTCACCATTTTTCACGAAGCTGCTACCGTCAGTAAACCAGGAATCAGCATCTTCCAGAGGTTTTTCTTTCAAGTCTGGTCGGCTTGAACATACAGTCTCTGTGGTGGCCAGGCAGTAGTGGTTCTGTTGATTGTTCCTGCAAAAACGATGCTGGATTCACAACATTAGTGACCACAGTGTCTATATCATCCTGTTCCACAAGGCTGGCCTGGTATTTCAAAAAGCGTGAAGGAGATAACCAGTGGGCTCCTTTCTGCTCCAGGACTGCTGATACAACATGGGACACCGGTACAGTGATCTTTTGTCCCAGGGTGAATTTGCGAGCCTCTTCGATATTCATGACAACTGCTGCCACAGCCCTCAGGCATCCGGGCCATCCTCTGCTCGCCTCATTTAGCTGTTTTGAAAAATATGCCACTGCCCTTCTGTAAGGTCCTAGTTTCTGAGCAAGGACCCCCAAAGCTATTCCTTGTTTTTCATAGGAATATAGCCAAAAGGGTTTAGTCACATCCGGCAGTCCTAGAGCTGGAGCTCTCATTAATTCTATCTTTAGGTTCCTAAAAGCTTCCTCTGCTGAATCAGTCCAATCCAAGCAGAGAGGGTTTCCCTTCAACAGTTCATACAGTGGTCTTACCAGAACACCGTAGTTATGGATCCATAGTCTGCACCATCCAGCCATGCACGAGAATGTCTGGAGCTCCTTGACAGTTGATGGTCGTGGAGTCTGCCAAATGGCTTCTTTTCTGGCAGTTCCAAGCTCCCTCTGTCCTCCTGTTATTTCATATCCTAGGTAGGAAACTCGGGTTTGGATTAGTTGGGCCTTTTGTCTGGATACCCGATAACCACTCAGTCCCAGAAAATTTAATAATTCCACTGTCCACTGGATACATTCTTCCTTTGTTTCTGCGGCAATTAATAGGTCATCCACATACTGTAACCGAGTCCCCGTCTCAGTAGGTGGTTTCCACAATTCCAGTTCTCGTGCTAACTGATTTCCAAAAATTGTTGGGCTGTTTTTAAACCCCTGTGGTAATACCGTCCAAGTTAACTGAGTTTTTCTTCCTGTGTCAGGATTTTCCCACTCGAAAGCAAATAAATTTTGGCTTTCTTTGGCTAATGGTAAGCAAAAGAAAGCGTCCTTTAAATCCAGGATGGCAAACCATTTCTGATTATTATTCAATTTAGTCAATAAGTCATATGAATTAGCTACTACTGAACGAATATCCTCTGCAATTTTGTTGATTGCTCTGAGATCCTGAACCAATCTGCAACTTCTCCCACCGTATTTCTTTGCTGTCCAGGTAGGAGTACTATATTCCAATTCACATGCAATTAATAATCTATATTTTAAAATTTATCAATGATTTTTTGATTCCCTTTGATCTTCTAATTTTGTTTTATTCTAATTGGGCAGGCCCTCCCACCTTTTTATTTCCACTGTACCAGGCAAAGCATTTTTCACCTTACCTGAAACTTCAGATGCCCATACTCCCAGATACACCTGATTAAGGTTTTCTTCTATTTCGGGGAGGTTCTCCTGTTCGCTTTTCTGTCAACTCAAAACTGCAATTAATTGATCGTTTTTAACTCTTAATCCCATTTTGCCTCCTTTAAATGTTGCTTCTCGCCCTAATGAAGCTTTTAGAGAATTTGGCATGCATAAAAATTGATGCATTCCCATTTGTTTTCCCAGTTTGTACTTTAAGGGTTTCAGAAAGAATGCCCTTTTTTTTTTTTTTTTTTTTTTCCTAATCTTTTTCCTTTTTCTCGGTGGCCAGTAGCTCCCACAGCTGTAACAAATTCTTTTCTCTCTGATTTAACACTGAATACGTTGCTCCTGTACCCACTAAAATTCCACTTTCTTTCCTCTAGTCCCTAGTTTTAATTTAAGCAGCGGATCTGCTAGAGGAGATTCCCCAGGTCCCTGTCAGTCTGGTTCCAATTCAGTCACCGGAGCCACCCCATGGCGCTCCCCCCACCAGGGCAGTCTCACTTCCAACGCGCAAACTCCCCATAGCACGCACACCGATCCGGTTCCACTCCCCCACCTCTGTCCGACATCCCTCATCCCACGCTCAAACGCAGGAGCCGCGCCGCTCCTTTCCCCCCTGGGTTTTTGGTTTGTTTTGTTTTCCTCACACCCTGCTCTGCAGGGGCTGCAGATGCCTGCCTCTGCAACAGCGCTTCTGGTTTAACCCCTTCGTAACTCTGAATGTGAATCTGCTGCTTGTTGCCAGTGACAGCAATCTCTTCCTCCTTATCAATATCTGACAGGACAGATGCAGAGGGTGCTCCTCTCGGAGGTACTTGTGATACAGAATTTTCCCACCTATCTTCCTAATGACAGTTTTTTACCTTTAACCATCTTTCCCCAGTATCACAAGCTGAACAACATCTCTCCATCTTAACTTTCAGTTTTTCCCTGCCCTTTTCCAAAGACAAAACTAAGGGGTCTGGCAGAGCTATATTAATTTTGCATTCAGTCTGTCACTCCGGATGGTTCCTTAAAGTGGAAAACATACCTGCATACATTACTTCATCCCATTTTCCTTGCCGCCTCAAAACAACATTAATTGTAGCAACATATCACAGTTCAGAGTTCCAATTTTAGGCCATTTTTCCTGATCTTCCAAAGTATACAAAGGCCACCATTGGTTACAGTATTTTACTACCGAGCCCCCAGGAGACCCTCCCAGTTATTTCCAATGTGCCAAAATGCACCCTAAAGGACATTTCAAGAGTGATTTCAAGATCACTCCATCCACTCTACTGATTTTCCATTATCAACCTCACACTCACACACACACACACACGGGATCCCACAGGCTCACTCCACACAGTTAACACCACTTGAGACAGAGACAGACACTAAAATTCAATCAAACACAAACAACAATTAATAACACAGTTATAACATCCTGTCACCAATACCAAAATCACGAGACCAGAATCATTACTGTAACAAGCCACAAAATAAGTCGAATACCAACAGAATCAAAAGCAATACTTCCTAACCCCTATGGCTCAGACCATACTGTAACATTATAAGGGGGGTTTCCTTGAATACTTTATATTTGACCAGCCTGTCAGTGTCCCAAGAAGGACGAGACCCTTGTGTCCGACCAGCCTGTCAGTGTCCCACTGTGGGAACCGTACTGGACAGCCCACTGTATCGGAGGGTGATTCGACTAACCTGTACAGGGACCCACGCTGACAGCATCACTGAATCAAATCCCTTATGTGCTGTTGATGACCATTTCCACAAGGCACCCCCTGCGTCTTGTAGGACCCAAACCACAAGATGCCCCCTGCTTCTTGTGGGTGTATACCGAACGGACGCTAGCAGCCGGGTATACGCCTTTACCTACGAGATTTTCTCTCTCGATTGACGGAAGGCTTCCAAACCTTGCGTACGCTTACCAAACCAACCCAATTACCAATTTGTTCTTTAGAGAATACCTTTTTCGAAGAGGTGGTCCTTGTCTGCTCCCGCAGCGATCCGAATGAGTCGAGGGGTCCCTTGCGGGAAAAATTCCCGAGGGCGCCCTAGGGAGCCCTGTCCTCAGCGGGTCCTGCAGCCGAGCAGAGAGGGTCCCATCTGGGGTGCCAAATTGATTCGGAGGAAACTCCAGGAACAAACTTGCCAACAAAGTTTTCAAGCTGACAAGCAGGTATTCTTTATTGCGGCGCCGGGAGACACGGGGGATAGCTCCTCCTAACGTGTGTCTCCCTCTATTGCTCCATACACTGCCTTATATAGATGCTGGGCATACATACATATGCGTGAGGTTACGTATGGATTACAGAATTTTCCAGAGAGTTCCCCGCATGCGTACAAAATTGTGGTAGGGGTCTGTGAGGGTCCTTTACTTCTTCCAGCAATCTTCATCACTTCTGGCTGCCTTTGGCGCACGCGCAGTAGATGCTCGTACCAGCTTAACTGGATCGTTAACACCAAAGACATAATCATCCTTCTAGCTTCCTACTTATCAGTAAGTTGAACTGTAGCCCATGCTGGACACCTGCCATTCCCGGATACTCCTCATCCCTGTGTCTCGTTATTCTAGACTATTTTTCTTAAAACTATGTCAACTAGAACGACTTATCTTGCACAAGAATTCTCAGTGTTTTCTCTAGCTGTGCTCTATTTTTCCCTCTACATATCATGCCCCTCAGTAATTTTCCACCGCTACTGTTACAAAGCCATTACACTTAGCATTACTTACAACTAATTCTAAAAGTTTATATATTCTATGATTTTATGGCCCCCTTTGTTTCATTCTAAGCCTTTTTTTCCGAACTTGAACACTTTATAAGCCATTTTGGCCCTTTCCCAACCATTTTTGTGCAGTTCTTACCCGTTTCTTGCCATTTCTAATCCATTTTTCCCCTTTCCTGTCTTGTTTTAACCCCTTTTTCCCCCGTTTCTAACCTATTTTTCCCCTTTCTTAACTTGTTTTAACCCATTTTTCCCCGTTTCTAACCCATTTTTCCCTTTTCCTAACTTGGTTTAACCCATTTTTGCCCATTTCTAACCCATTTTTCCCCATTTCTAACCCATTGTAAGTCTTTTTTGGCAACTTCTGAACAGTTTATGGCTATTTGTAGCCTGTTTTAAGCTTTTCTAGTGTGAGGTGTAGCTCTGCCCATGGCAGGGGGGTTGGAACGAAATGATCTTTACATCCTTTCCAACCCTGACTATTCTATGATTCTATGATTTCTAAACTGGTTGGGGCTATTTCTAAGCCCTTTTGCCCAATTTGAACTCTTTTTAAGCCATTTTGGGCATTTCCCAACTATTTTTGTCCAGTTCTTACCAATTTCTTGCCGTTTCTAACCCATTTTTGCTCTTTCCTGTCTTGTTTTAACCCATTTTTGCCCATTTCTAACCCATTGTAAGTCTTTTTTGGCTATTTCTAAACTGGTTGGGGCCATTTCTATTCCATTCTTGCACATTTCTTACCTGTTTTAAACCTCATTTGGCTATTTCTAACCCATTTTTCCCCATTTCTAACCCATTGCAAGTCTTTTTTGGCTATTTCTGAACAGTTTATGGCTATTTGTAGCCTGTTTTAAGCTTTTCTTAGCTATTTCTAAACTGGTTTGTGCTATTTTTAAGCCTTTTTTTGCCCAATTTGAACTCTTTTTAAGCCATTTTGGCCATTTCTCAACCATTTTTGTCCAGGTCTGTGCCAATTTCTTGCCATTTCTAACCCATTTTTCCCTTTTCCTACCTTGTTTTAACCCATTTTTTCCCATTTCTAACCCATTGTAAGTCTTTTTTGGCTATTTCTAAAACCGGTTTGGCCATTTCTATTCCATTTTTGCACACCTCTTGCCTGTTTTAAACCTTATTTGGCTATCTCTAAGCCGTTTTTGCTTATTTCTAACCCATTTTTCCCCATTTCTAACCCATTTTAAGTCTTTTTTGGCTGTTTCTGTACAGCTTTGGGCTATTTCTAGCCTGTTTTAAGCTTTTCTTAGCTATTTCCAAACTGGTTTGTGCTATTTGTGACCCTTTTTTGCTCAATTGTAACCCATTTAAATCTTGTTTTTCTATTTCGAAATAATTTGTGGCCATTTTTCTCATATTTTTGCCCATTTGTTAACGGTTTCAAGCTGCCTTTGGCTGCTTCTAACCTCTCTTTGCCCATTTCTAACCAATTTTCAACTTTTTTTTGCCGTTTTTAAGCTGTTTTTCCGTTCCCAGCCCTTTTGAAGCCATCGGCTGAGGTGTTTGTCAATCACTCGTAGCTTGCCCCCTCTCCCTTCCCGATTGGCAATAGCTTTCTGCAGGGGCCTTTGGCTGCGGTCCCTGTCAGTCACTCGTAGCGCGGCCCCTCTGCCGCTGTGTTTGCCGTGTGTCCCCTGCTGTCGCCATTGGCCGAGGCGCCTGTCAATCACTCGTAGCCCGGCCCTGCCGCCGCTCTGATTGGTTCAACGCCGCAAGCGCAGCCGCCTTTCTGCCCCGCGTGCCGTACCGGATATTGGCCACGTGATGGCAGCACCGATCGTTTGCCGGCGCCGTATTTGTGCTTCCGCGCCTGCCGTGCTGCGTTTTGAACGCACGGTAGCACCGGAAAGCGGCCGCCAGCCGCTCTCCCCCAATCCCCACCGCTCCTGCCCCATCCCCACCCACTGCAATGCTTTATTTCCGACAGAGAATGGGAGCAGCGGGCGGTGTCCGGGGCCATAGCGCGGCCCCCCCCCCCCCCCCATCAGTACCGAGATTTCCACCCATGACGACAGCGGCGAGCGGCACCCGGAGCCGTTGCACCCCGCCGACCCCCACTGCCTGCAGTACGACGCCGGGGGGCGCCGGGCGCCGCTCGCTGCTGCCGTCCTGTGTCCAGAGTTGGGTACTGCAGCGCGGGCTCCGCGCATGAGCCGTGGTGCTGCCTTGGTCCCCGCTGCTGCCCCCGGAAGTGGCCGGTGTCACGTGGTGGCCGGTGGCTCCCGGTGAGCAATGGCCGCCGCGGCGCCGGGTTGGGTGGCGGGCGCGCGGGGTGGTCGTGGCCGCAGCCCGGTGTTCGCGCGCCGGCTCCGGTCCCTCCGCGCGCCGTTTCGGTGTCGCCTGCGCAGCGGCCGGGAGCAGCATGGCGGCGGGCAGGGTCCGGGTCCCGGCAGCGGCGGCAGCCGGTGAGATCCGAGCCCAGCGGGGGTCCGGGGTTATCGGGGAGGCGAGCGAGCCCGGCCGCGCGTCCCTTGGGGGGGCGCTGAGGGGCGTCTCCCGCGCGCTGGCCGCCCGGCGCGGGAAGCTTCCCAGCGCCCGGTGCTCGGTACTGGGGGGAGTAAAGCCCCGGGGGGGGGTTGCCCGGAGGTCCTTAATTCACCCTGTGCCTGTATTGGTAGGGAAAGGGGTGCAGATGGAAATAGCCGTTTAGAAAGTAGCCGAGGAATTCCCTGTTCCTTTGCTCTGATCTAAACCTGCAGTTAGGTTGGAAATGAGCCTGTTCCCTGTAGCTTTAAGGGGCTAAAAGATTTCGTGGAGAGCGAACTTCTCTCTCCAGGAAATGAGTGAGGTCTGCGGCAGGGGCAGGGGCAGGGCTCCTTGCCCTCCTTTTGCTCTGCCAATAGACCTTGCTGTGTTGTGCCCTGGGGGACCCCACCCAGCTCATCACAGCCTTTGCTGAGACTGTCAGCGAGGATTTCAGTTGCTGCTGCTGCTCTCCTGGTTTCCCCCGCTTTGGACACCTGCCTTGCAAGTTCCTCTGGCAATGGTCTGGGGGTTTTTGTTTCAATTCCTTTCCAGTGCCTGATACCCCGCTGGGCAATGCCCATTGACCTTCCTTGGCCAAGAGGCTGTGCGCATTTCTTGGAGGGGAGCTGTTGGGGGGTTTAAAGCATCCTGAGGTCTTCTCTCTGCCTTGTAGACCACTGCTCCTGCTGGAGTTGGTGTGGGGACTGCCACCTGAATGGGCCCACAGTCCCGTTCACAGAGCGGTGAGTGCTGTGGTTTCCAGACAGTTCTGTGATTGTTAGAACAGGTTTTCAGTCTGACTCACAGTAATTCTCTCCTGTTCCATATTTCCGTTCCACCAGCAATGCTGAGAACACGTGGCACTGTGCCCCTCTGTACCTGCCGACGTTGTGACTGCTCTGTGGTTGCAGTACCCTGAACTGCCGTCTTGGGCAAGCGCATTTGCCCTTCCCACTTTCCAGGTTGTCTTAAAGCAGCTTCAGAAGTGTTTCTGCATTGTCTGTCTGTGCATTACAAACCAGCCTTTGAGATTAATGCCTTGTTATTAGAGCATACTCAGTATAGAGCTTGGTTTAAATGCTTCTCTTGCGTTTGCAGGGACTGATTGTTGCCTTTCTTGGGCTGCTTGTTGGTGGAAGCTTGGAAATTAGTGAGTGACTTAGTACGCCCAGCTCGTTGATCCCCAGCCACTGTCGTTTTCATGTCATGGTCCTTGTCAGTACTGTAGTTTTCAAAGTCACCCAGCTCCTGGGTCGTGATAGTTTCACCAGCGCAGAGAAAGCGCTTCACTTTGCGTCATCCTCAGATGTTGTCCACACGTTCCTATTGTCTGTAACAAGGCAATCCCTAGCAGTATTAAGCATGAGCAGGCAAAATCAAGCCTGACGGGAGCTCAACTCCTAACATCTCTTTGGTATGATGCTTCCCATCCGCAGCTTGGTGCTGCGGTCACCAGGCAAGAGCAGCTGTGTCTCCCGTGAGCCTGGGGAGGCTTCAAGGGAGGGACAAATCATGTTACCAGGCGCAAAAGAGCTGGTTGTGATCATGGGGTTCACCAGGATATGTCAGAGCAGCTCAACAGCAGCTACCGGTAGGCAAAGCTACGATGAAGCGTTACCTGCAGAGACCTTGCGCGTCTCCTGGTGTGGCTCTTGGGTCTCTGTCTGGTTCCTGGACACCACTGGGTCAGGATCCTCACGCTTCTCTTTTCTCCACCTCGGCTCCTTATGGCTCCTTTCTTCCATCCAGTTGCAGGTTTTGTCACCTCCGCCTTGGACCAGTGATGCTCCCTTGGTGTTTTCCCCTGCCCCAGCAGTTCTGAGCCTGTCTCAGCCCTGTGAGCGCTGTCACCGTGTGGCGCGGTGCAGGTGACGTGTGCTGTTTTCTCACGTCCTTGCTGGCAGCTCTCCATCAGGGTAGTGTGGGGGCACTACTGGGAACCAGCACCCGTGCGAAGAGCAGGGGCTCTGTTTGGTGGTCTTTGCCCCCTGACCCTATTTTGTCTGGCTTATTTAAAAGCCTTGTTGCTGGTGTGAGATTTCATGTGCCGATTCCTTTAAACTTCTGGACTTTTTGGGTTCTTCATCCTTACTGAAAGCTGTGACAAAGCAATAGGGTGGTTCTCAGGGCATAGCTGGACAAGTTTGCTGGTTTTAACAGTGGCAGTACTAGGTGATCTCACTTCTTTGCTTGTAATTTGTAGGTAGCTTTTCATGTCTAAGGGAAGAATTTGCTGAGACCTGTTTGATCTTTGTACTTCTTGATGTCTAAGACTTGACTGTGTTTTGTAGAGTCATGTTCCCTTCCCTCGTAAGCTCTGCCTGATGTCCTGCTTGAGGTTGTTTCTCAGTCGGAGAAAGGCCTTCTCGTGAGGTTTTCCTGTGCTCCTGGTACGGTTTGCTGATAGACAGGTTGGATGGGCTTCCTGCCTCCTTTTTCTGTCGGGGACGATCTTGGCCTTGTCTGCCTTGCAGGGCTCTCTGTACTATAGCCCTCTCCATGCTCCCACAGCATCAACACCGTGAAATAACGCCTCATGGCAGCCCCTGCCTTTCCTGCTTAGAAGGGCCAAAACTGCTGAATCTGATGGCTGCTCACATAGAAGCAAGACTCTGGATTGCTTTCCTCGCATGTTAGTTTTGCATCTTATTTGTGTCCCCCCTGCTCCCCACAGCCTAAGATTTACTGCAGCATCAATTTTCTCATTTAAAGTTTAAGCCGCTGCCAGCATCTTTTCCTTTCGAGGGACAGAAAGGTCAGGAGAATGCAGTGGTCCAGCCCTGCTTGTTGGAGCTCTGATGGACTGTGGCTGCTGCTCCCTCCTGTTGTGAGCGAGGCTAGTGTGCAGGGAAATCAGAAAGATGTGTGGATCGGAGCGTCGCTGTCCTCATGGTTTGCTATTGCAGTGCTGTGTGATGGCTGCTGGTTTGTTGTGGGCCAGGTTCCGTGGTTTGTTGTGGCAAAGGTGCTGTTCCATTTACTGAATGAATGTTTATTTATAGCTATAATCCTGTGAAATAGCTTTATTCCCACTCGCTAAAAATGCTTCCCTTTTTTTTTTCCTAGCAGTCAGTGCAAACCACAAAAACCATTCCTTCGTGATGACTGGGGTTGTGAAGTCAGGAAATTTCTATTTTACAATGAGAAAAAGAAACACTTAATGTTTTTAATGTAGAACACGAGCAGTGGGAGGCCTCAGTTTGCTTCCTGCAAGAGACGAACGCTCACTCCATACAGCTCTGTATGCAGCAAGCTTGGCTACGTGTAGGAATGCCAACTACAAATGTTCTAGCACGTTTGCAGCGGTTTGGGCATCGCCAGGGAGTAAACGGGCGGCTGTGTGGTGCTTAGCTGCTGGCTGGGCTGAAACCATGGAAGCTGTTTAGTTTATTTGATAGAGTGCCTTGTCTGTGATCCTTCCTGGATTGGAAAAGTCTGCGCTTGGGGAAGAAGAAATTGCTCTGAAATGCTGTGGCTATAAACCAGTAGCAAATGGTATCTCAACAGCAGTTTTTATTTGCCATCCTACGAGGCCTGTCGAGGAGGCCACAGTCACAAACGCGTTGCTGTTTTGTATTTCAGAGGAGACAACTTCATTGGAGCTCCCTGGGGATTGGACAAGGTGCCCCATGTCAACAGGCAGAAACGGTGAACAG
Source organism: Psittacula echo (assembly GCF_963264785.1). Classification (NCBI taxonomy): domain Eukaryota; kingdom Metazoa; phylum Chordata; class Aves; order Psittaciformes; family Psittacidae; genus Psittacula; species Psittacula echo. Next base: position 1,354,193 of record NC_137737.1, read on the forward strand.
TGACAGGGGTTGCAGAAGAAGTAAGTAGTTTGCTTTCTGGGTTAACAGTAGGAGAACAGGTTGATATGGCTCAACCTTCATCTCTCTTCAAAGTAGCGAACGTTTTCATGATGATCTGTTTGGAACAGGCATTCGTTGTAACCGGTGAGATGCAGAAGCCCAGAAGGGGATCCTACAGGAAAGAGCGTTTCTGAAGGCCGTGTGCGCTATTTCTGAAAGCAGAAGACGTCTTCCTTGCTGAACACCTCTTGCCTGCACACGTAAGTGATGCCTGTCACGAGCATTGACAGCACACCGTAACGGAGAATGGGCTAACGGGGACCCTAAGCCCCTTGCTCTCCAAGGATAGTTAATAGCAGTGTATTTGCTGACAGCTACAAGGGTGACAGCACTCACGCACCTCCTTAAGCAATGGATGGTTTTTAAGTTCAGGCACAATTTGTGTCTGGTTTCTTTTGCTCTCTTTGAAAAGAGACTTTAAAAGACAGAAGGAGGAGCGAGCAGCGTGTGCTGTGATGAAGTTGGTCACGTGCGCTGTGCTTGCAGTGAAAGACCATTAATGTCAGAGCATTAAATAACGCGTCAAAGCAAACTGGGACGTAAATGATCAACTGAACGACCCGAAGGGTTTCATCCGTTTTTCTGCGGAGCTTCCCTCGTGCTGGGTCCTGTGCCGAGGCGTTGACACAAAGCAGTTAGATCTGCTGTTGGGATGAGGGGTGTTTTCTGTGATGGGGATGATTGTTTCATATGTTGTTTGGCTGGTGCCTAGACAGTGGTTTTGGCGTGTGGCCTGCAGACACTAGAAGGTGACAGGACACTTTTAGGGAGCCGTTTGTAAGGTGTCACCAAGAAAGTTAGTTGTCTGTAGGTTTAAAGGAGCAGAATATGGATTTGCATTCCCTGGAAGAATATTTTAGGTATTTACAAGTCGGAAGACACTCAGAGTCAGGGACCGTGGAGCCAAAGGAGATACAGCTATCGCATGCATTTCAACAACTCTGTAATGTTTCCCGTGCTGACTGGATGGGGCACTTCCTTCTAGTGCCCCAGGATTTCCATTTGTGGCTTAACTGTTTTGAGCTGCTCTGTTGTCACTTCCCTGTGGGGCTGGAGGATACCCGGTGCGTAGTCAGCAAGCGCAGGTATTACGGAGGAGATTTGCAGTTGGAAAGCCAGCCATTGACGTTGGTGCGTGGTCCGGGATCCAGGGAGGAAGATCAGATCTTGACAGATTTATACCTGATAGGCACAAGGAAAAAGTTCTCTTCTGGGGTCTAGAATGCTTTGCGGGGCTCTGTTTTTCCATGCAGTAACGGCTTTATTTATACCCACAATGATTTTAGTCTCACAAACCGCCAGGGTGTTGGCACAAGCTGATAGGAGTGTTAAAGGGCAGGAATGGGGCAATAGTCTCAGGCCAGTGTCTTTCCTCCATGCACAGCAATAGCTGTGTCCTGGTAATAGCTGCAAGCTTTGAAATTATATTGATTGATTGATTGATGGCTTGGCTTCGCGAGCGAAGGTTTGGGAAGGCGTTTACCCACACATGCTACAAGGAGGATGACTAAGGGCACTGTGGGATAGGCAAATCAAAGGGTGCTTAGGCCTTCAGGATGTTTCCAAACAGGACTGTCATCTCCTGGGACAGTCAGGAAACTGCCAGTGTATGGTTTGGTGTGAGCAGCACAGATGTATTCGGTTTGGCGTTGTAGTACATGGGTTTTTTCTTGGTTTTAAGTGACCATCTATATAGCAGTACCTGAAGTGGATTTGTGTATTGCTGTATGGGTGCTCAGTTTCCTTTGTTTAGTTGCATGTTATGTACAAATAAGTGCATGGTGGAGACAGTGGCCTTAGCATCTACTCTCCATCCAACATGGCTCTCCCTCTTGAAGCTGTGATCCAGTGATCTAAGACCATAGTCAAAGCTGGAGTCAAGTCACTGGGGACAGAAGGACAAAATTCACGTTAATACCAGGCCTTTTGGAGAGGGTTGCCCCTTTTTAGCAGGTACGCCTGTACCTACGATGATTGCAAGTACTGGAGAAGGTCCCATTTCCTTTGGCTCAAACTTCAGCAGCAGTGGTGGCTCTTAACACCTACACTGAGCAACACCTTGTTTGTGTCGTGACTTGATCTGCTGGCTGGGATGGTGGGCTAGAGGAGCTTTGAAGGTCCTTTCCAACCCAAACTATTCTATGACTCTGTGATCTCTCCAGAGAGAAAGAGCAACAGTTATCCCAATAACACTGAGGATGTGTCTTATCCTGATGTTGCAGAGATGTTTTTTTTTTTTGGGGGGGAAGGGTTTGCTGTTTTTCATCCCTCTTGCCTCCCTGCTTCCACCCCGTGCTTTCCATTAGCAAGTGTGTGTCTGCAAGGGGTGGATTTGATCTGCTTTTTCACTGCTGGTTTTGGGCGGTAGAAGGGCTTCATGGAACTGCTTGGTCACAAAGTAGTAGCAGACACTATCCAGGCAGCAGATAGATGTGGCACCACAGCTTGTCATGGAGGAGATGTTCTTCATAACGTGGAGCGTGAAACAGGTAGCTTCAACGCTCTCCATTAGGAACCTGGCAAGTAACCCAAAGAAGGCTGGCAGAAAACATACTAGAAATACAATCAGATTTGCACAAATAATGTGAGCAGCTTTCTGGATTGATGTCTCCTCTGGTGAATTGGTGTTCAGGCATCTTTTGAGGCTCCCGATCGCTTCTGTGGAGCAAAAAGTCAAGATTGCTAACGGAAGAATAAAAATGAAGCACATGGAGAGCAGGCTCAGAGCAGCAGGCACGGCGGTACCCTTCTGGAAGCAGAGGGTGGATTGGCTCTGCCAGATCTGTGCAATGGCACGGATTATCTCAGAAACCCACAGAGAAGGGCTGCCTTTGATGGAGACCTGAAGGCCCTGGCTTTCAAGTGGTGTTTTATGGCAATGTATCGGTCAATGGAGATAAATGTAATTACGTAGATACTCACTAACATGGTGATGAAATACGTTGTCTCTGTAAACTGGCCGAGTTCATCTCGGGCTGACTTATTCCAGAGCAAATAAGCCATGAAAGGCAAGGTGCAGATGACAAAGCAGTCTGCAAAGACTAAGGTGATTACATACACCCTTGTTTCTGTCCACTTCTTTATCTTGCAGAAGAACACCCAGAGGGCAAGGGCATTACATGGAGCTCCAAAAAAGAAAATGATGTTACACAGAGCAAGTTCAAAGAGACGGACATGGTGGTAAAGCTCCAGACTTGTGATACTGCAGTTGCTGGACACATTCCTTGTCCTGTTGTGCAGAAGTTGTGTGGTGTTAGGAGACCTGAAATAGGAAAAGACATGGTAAGACTTTCCTCCGACCTCCTGATAGATGCATATGCCATAGAAAACAAGGTATTTAAGTAACTACTTACTTTGCCCATCACAAATGTGAATTTGAGTCTCCGAAGCTGGCCTTCTCAGTCAGCCTCTAACTGGGATGCAGCCTGTGTCAAGCTTTGTTTATATTTACTCAGTTTAGGTGTAAATATCTCCAAGTACACTTGCAATAGGACACGGCAGACAGTCTTGATTAAATAGTGGCATCTTGAATGGAGGGGTGGAATAGCAGTGAGAAGAACCCCTATAGACAGTGAGGGCATCCCGTGACAATGGGATTCCTTAAGCCAGGCTGTGCAAATGAGGTAAGATTACCCTTAGCTTGGTTATGAGCTCGGCAGGGATTGCAGCAACCTAACCTAAAGCCCAGCGCAACCCAGGAGCAAAAGCTCTTCTACCAGGTCTGCTGGCTTGGGAGACAAGAGGAGTGGTGTGAAGGCCTGGAGGGGCATAGCAGATCTCACTTGGTGGCCATGCTCGTGCTCTGCTCTGAGTAGGTTTCTGAGCCTTTGGGCTGCCTTGCGAACCTGGAGCTCCTGCTCAGAGCTGAGGAAGAGAGATGCATCTGAGTTCCTGCATCCCAAAGGCATGCTTGAAACCCTAAGTGGGTGAGTGAGGCATGTAGCTGTCCACTCCTTGTGAGGGCAGTGGGGGGTGCAAGCATTAACGTGATTTTAAGCCCATGCATTCCAGGAGAGAGTTCGATTCTGTGGATGTAAAGCAGACAGACGCACCTGAAAGAGGGACCACCAGTGCAAAACAAGGAACTTGCCATTAAGGGCTGCATGAGATGGCTCCTGCTCAGGGCAGGCATTCTGCCACCCTGCGAGGTCCGTCAGATGTATGTAGTAGCTACTGAGCCTGCGTCACACTGGCTGCAGGCTGTTCTGCAAGGAATTGGTTATGTGAAGAGTGTGAGTTCACGGGCTGATAAAAACCAGCTTTTCTCGGACCCCATCCTGCGCACAGTGGCTGTGTGTGGCCTGCAGAAGGAACAGTTCTCTGAACTGGTGATTCTGTGTATACGTCACTGAATTTCTGCTTGCATCTAAATGCACTTTGGAAGGAATTTAACCTTTGAATCTGAAGTCTGTTTTTTTGCCATTCCTACAGGAGACTGATGGTGACACCCTACAGCTTTCCGAGATTTAGGAAGGAGCACCATGACTGAACAGGCCTGGTTAAGCAGTTATTTGCCTCTGCAAGCAACTGAAACCTCCTTGTGGTCAGCTGGTGAGAGCACTTGCTGCAAAATCAGACTTCACTGACCGATAAAGACCCAAATAACTCAGTTGCTGGGGGCTATGTAAGTGTCTTAGGCACTGACAGGCACTAACGTGACTCCTGCAGAGAGCTCACTTCAGTTCTTGTGTGCTCAGCTCTGGGTTTCCCAACAGAGGCTTGCTGCTCGCTGCCTGCACCCTGGAAGGAAGCCGTTGGCTGTCACCTGAGGAAAACCTCTCTGAACTACAGTAAGTAGCAGTAGGGAAATAGCTTACATCAAAGGCTGAAGCTGCCACATTGTTATGCTCATTAGGTGCGTCAGGCAGATGTCTTTGCTGGCGTGGCCGATGCCCAGATTGCTTTCGTCAGCCTTGGTCTGCAGTGCCAGCGGCAGCCTCTGTGCTCAAGTACAAGGCAGGCAAACCGGGCTGGTGGTGCTCTGCTGCATGAAAGGGCTGTGGCTGGCACCACCCTTGGGGCTGGAGATGTGGCCCAAATGCAGTTCCCAGCATCGGGGCTCAGAAGCGCTCCAGGCAGATCAGAGACTGGTGGGAGGAGGGAGGAAATGAGCAGGGAGTTTTAAAGCAGGCCATGTAGCACAGATGGGGTATGGCTGAGCACAAAATGTCTTTACAGAGGTGCAGTTTGATAAGCTAGCATATCCTGCGGCTGCTGGAAATGCTTTAGGGTGGGGTAGATAAAGTGGCTGCAGCATCAGAGGAGCTAGGCAGCAACGTGCAGCTGTGAGAAAAGGATGGAGATGGCTGTAAAACAGCATCTTGCTGCTGCTGGAGGCCCAGGAGCAGTCTGGGGCTCAGTGGACAAGGTCAGCAGCACTGTGGCGTACGTCCTGCTTTCCCCCCGTCATAGACTGGGGAGACCTGGGCAGTAGCCGTCCCCCTCCGTGGAAGGCCAGGGTGGGTTTGTTTCCTCCAGCAGCTCACCAGGTATCAGGCTTCTTGCAGATCCTTAAGAGAGCCTGGAGGAAGAGAAGCAAGGCAGAGGCTGAAGGCACCGTGGGTGCCACAGTAGCACCGTGGTGGCAAACATCCAGTGGTTTTCCCAGCAGGATGCCATGAAAAAGCGGATGCACCAGACCCCTTACATGTAAAATCCTCTTCCTTCCTTGTGTGGGGAGCTCAGAAGTGAGCAGGTACCGGAGGGGTGAAGGGTGACTGTGGCGGATGAAACGATTAAGGACAGCACAGGAGCTGTGGTGAGTGAGGGAAGGGACCTGAACTGAGCAGAGGGAGAAGAAGAAGGAAACGGGGTGGGAAGCATGGTAAGGGCATGGCATTTTCTGCATCAGCTGCCTTCAGACCTGCCACATCTGTGGCAACAGCCCTGGTTTTCCCTCTCGAAGGGATGGGTAGCTGTCAGCAAAGATGTAATACGTGTGCTGCACAGAGATGAGACGAGACTTGGGCAGGGCAGTACTTCCCAGGGCTGTTAATGTAACCATGGGCACCGCTGGCCAGGGCCTCGGCAGCGAGCTGACCTGGGAGGGAAGCACAGCCAGGAGTGAGCAGACACACTGCCTCTGGGGCAGGAGAGCTGTAGGTGAGGGGCACAGCACTTAGGTGAGAGGCTTTTCCTCTCTGTTTCCAAACAGCACGAAGAAATCTGGAAAGTGCCTGCTCTGACCTTGCTGCTGTTGTTCACAGCTCTCAAATACAGTGACCTAAGGCACAGCACTTTGTTCTTTTCTTTTCTTGAAACTTGTGTTCTTTCGGGCTCATCTGTCACTGCAGCCCTTGAAAGCAGTAATGTCATCACCCTAACCACGGAACTGCTTCAAAAGACCCTGGGAGTGAATGCAAGGGTTCATTCGGTCGAAAAAGGGAAGTTTTTTGAGTCACTTGTTTCCCATGTTAGAATGGATTTAGGTTCTGGTTCGCAGCTCCTGTTAGGAAATAATGTGCTGTGATCTTCCAGGTAAAGTGCTCAGAGAATACCCTGGAGTAAGGACAGAAACTGAAAGAGATGATGACCTGCCGCATGGATGTCTGCCTCGCAGGGACTGCGCTGCCACGCAGAAGCCAGGTACCTGATGCTCCTCTGCCTCCCTGCAGCCCCAGCAGGACCCTGAGCAGCAGTGCACAGAGAGCAAGAGAGAGTGAACCCCAAGTGGTATTAGCCGTAGGTTTAGGGCCACAGAATGAGCAGCGGGTGTCAGCAGAGGCAGGACATGTGGGGGCTGTGCAGCCGTGCATCCTGGCCAGGAGGAGCAGGGCCAGCCTGTGGGGCTGCAGGATGGGCACAGGCTACATGTACAGGGCTGGTGCCCAGCACCAACAGCTCGCTGGTACTTAAGGGTTTCTCTGGCACCTCCTCCTCCTGCGTAGGAGATTTTATCCCCGTTTGGTCTTCAGTGTCGATCTGCTGGCTAAATAAATGGTGGCAGAACTTTCCACTGAGGTCTAGCATCTCATCCCTCAGCACTTCCTAAACCGGTGTGTTTGGTGGCTAGCAGTGGTGCTCAGCAGCTGTGCTGAAACCTCAGCTAAGCAAGCTGGAAGATGTGATACCTGGGATTAGACCATCCCGTGCAGGGCCCTCCCGCTGACTGCTGGATTGAGTTGTGCTTGCAGAGCTCTGGGCAGGGAGGTGGGCGCCCCAAGCACCTTGGCACAGAGTGTAGCCTCTCTCTAGGCTGAAGAAAGTCTCCCCAACCCTGCTGAGACGGAGGCTGCTGGACCGAAGTGGCCTCTTAAGATGGGTTGGGTGCCCGGGGCAGGGATGGAGCTGGAGATGGCCACAATGGGGCCAGTGGCAGGGCTGCAGCCTGCGCTCCCGTTTGAGCAGAGGCTTCAGGCTGGCAAGTGAACCGAGGCCTTGGTATCTCACACGGGTGGCAGAAGGCCTCGCTTCTTGTACCCTGCATTGACAGAAATAGAGGGGATAAGAGAGAGCTCTAGGCCCTGAAGGGCTCAGGGGTGGGCTATATAATCGGTGTTGATGATCAGCGTGCAACACAGCTGGTGGGGAATTGTCTCACCGCCTGTTCACTCCTAGTACCTGTCCAGCTGAAACACTTGATTGCAGTGATGCTACTGGCAGTTGACTGCTCATAAAACAGGAGGATGGGTGTTCTCCTGGCTTTGTGAGCTGTGATTGGAGAGAAGCTGCTGGCTAGAGCTCAGTGGTGAGAGCATGCAGGCAGTGGTGTGGTGAGTGAAAGAGAGCAGGATGCAGACAGGTCCCAGGTGTCCCTGTCCCAGGAGGCACCCAGTGGCATCGGGCAGAGGAAGTGCTGCAGCCCAGCTGGCCAGGAAGGCCGTGCGGAGGAGAGGACCCGAGTGGGACCAACCAGCCCATTCCTTGTCCAACGAGTGGTCCGTCTGTCAGAGCCGTGCCTCTCCAGTCTAGCTGTCGTGTGGGACAGCGTGAGGTACCATACTTGTGGGACAAGTGCGGGCGGGTGACATCCGTTGCTCTTTCCTTACCCAGCCATGCTCTAACCGTTGTTACCGGTGTAATCAGTGAGTAAGGTGGGACTGCATCCAGTGTCTCTGCACCACACGCTGATAAGCCCCTCAGATGCCGTCTGGCAGTTGTGAGGTGCTGCGGTGGAGGAGGGCAGGGAAGCGTGTTTATGTGGAACACTGCAGTAGCTGTTTGGGTCCAGCACGGAAGAGGGATGGGAGGGTCACTGTAGGCGTTTAAGGCCAGAAGAGACGCGTGAGGAGAGCCCCAGAGAAAAGCTGTGGGAGCTGTTTGCCTGTGGTAGGTGCGACTGTGTTTCCCAAACAGAGGCTGATGCTGTGAGGGACTTCTGACTGACAGCCCAAGGCCATCATCCTGCCTTGTTCACCGAGTGGCTGAGGTTGGAAGGGACTTCTTGATGTTTACTCCCACCCCTTGCTCAGACTCTGGTGCCTCGTGCCCTCTGGTTTTGAACATCTCCAAGGAGATCTCTACAAGTCCTTTGGGCAGCCTGTTCCAGTGATCACCTTGCGGGTAAACATTTTCTCTTAATGTTTAAATGGACTTTCCTGTCCTGTGTTTCGTTTCGTGCCCGTTGCCTCTGTCTGCGGTTTTGGTTGTGGTGTGAAACAGGGGGAACAGCTACACGGGATGCTACAAAATTTCATGAGACAGCCTGGGTGACCTTTGAAGGTGCCACCTTTTCCATGGCAGCGAGATAAAAACACTCTTAACCTTGGTTTGGGTTTTTGCCTTCCCACCGCTCAACCATGAACGTCTCTTTCCTGCATTACCCATTTGAAATGTCCCTTTGCTGTGCAATCCTTTGGGTGTCTTCAGCTTTATTAAAATTCCAAAATCAAAGCTTAACTTCTTACCAATTTATGTTCGTTACGCACAAGGAGGAGGAACGTAAAGGTGACGTAAGGATAGATAGGTTTGTGAAACAAGCCGTTTCTTACGGGGATAGCTGCCGCAGTACCCTGCTTGTATGATGCCATATAGGAGGGTGTCTGTTTTGAACGAGTTTTACGCACGACCTGCACACCGATCGGGCGTGCTTTTTAGGCTGCACACCAGCCTGTCAGCCTCATCGGTGTGGTTGCTGCGGACTCACGTCAGAGGTTTCCTGAGCTGAAGAAAACCCCACTTTTTGTTCTTCGGTAAATATAAACCCTTTTGTTTCAGAGCAGCGTGCGCTCGTGTGGACATCGTGTGTGCCAGCACAGACCCTTTCAAGAGCTCCAGAAGATTTTTTTAACCTCTTTCTTTCAGCTGCAAGACCAAAAGGAAAAGAAAGGTTTCTGCTAATGGGAAGCACCAGCGGAGAGTGGAGGTATGTCTGGTGATGGTAGCACGTGCTCCTCTGACCTTGCCAAGAGAGGAAATCCATCTGCCCTCTGCTTTCACCAATTGGTCTGTAATTTGCCTGTAGTTGTCCTCCCCATTTCTGCATTTTGTAGAATCATGGAATGGTTCATGTTGGAAGGGACCTTGAAGCTCATCCAGTTCCAACCCCTGCTACGGGTGGGCAGGGACACCTCACGCTAGAGCAGGTTGCTCCAAGGCCCTGTGTCCACCTTGAACACTGCCAGGGATGGGGCAGCCACAGCTTGTCTGGGCACCCTGTGCCAGCGCCTCAGCACCCTCACAGGGAAGAGCTTCTGCCTGAGAGCTCATCTCAGTCTCCCCTCTGGCAGGTTAAAGCCATTCCCCCTTGGCCTGTCCCTTCAGGCCCTTGTCCAAAGCCCCTTTCCAGGTTTCCTGCAGCCCCTTTAGCCGCTGGAGCTGCTCTCAGGTCTCCCCTTCAGGAGCCTTCTCTTCTCCAGGCTGCCCCAGCCCAGCTCTCTCAGCCTGGCTCCAGAGCAGAGCTGCTCCAGCCCTCGCAGCATGGCCATGGTTTCCTCTGGCTCACTTGAGCAGCTCCACATCCCTCTTGAGTTGGGGCCCAAGATCTGGATGCAGGACTTTGTTTCCTCTTACATTGCCATAAATGCAGAGTGACACTTTAACAGCTGGACAGATCTAGATCCTCATATAGAAGTACCTGGGGCCAGTAAATGAGAGCAAAACCACCTCCTCTGCTTGAACGAGGAAGAAATGATTTTGTTCAACTTGTTTACTTGCTTAATTCAAGAAGTTTTTTCCCTTCCAGTCAATTACATTCATGTAATGGAAAACATTGTCACAGGAATTCTCAGCTTGATTTGCTTTCCTGATTTGAGATCGTTGCATTGCTTTTTGCCTGAAGAGCAATTGATTGGCTTGCAGGCTGTTTTGCAGCAGCTCTTTGGGGAATGACCACTATGTTTCTAACCGTCCTGTTGGATGTTGTAACAATGCAGGTCCCCGGTTTCCTCTTGACATTTGGGTACTACCAGCAGAGTTTACCGCTCTTGGTATTGTCTTTGTTGAATTAGTACCCGTGCAGTCTTCCCAAGCCCCTGGGAGTGCACCGCAGTGCTCGCAGCGTGTTGTCCTTGTTTATGATGGCTTCTGTCTAGGTGATGTACACAGATGGACAAAGCTTTGCCATCCTGATCTGCTTGTGTGGGCAGAGACTCGGGGGGCAGTTTCAGAGCTAAGAGTTGATTTTCCTGAGAGGGATCCCAGCTCTGCAGCAGAGGAGCTGCACTGCTGAGGAGCAGGCAAGGGCTGGAGGGAGGGAGGACCAGGAAGTGCAGGTCAGCCCCGGTATTTTTCTGTAGTGAGGGTGGTAAAGCACTGACACAGGTTGCCCCGAGAGGTGGTGGATGCACCGTCCCTGGAGACTTTCAGGGCCAGGCTGGATGTGGTTCTGAGCACCCCGATCTAGTCGAGGATGTCCCTGCTCATTGCAGAGGAGGTTGGACTGGATGACCTTTAAAGGTTCCTTCCAACCAAAACCGTTCTGTGATCCTAGGATTAGAACCCCAGTGACTGCAGGCGTTTCCCTACAGCTGCTGAGGGTCTCTTTAAACCCCCAAAGCCACAATTATCCTTCTTCCTTATGGAAGGGCTTCTCGTCCTCACGCTCTTTGGTGTGTCTGGTGGGATTGTGCCCTTGCTGAAGCTTGTCTTTGGTACCTTGAGCTGAAGTGCTTTGCTGACATGAGGTTAAAGTCATCTGGGGGAACATACTTTAATGCAGCCAGGGAGGGGAAACTGGCTGATTGGAAATGCTGAGGGCTGCTCAGCATGTGGTTCACATTCACTGTTTGCTACCCCAAGTACCAGTACCGATGCGAGCAACACCCAGCTCTGGGGAAATTCACTTTTCTTTCAACCGATCGGAACTGGTCACTTCTCAGCATAGCAAGTGTCACCTCTTGAAAGCAAAGCTCCTCTGGTGCCGCCGATGGAGCCCTGAGCCCAGCAGGAGGCCCGAGGCTGCTTTTCCATTTACCTATAAGAGCAATGACACTTGAACCACAGCAGGACGAGCCACAGCTTCCATGGGCGTAAGCCCAAATGTTTCTACCTTTCCTAGCCTGCCAGGCATGCAGCATTAGTGCGGGTTTCTAGTTCACTGAAGGGTATTATCTGCTCAACATTGTTCAGTGACAAGACTTCCACTGTACCGTAGCTGCTGGGGGGCTTACAGACCAGAACACACAGAGCCTGTGCCACAGATTGGCTTTCCCGGCAGCCCCGGGCACCTCTCGCAGGGACAGAGATGCGTGTTTAGCCCCCGATTTCAAGAAGATACCATAACAGAGCGGTGCCTGCAGGCAGACAGCACATTTCCAAGGGACCCCTCTCTACTGCTGCGTTTGCCGCACCCTGGTGATCCCAGAGCCCTGCGGGTGATGCCTGCTGCCCAGCACGCAGTGTGCCGATGAACCCAGCCGTACAGGGGGAAGGTCCTCGGGTGCTGCCCTGAAGCGTGGCAAAGTGGCATGGGAGGAAGAGGTAAGGCCGCTGGGGATGGGAATGGCAAACTCCTGTAATTGCTACTTAGTGCACCCCCAGCAAGCGCTTTGGGGATTTGCCTCTGCCTTCCGTGCACACAGCAGCACCCCCTCCTGTTGGGTGGCTCCTGCCAAAGCTTATCGCGTTCATGGCATTAGTGTCCCTGCACGGCGAGCATTGACGGGTGGCTCTAACAGATCACTGCTCAGCTGCTTGCCTCAGAGAAAGGATTCCCTTGGTGCAGCTGCCTCTCACAGCTTGCTGACTGCTGCAAAGGTTTGAAGCTCCGTGACAGACAAGACCATATATATTTAAAGATTCCTGCTTTTAATGCAATTAAATAGTTGTCCTGAGAAAATAAAGATGTTATCAGGCCAGGAGCACATTCTTGTTTTGTCTTCTCTTAACATTCTCTTCTGGTCCCTTCCCTTCCCGTCTTTCTCTCTTCCCTTCCTGTCTCTTGTACTCCTTTCTATTCTCCTATGTTCTCTTAGTCTCTTCCATTTTCTTACAGTCTCTTCCCTTCCGGTTCTGTTTTCTTAGATTCTTTCATATTCTCTTAGTCTTTTCTAATCTCTGTTCTCTTATACTCCCTTCTCCTCTGTCCTTTTGCATTTTCTTCTATTCCATTCTCCCGTACTCTCTTCTGGTGTCCTCTATTCTCTTCGTCTCTTCTAGTCTCTTCCCTTCTGTTCTCTATTCTCTTCTCTTAGATGACCTCTTTTCTTTTGAATTCTCTTCTCTTACATTCTCTTCCCTTATCTTAGATTCTCTTACATTCTCATATATTCCTTTCTCTTACATTCTTTTCCCTTCTCTTATGCTCTCCTAGAGTCTCTTCCCCCTTTTATTTTCCTTTTTCGTAGTCTCTTCCCTTCTCCTACATTTTCTTATTTTTCACTTCTTCCTGTCTCTTTTCTGTATTTGCTTCCATATTCTTCTCTTAGATTCCCTTCTCTTCTATTTCCTTATATACTTTTATAGTCTCTTCCATTTCCTTTTCTTAGATTCTCTTGATTTCCCTTTTCCTGTATGCTCTTCAGTTTTTTCTCTTGGCTTCTTTTAGGTTCTCTTCTGTACTCTTCTAATCTTAGATTCTCTTCTATTCAATGCTGTTCTCTCCCCCTATATTCTCTTCCTGGATGCTCTTCAGTTCTCTAATCTTAGATTCTCTTCCGTTCCCTGATCTTCTCTTCCCCAGATGCTCTTCTCCAATAATCTTTTAGATTCTCTTCCCTTGTATTCTCTTCCCCATATTCAGTTGTATTCTTACCTTCTCTCCCATGAGATTGTCTTAGAACCTCTGCTCTTGTATTCACTCGCATTCAGAGGGAAGGAGGGGAGGGGAAGGAGAGGAAGAAGGGAGGAGGGAGGGGAAGGAGGGAGGAGGGAGGGGAAGAAGCGAAGCAAGGAAGGAGGGGAAAAAAGGAAAGAAGGAGCAAAGGAGCTATTTATGGCCATTTCTATCCCATTTTCCCCATTTCTTGCCAGTTTTATGCCATTTTTGGCTATTTCTAACCCATTTTAAACCTCTTTTTTCCAATTTCTAAACCAGTTTTGGCAATTTCTGACCCAATTTTGACCTAGCCCATTTTATGCCATTTTTTGCAACTTCTAACCAGTTGTTGCCCATTTCTTACCCATTTTAAACCTTTTTTGGCTCTTTCAAGCTCGGTTTTGCCCACTTGTAATCCGTTTTAAGCTCTTATGGGCTATTTCTAAACTCTTTGCCATTTCTAACCCGTTAAAAGCCATTTTTGTCTATTATTCAAATCATTTTATTCCATTTCTGTCTTGTTTTAAGGCACCTATAGCCACTTCAAACCCATTTTTCCCATTTCTAACCCATTTTAGGCTATTTTTGTCTTTTTCTAACCCATTTTTGACCATTTCTCATTTTAAGGGTCCCTTTGTAACCCTTTTTTGCTCAATTCTAACCCGTTCTAAGCCATTTCGGCCATTTCTAAACCAGTTTTGTCCATTTCTAACCAAATGTTTTGCAATTTTAAACCTTTTTCGCCCACTTCTAACCCATTTTAAGCCTGTTTTGGCTCTTTCTAAAACATTTATCACCATTTCAAACCAATTTGTTGCCACTTCAGACCCATTTTCGGCCATTTCTAACCCGTTTTGAGCCATTTTTGGCCACTTCTACCCCTGTTTTGCCCGTTTCCAACTCATTTTAAGGCATTTTGGTTATTTTTAACCATTTTTTCCCATTTCTGTGCCAGTTGAAGCCTTTTTTGGCTACTTCTAAGCCATTTTTGCCCACTTCTTACCTGTTTTAAGCCATTTCTATTCCGTTTTTGACCATTTGTAATGTGTTTTAAACCATTTTTTTTTCCCTTTTTTAACCCGTTTTTGCCCATTTCTTATGTATTTTTAGGTATGGGACGCCTAAAAAAATAGTAACTAAAAGAGATTAAAAAGCAAAGACAGCTGAAAAAAACATGAATGAAAAAGTGAATGAATAAAAATGTGTAAAGAGAATAAAAAGCAAAAGGGAAGAACGCGCTTATAAATTCCGACAAAGCAAATACAAAGTGATAAAAGTGAACAAGCCTGAACGAATCTCCAGTAAAAGTTCCCTTAGCAACTTAGCCCCCGCCCCAGTAGTGCAGTCTTCAAGTCCCCAGGCAGCAGTTGGTGTCCCCGCAGGCTGTAAACTGGGCTGGGAGCGGCCGTTGCTCTCAGCCCGTTGCCTCTTCGGTACCGAAAAGTGAGCGTGTGCTGCCACCATGTGTCCAACATCGGTACTGCACGTAAAGCGGGAGGGGCACAGAGTGACGCCGGGCAGCGATCGCTGCTGCCACCATGTGTCCGAAACCCGGAACTGCAGGGGGTGGGGATGGGAGGGGCCTCGGTGTGGCGCCGGGAGCGGATCGGTGCTGCCATCATGCGTCCAAACCATGGTACTGCATTTAGTGCAGACGGGGGAGAAGCAAAGGATTGCCTCAGTGCTACGGTAGCGGCTGCCATCATGTGGCGAAAACACTGCACTGCAGGCGGAGGAGCGGCAGTGTGGCACCGGAAACAGCTTTCAGGCACCCCTCGCTCGCTCCCCATTGGCTGAGGCGGCTGTCAGTCACACCCAGCCCCGCCCCCGTTTCCGGCAAGCCGAGGCCCCGCCCCGCTCGCTCGCCATTGGCTGAGGCGGCTGTCAGTCACTCCAAGCCCCGCCCCCGCATCCGGCAAGCCGTGTCCCCGCCCTGCTCGCTCCCCATTGGCTGAGGCGGCTGTCAGTCACTCCTAGCCCCGCCCCCGTATCCGGCAAGCCGTGTCCCCGCCCTGCTCGCTCCCCATTGGCTGAGGCGGCTGTCTGTCCCTCCTAGCCCCGCCCCCGCTTCCGGCCTGCCGTGGCCCCGCCCCCCTCGGTCCTTATTGGCTGAGGCCACAAGACGGGAGCAGCGCTCGTCTCCCGCCGCCATGCTTCTGTTTCCCGGCTTCCCGTGCCTCGTTTTGGGCACTCGGTAGCACCGGAAAGCAGCTCCCAGCCGCTTTCCCCCATCCCCACCCACTGCAGTGCTGCATTTTCGACAGAGAATGGGAGCTGCGGGCGGTGCCCGGGGCCATAGCGCCTCGCCCCCCTCCCATCAGCTCCGTGATTCCGACCCATGATGGCAGCAGCGAGCGGCGCCCGGAGCCGCTTCCCTCTCCCGTTCCCCACCATCTGCAGCACCGACGTTTGGACACATGGTGGCAGCACACGCTCAATTCTTCGGGCTGCCCAGGCAACGGGCTTCGAAACTGCTGCTCCCCGCCCATTTTCCATCCTCCGGGGAGCGCTCCCCGGAGCAGTTTTTGTGTTTTTGGAAACCCAACAGCGTTTCTCTCGCAGGCATCACCTACACACACAGAGCTCCTGCGCTCGCTTTGCCACCTAAAGCTCCGTCCGCGCACGGCTTCTCGAGTGCCTGCTCTCGGGCATCCTGGAGCGGGGATGTGCTCCTGGAGAAAGCCCGCTGGGGTTTGCTCTATTCAAGAACCCTTTTCTCTCTCGGACCCCCTCTGGGCTACAGACACCAGCCCAAAAGCCAAGCGCTGCTCATCCTACCTCTTTTATCCCAGGTGGTGGTTTGCCCCCGCCCCCGCCCCTGGGCTTTGAGGGAGGGGCTGTGGGTGCTGCCTGGGGTATAAAGGCAGAGTGCTGCAGGGAGGAGCTCATTCAGCTCTTGGGCTTCAGCTGGGTGAGTTCGCTGGGGTTTGTTTTGTCTTTTGTCGCTTTGGAGTCCTGTGGTGCTTTGTGCTGGTGTGTTTTGATGTTTGCTGCAATGGAATCAGCTGTGTGAAGAGCTCCGGGACGTGCCCAGGTTTCCCAGTGTGTGCATGAACAAGTGTTTCTGTAAGGCTTTCTTTTCGGAGGTGTTTCATTTATAGGAGGTGTTCAGGTTTTTTAAGGTCGCTTTTTGGTGCGTTCTGTTGTTTTTGTTATTGAGGTCTGGATGTTTTCTTCGCTGGAAGCAGAGCTTTGAGGCTGCTTTTTACCACTCGTGTTCTGTATTGGGCTGTGAGCTGAAATCGTTACTGCTGGGAGACCCAAAGTGGAGCAGTGACAAGGAGGTGGCAGCAGGAGTCACGTTTTCAGTGTCAGCGGCTCGGTGAAGGGAGCAGCGTGCCTGCTGGTTGTTGCCCATTCTCTCCAGCTGGGGATCTCAGGAGCAGCTCCACCGCCGCAGCGGTCCGGCCGTGCTCTGCCCTCTGTTTTTTTCCCTGCCCTTGGGTCGAGTGCTCTCGAGTATCCTCAGTCACAGCACAGCGAGTGCAAGTGTCCGGCCCCTGCTCCCACGGTTGAGGAGCCGCTACGCAAAGCTGGTGCTGGGCATCCCCTACACGTGGAGGCATCCGGAGCGGTGCCACCAGTCTGAGGAGCAACCGTGGGTAGGGGATGGCCAGCGGCAGCTTTGCGTCCCGGCCCCCCGGCTGCGGGAGCGGGGGCCGGAGCCTCGCGCTCCGTGCGCAGTGTTCCGGGAAGCCCGAGAGAGGGCGCCGGAGAGGCGGTGCGCAGGTGGGGTTTGAGGTGGCCCAGCGAGGTCTGGAGATCGAAGGCAGGTTCAGGTCGTGTCCTTGTAAAGCCCTGCGCCGGGTCTGTTTCGAGCCCTCCGCCTCTCCCCTTAGCGCTTCTCCGGACACATTTCAGGGGTCTGTGCCTCAGTTTCCCCACCTGGAAGCCACGAAGAACAGCGATTTTCCCCCGCTGCTCTGCGTTTTCCAGGTTGCTGTTTTTATTCGGTCCTCCTCTGTGTTGCTTTGGAAGGCAGCTGCCACCAGTAAGCACTAAATAGTCCTTGTTGGCCTCAGGTTTGAGTCAGCTACGCAGGTGTCGGCCGATCTGTGCTGCAGGGAAAAGAGTGTGCTGGTGACACCAGTCCTCCACGGGCAGTAAGCAAAGGGTCCGAAGGCAAACGGGGGGAACAGAAACGCCTAAAGCCATTTTTCAGGGTTCCAGCACCTTCTCCCAAGCGGTTGCATCTTTTTGGCGCTCCCTGATGTTTCGCAGAGCTCTGCTGCTGCTGGATTGTATTAGCAAACAGGCTCAGAGCACTCCAGTGCTGCTTTTGCTGGGCTGACCTTGTCAATTCTCGTTTGTTTTTCCTCAGCCTTGTCCCCGCTCTTGTCTGCATGCGATCATCCAGAGCAAGACCA
This sequence comes from Psittacula echo, assembly GCF_963264785.1. Taxonomy (NCBI): domain Eukaryota; kingdom Metazoa; phylum Chordata; class Aves; order Psittaciformes; family Psittacidae; genus Psittacula; species Psittacula echo. Next base: position 1,371,755 of record NC_137737.1, read on the forward strand.
GGGGAAGTCCGGGGAAGGCTGCTGGGATGCCTTCCATCTGCTCCCTGCGCACCCGAAACCGGATCGTCCGGCGGTAAGGAACGTCTGCGTGCTTTTGTACATCGTACGCAACCTGTAAAATTGCTTTATTGCCAAGTTACCGTCGGGTATTACCCAGAAGCGACTGAGAAATTTGGGGTGAGCTTTGTCTACAGGTAGAGATGAGGAATCCGAAGCGTGTCTTTCTGTAGAAAATACCCGTGTTTAGGTGAGACTCAAATCTATCTGGAGAAGACGTTGTTGCTTATGCTCCTGCTGAAGTCTGTTTGGGAGAGATCCCAGGCAAGGGTGGCTCTGTCTAAATAACAAGGATTATTAGTTTGGGCCCTTCTTACTGGCTGGGAAGGCTTCTGAAGCAGCACACCAGTGTGCTGGGAATCTGATGGGAGGCGTAAAGGGCTCTGCTGATGTTTCCTGGGACTTGAAAGCTTGTGATGGAAGGGAAACGAGAAAGAAGCAGTCACGGAGTTGCAGGAGCTGAAGCGAGTGAGATAGGTGCTCAGTAACTTTGAGTGCTTAAAGTGTGTGACGAAGGAAGTGTCGTTGCTCCCTTTGGTTAAGAGTCAGGTTTCTGCTGGCCTGGGAAAAGCATTTCTAAATCTGAGCTGGCCCGGCGGTGGTTTGAAGCGCGGCCCCTCTCTACCTTCCCTTCCCTAGCAGTTCATCTGTTTGTTGCGGTCAGGCTTTGCCCTGGGGTTTGCCAGGGATGTCCAGAAATGCCCGGTCTGCCTTGCCGTGGTTTCTCTCTAAACCGGACACGCGGAGGAGAGGCCGCTGCGGGTTCTAAGGGTTGCCTCGGTAAGAGACGCGTTTTGTCCAGGTCACTCGGAGGCTGAGTCGGGAGGAGGCAAATGGATGCTTGATTACTCGTGAGCAAGGAAAGGGCTGATAATATCTGCACTTCTGCACTTCTGCAGGTGGAGATGATGAGGAAGAGCCCATGGATCAGGATGAAGCTAGATTGACTCTTACCCTGCCGAAACCTCTGCGCGTCGAAGGCGTGCACCAGCTCCCTGCGCCGCAGCGGCAGCCCCATGGTATGTGGCGCTCAGCAGGGAACCTCCAGCATTCCTGTCGTCACTGCCGTCATCTGGGATCCGTCCCGGAGGCCCAGGAAAATCTCTCAGTGGGTGATGGCCAGGAGCACCCTGGGGTGCCGGGCTGCAGCAGCACCTGAGGCAGCAGCTCCCGGTGCTGATCCCGGTGGCGTTCCCGATATTCCTGGCCATCCGTGCCCAGCAGCAGGGACTCCCCGGGGGACAGGCGGCCCACCCGACACAGCGAGCCCCGTAGGGCCCCCGAAGTACCCCGTGGGGCCCCCACACCCCATAAGTACCCCAACACCAGTTGACTCTTTGCTGCACTTTCACTTTTATTTACTTTTTTTTGCATTTCATTCAGATTTATTCACTTTTATTAACTTTCTTTTCCTTTTTAATCACTTTATTGACATTTTATTGTCTTTTTTCTTCAGTTTTCTTTCAGTTTTCGTTCGGTTTTCTTCTGATTTGATTTACTCACTTCTAGTAAGTTCCCTCCCCCCCCCCCAGTTACCCTGTAGCGACCCAGAGCAACCCGTGGACATCCCATAGACCCCAGTAGATCCCCTATAGCGACCCCCCAGGCTCATAGACTCCCTACGGACATCTCATAGGGTCCCAGAGACACCCCACAGCAACTCTCAGCAAACCGTGGACATGCCACAGTGACCTACAGAGACCCACAGACACCACATAGTGACCTATAGACACCCAGAGCAACCCGTACACAGCCCATGGCCACCCGCCCGTGGTCCCGTGACAACCCTTATGACTTATGGTGGTGTGATGTCACCAGGACTGGGATGACATCACCATCAACCACCACGGCGCCCCACAGGGCCCCCACTACCCACCTGCCCCCCATAGGTACCCCAGGTTTTTCATTTGCTTCCATTCATTTTTAGGAAATTTCGTTCACTTCTATTTGAGATTCATTCAGGCTTATTCACTTTTATTGCCTTTTATTTACTTTAATTTACTTTTTCTAATCACTTTATTCACTTTGCTTTGCTGTTTACTGACTTGATGCAGTTTTAGTCAGCTTTATTTGCTGTGCATTCATTTTTGTTCTTCAGATTGATTTCCTTTGTAGTCCTTTTTAGTAACTTTTTTTGGTGGTGGTGATTTTTTGTTGGGTTTTTTTTTTAGATATTGGGACCTGTAGCACCCCAGGGACACCCTCCACTTCCCCGTGGTGTCCTAAAGACCCACAACTCATGCCCCATGAAATTTCTTATTCTCTTTTGGGGTGTTTTTCAGTTTTTCATCATGTATAATCACTTTTATGCACTTTTCTTTGAATTTCTTCAGTTTAATTCACTTTGTATTTGGGTTTCAGTTACTTTTTGCTCACTTTCATTCAAGTTGTATTCAGATTGATTACCTTTTGATTCTCTTTTTCATGACATTATGATTGGTGTGGGCTGGGTATGGGGCCAAGGCGGGGAGAATAAAGCCCTGGGGGTGTTGTCTGTGCTGTGGGGGGGGCTGTGGGAGGTGCGGGGTTAATAAAGTCCTGGGGGTGTTGTCTGTGCTGGGGGGGGGCTCTGGGGGGTGCGGGGTTAATAAAGTCCTGGGGCTGTTGTCTGTGCTAACCAGAGGTGTTAATTCGGGTGTAGTAGGTGGCACTTGGGGTACCATAGGTGTGAGGTTGGCTATCATAGGTGGCACTTAGGGAATCATAGGTGTTAGGTGGGTATCATAGCTTGCAGTTAGGGACCATAGGTGTTATGTTGGGCATCATAGCTGGCATGTAGGGAACCAGAGGTCTTAATTTGGGTATCATAGGTGGCACTTGGGGTACAGTAGGTGTTAGTTTGGCTATCATAGGTGGCACTTTGGGAACCATAGGTGTTAGATTGGGTATCATAGGTGGCACTTAGGGAACCGTAGGTGTTAGGTTGGGTAGCATAGGTGGCACTTTGCATAATATACATTTTAGGTTGCTTATCATAAGTGGCACTTAGGATACCATAGATGTTTGCTTGTGTATCAGAGGTGGGCTTTAGGGACCATAGGTGTAAGGTTGGCCACCATAGAGAGCACTTTGCATACTGTAGGTGATAGGTTGGGTATTATAGGTGGCACTTTGCATACTATAGCTGTTAGGTTGGGCGTCATAGGTGGCACTTTGGGTGCTATAAGTTTTGCTTTGGGTATCGTCGGTGGCACTTGGGGTACAGTAGGTATTAGGGTGGCTATCATAGGTGGCACTTAGGGAACCATAGGTGTTAGATTGGGTAGCATAGGTGGCACTTTTGGAAGTGTAGGTGTTAGGTGGGTATCATAGGTGGCACTTAGGGACCATAGGTGTTAATTTGGGTATCTAAGGTGGCACTTTGGGTACCATAGGTGTTAGGTTGGGTATCATAGGTGTTAAGTTGGCTATTATAGGTGGCACTTAGGGAACCATAGGTGTTAGGTTGGGTAGCATAGGTGGCACTTTGCATAATATATGTGTTAGGTTGCGTATCATTAGGTATCATTATAAGTGGCACTTAGGGTACCATAGATGTTTGGTTGTATTTCATAGGTGGGCTTTAGGGACCATAGGTGTAAAGTTTGGGTACCATAGGGAGCACTTTGCATACTGTTTGTCATAGGTTGGGTATTATAGGTGGCACTTTGCGTACTATAGGTGTTAGGTTGGGCATCATAGGTGGCACTTTGGGTACCATAAGTGTTAACTTGGGTATCATAGGTGGCACCTACGGAATCATAGGTGTTAGGAGGGTATCATAGGTGGCACTTTTATAACACGCATAATATACGTGTTAAGTTGCGTATCATAAGTGGCACTTAGGGTACCATAGATGTTTGGTTGTGTATCATAGGTGGGATTTACGGACCATAGGTGTAAGGTTGGGTACCATAGGGAGCACTTTGCAGACTGTAGGTGATAGGTTGGGTATCATAGGTGACACTTAGGGACACATAGGTGTTAGGTGGGTATCATAGGTTGCAGTTAGGGACCATAGGTGTTAGGCTGGGCATCATAGCTGCCACTTAGGGAACCCTAGGTGTTAATTTGGGTATTGTAGGTGGCAGTTTGGGTACCATAGGTGTTAGGTTGGGCATCATAGGTGGCACTTTGGGTACCATAGGTGTTAATTTGGCTATCATAGGTGGCACTTTACATAATATACGTGTTAGGTTGCGTATCATAAGTGGCACTTAGGTTACCATAGATGTTTGGTTGTGTATCATAGCTGGGCTTTAGGGACCATAGGTGTAAGGTTGGGTACCATAGAGAGAGCTTTGCATACTGTAGGTCATAGGTTGGGCATCATAGGTGGCACTTAGGGTACCATAAGTGTTTATTTGGGTATTGTAGGTGGCAGTTTGGGTACCATAGGTGTTAGGTTGGGGCAGCTTAGGTGGCAGTTTGGGTACCATAGGTGTTAGGTTGGGCAGCTTAGGTGGCACTTTGGATACTGTAGGTGTTAGGTGAGTATCATAGGTGGCACTTTGCATACTATAGGTGTTAGGTTGCCTCATAAGTGGTACTTAGGGAACAATACTTTAGGTTTGATATCACAAGTGGGGCTTTGGGTACCATAGATGTTAGGTTGGATATCAGAAGTGGTACTTAGCATACTCTAGGTGTTAGTTTGGCTATCATAGGTGGCACTTAGGTAACCATAGGTGTTAGGTTGGATATCATAGGTGACACTTTGATTACCGTAGGCGTTAGCTTGGGTATCATATGTGGTACTTTGAGAGCCATAGGTGTTAGGTTGGGTTTCATTAGTGGCAGTCATAGAGACATGGGAACATAGGGGTAGGAAGAGTTAGGGTAGGAGGGAGGGTTTGGGGGGGGTGGGACATGTAAATAGAGATAGGTAACATAGGGGGTAGGAGGAGTTAGGGTAGGTGGGAGGGTTTGGGGGTGTGGGATAGAAAGGGGGGGCTGGGGGGAACGCGGATGCGAAGGGGGGTTGGGGGGGTAGGGTGGGAGGGTGGAGGAAGGGTGGAGGGAGGCAGGTGAGGGGTGGGAGGGAGGGGTGGGAGGGGAGGGGGGGAGCGGAGGGCGGGGGGAGGGGTGGGGGGGGGAGGGAGGGAAGGGGGGTGGGAGGGGGGGGAGGGGGGTGGGAGGGTAGGGGGGGAGGAGAGGGGAGGGGGGGAGGGGAGGGGGTGTGGGAGGGGGGGAGGGGAGGTGGGTGGGAGGGGGGGGAGGGAGGGGTGGGAAGGGGGGAGGGAGGGGGGGGGGAGGGGGGGGGAGGGAGGGGTGGGAGGGGGGAGGGGGGGGAGGGAGGGGTGGGAGGGGGGGAGGGAGGGGTGGGAGGGGGGGGGGAGGGAGGGGTGGGAGGGGGGGAGGGGGGTGGGAGGGGTGGGAGGGGGGAGGGGGAGGGGGGTGGGAGGGGGGTGGGAGGGGGGTGGGAGGGGGGAGGGGGGTGGGGGGTGGGAGGAGAGGGAGGGGGGGAGGGGGTGGGGGGGGAGGGGGGTGGGGGGTGGGAGGAGAGGGGAGGGGGGGGGAGGGGGGTGGGGGGGGGGAGGGGGGGGGTGGGGGAGGGGGGGGGGGGGGGTGGTAAGGGTGGTTGGGTGGAAAAGTTGCACTGCTTGACTATTTTTTCCTTTAAGGATTTTGCTCTG